>NC_072416.2:65542666-65860500 GCF_028858775.2 Pan troglodytes
CCAGGATCCAACCCCCTAAACTCCTTCTAGGCAACCATCTTGGGCAACTTCACCCAATGACAACCTATGCTCCTCCTGTTATTGACAGCCCTGAAAAAATGGAGTTCAAGATCATAGGCCCCATTGGACCTGATATCTTCACCAGGCTCCTGAGAACCCAACTGAGCAGCCCTGTCCTCAGATTCCAGCTCGGACATAACATTGGGGGTCAGAAAACTGACTCCCAAGGTACAAACTGGAACAGCCAGGGTGAGTGCCAGCACACAGGATGGCTTCCTCATCATAGGCCAGAGTCTGGCCCTGGGTTAGCAAGTTCAGGGCAGCCTACAAGAGGAATGAGCTGGAAAGAGCTGTGGCCAACCCAGGGAGGCCCCAAATACACCAAGTCCCAGGTCCTCCTGCTCTTGTCACCTTACTACAGTGGTAAGACAAGACACATTGTCTGAACAGTCCCAGTTCAGAACTTCTGTCGTGGAGCCTGTAGTGCTGCAAAGGTTGAAGACAGTGGCTTATACCCAGCTCAGTTCTTTATTTTCTTTCTCTCTTTCTCTCCTTCCTTCCTTCCTTCTCTTTCTTTCTCTTTCTTTCTTTCTTTCTCTTTCTTTCTTTCTTTGTTTCTTTCTTTCTCTCTTTCTCTTTCTTTCTCTTTTTTTGAGACAGTCTCGCTCTGTCACCCAGGCTGGAGTGCAGTGGTGTGAACTCAGCTCACTGCAAGCTCTGCCTCCCGGGTTCACGCCATCCTCCTGCCTCAGCCTCCCGAGTAGCTGGGACTACAGGCGCACACTACCACGCCCCGCTAACTTTTTGTATTTTTAGTAGAGATGGGGTTTCACCGTGTTAGCCAGGATGGTCTCAATCTCCTGACCTTATGATCTGCCTGCCTCGGCCTCCCAAAGTGCTGGGATTACAGGTGTGAGCCACTGCACCTGGCCTTTTTTTTTTTTTGACATGGAGTTTCGCTCT
The DNA here is from genome assembly GCF_028858775.2 of Pan troglodytes. Classification (NCBI taxonomy): domain Eukaryota; kingdom Metazoa; phylum Chordata; class Mammalia; order Primates; family Hominidae; genus Pan; species Pan troglodytes. Next base: position 65,543,630 of record NC_072416.2, read on the forward strand.
TGTTGCCCAAACTGGAGTACAATAACACGATTTCGGCTCACTGCAAACTCTGCCTCCTGGATTCAAGTGATTCTCCTGCCTCGGCCTCCTGAGTAGCTGGGATTACAGGAGCACACCACCATGTCCAGCTAATTTTGTATTTTTAGTAGAGATGGGGTTTCACCATGTTGGTCAGGCTGGTTTCAAACTCCTGACCTCAGGTGATCCACCTGCTTCAGCCTCCCAAAGTGCTGGGATTACATTTTTTTTTTTTTTTTTTGTCATGTGTCTGTTGCCAAGGGAATAAGGTTGGGGGGAAGATCAGGCAAGGGTGTGATTTATATACATATATATGTATATATATATTTTTTTTTAATTTTTTAATTTAAGGACAGGATCTTGCTATGTTGCCCAGGCTCTTGAACTCCTGGGCTCAAGCAATCCTCTTGCTTCAGCCTTTCAAAGTGCTGGGATTACAGGCATGAGCCACTGCACCTGGCCAAGCTCAGTTCTTTCTGGGGGTGGGCTTGGGAAGCCTTCCTCAGCAGTGATCCAAAGGCCTAGGACAGAGGAGAGGGGGTGCAGACAAGAAGGAACAAGGCCTCAGCCTCCCATTCTTGGCAAATCTAAACCTGGCAACCAAGATGATGATATTCTCATTTCACAGAAAAGTCTACTTTTCTCAGCTGGGGAGCAAGTGTCAGGAGCACTGGGGCCAGACTCCCTCCCCAACCTGGCCCTGCTCATTTTCCCCCCTTGCCTGAGGACCCTGGGGATGGAGGAAGAACATCAGACCAGGGGCAGGGTCTATTCTGGGCCAGCACGTGGAGCGGAGGTAGAGCTGGCCTCAGGCCCTTGCCTGATCCTCCCTCCCCTTATTCCCTTGGCAGCAGACACATGACATAGAAATCACTGGTTCCACCAAATACTGCACAGCCCAGATGCTGCTGGCCTGATCGGGGCCAAGCTGAGTCACCACTTTAGGATACGATTCTGCTTTTTGGACTATGAATGCACCCTCATCACCCCATGCTCAACCCCCAACTGAAGGCTGAGGTTACAGCAGATCCGTGGATATCACAGGGTGATGAGGCACTAGGCCACCTGCTGCCTATTCCCTGGCACTTCATCCTTCTGATAATGGAGTATGAGAGAGAATGGGACATGAGGTGGACCCCGATCAGGCATGTCATAGACAGGAGGGACACATACTACCACTGGGCATGGCGCCCTAGATAATGACCCAGAGGGAGGTTGTAGGTCTCGACCCTGGGGTCCAAGCTGATGAGGAAAGGCAAGAAAAAAAGAAGGGGCCAGGCACGGTGGCTCATGCCTGTAATCACAGCACTTTGGGAGGCCAAGGCGGGCAGATCACTTGAGGTCAGGAGTTGGAGACCAGCCTGGCCAACGTGGTGAAACCCTGTCTCTTATAAAAATATATATATATATTAAAAAATTAGCCGGGGCCAGCCACAGTGGCTCACGCCTGTAATCTCAGCACTTTGGGAGGCCAAGGTGAGTGGATCACCTGTGGTCAGGAGTTCAAGACCAGCCTGGCCAACATGGTGAAACCCCGTCTCTACTAAAAATATCAAAATTAGCTGGGCATGGTGGTGGCACATGCTGGTAATCCCAGCTACTCAGGAGGCTGAGGCAGGAGAATCGCTTAAACCTGGGAGGCGGAGGTTGCAGTGAGCTGAGATCATGCCATTGCCCTCCAGCCTGGGAGACAAGAGTGAAACTCCATCTCAAAAAAAAAAAAAATAGCTGGGTGTGGTGGTGCACACCTGTAGTCCCAGCTACCCGGGAGGCTGAGGCAGGAGAATCGCTTGAACCCAGGAGGCAGAGGTTGCAGTGAGCCAAGATCACGCCACTGCACTCCAGCCTGGGTGACAGAGCAAGACTCCATCTAAAAAAAGAAAAAAAAGAAAAAAAAAAGGAAAGAAAGAAGGGAAAGCAGGTAGGATGTCTTGAACAAATAGGTGGATATAGGCTTCAGAACTGGTGGTTGTTGGGAAAAGTGGGAAAACCTTCTGCATGGGGTTGCCTGGGTGAGCTGATTTCCTATTAGGTCCTCATTCCTGCTGCCACCAAGATAAAGTGATGGGTGGCATGGAGATTTCAGCTGTGTCCTTGGATGTCATGTGCTCTGCAGTCCTCATGATGATAACAAGAGTCCATCCAGTCCATGCTTCGATGCTGGCATGACTAAAGGAACAGGGATGTTATCGAATGGGAGGGCCACGTGGTGCCCTCGTGGGCTTCCCCAAGCAGCTGACCAGACCTGGAAGCACCTTTGTCTAAGGCCCTACGAGCAGCCTAGTTAATCCTTTTCCATTCCCCCATCCCACTCACTTGTATCCCACTCTGCCTTTGCCATACTGAATCCCATCCTTGGAAAGTCAGGAAAGCCCTAAGATCTCTAGGCTCCAGCATAAGGCAGGTCCCCAGTACAATGACTGACTCTTGTCCCTTTTCTTCTTCTTCTTTTTTTTTTTTTTTTTTTTTTTGAGATGGAGTTTCACTCTTGACGCCCAGGCTGGAGTGCAATGGCACGATCTCGGCTCACCACACCCTCTGCCTCTCGGGTTCAAGTGATTCTCCTGCCTTAGCCTCCTGAGTAGCTGGGATTACAGGCGCCCGCCACCACGCCCATTTTTGTATTTTTAATAGAGACGGGGTTTCACCATGTGGGTCAGGCTGGAATGCAACTCCTGACCTCAGGTGATCCGCCTACCTCGGCCTCCCAAAGTGCTGGGATTACAGGCATGAGCCACCACACCCGGCCCAAAACTGCAATTTATAGTGCACTGAGCAGCAAAGAAAAGTGACGAGAGCACCACTTAACGATCTCTGTTCCAACAACTCGACTCTGCTGTTGGAACCCAAAAGCAGACACAGGCACCATGTAACAGATGAACCAGGCTACATTTCAATAAAACTCCATGTCTGCACACTGAAATTAGAATTTTAGATAACTTTAATGTGTCACAAAATAGCCTCCATTCGATTTTTTTTCATTGTGGTTCACACCTGTAATCCTGGCCCTTTGGGAGGCCAAGGCAGGAAGATGACTTAAACCCAGGAGTTGGAGACGCAGCCTGGGCAACATCAGGAGACCCTATCTCTACAAAAAAAATTTTAAATTAGCTGAGTGTGGTGGTGCGCACCTGTAGTCCCTACCCTTTGGGAGGCTGAGGCAGGAGGATCATTTGAGGCCAAGAGCTCACTGCACTCCAGCCTGGACAACAGAGGGAGACCATATCTTGGAAAAAGAGAGAGAGAGAGAAAGAGAGAGAGAGATGGAGGGAGAAGGAGAGAAATGTAAAAACTTTAGAAAAACTTCAGTGCTTCTTAGTTGGTTTAAAAAAAAAAATGCCAGGCATGGTGGCTCATGACTGTAATCCCAGTACTTTGGGAGGCCGAGCGGGCAGATCGCAAGATCAAGAGATTGAGACCATCCTGGCTAACACAGTGAAACCCTGTCTCTACTAAAAATACAAAAAATTAGCCGGGCATGGTAGCGGGCGCCTATAGTCCCAGCTGCTCAGGAGGCTGAGGCAGGAGAATGGCTTGAACCCTGGAGCCGGAGCTTGCAGTGAGCCCAGATTGCGCCACTGCACTCCAGCCTGGGCGAGAGTGCAAGACTCCGACTCAAAAAAAAAAAAAATCCTTGGGAGGCTGAGGCTGGAGGATCCCTTGAGCCCAGGAGGTTGAGGCTGCAGTGAGCTGTGATCCCACTACTACACTCAGCCTGCATGACAGAATGAAACCCTGTCTCAATCAATCAATCAATAAGGCCGGGCACAGTGGCTCACGCCTGTAATCCCAGCACTTTGGGAGACCAAGGCGGATGGATCATTTGAGGTCAGGAGTTCAAGACCAGCTTGACCTACATAGTGAAACCCTGTCTCTACTAAAATACAAAAATTAGCCAGGTGTGGTGGCAGATGCCTGTAATGCCAGCTACTTGGGAGACTGAGGCAGGAGAATCGCTTGAACCCAGGAGGCGGAGGTTGCAGTGAGCCAAGATCACACCACTGCACTCCAGCCTGGGCGACAGAACAAGACACCCTCTGAAAGAAAGAAAAGAAAGAAAGAAAGGGAAGGAAGGAAGGAAGGAAGGAAGGAAGGAAGGAAGGAAGGAAGGAAGGAAGGAAGGAACCATTCTTGACTTGTGGGTTATACAAAAACAGGCAGGGTTCCACTCCTGGCACTAGGTTTATTCTTGTGTTTGTTCTCTGTTCAGGGTTATGCCACGCAGAGGGTAGGAGGGGAATTAGTCCATGGTTATGTGTCCTCACAGATGACCACTGAGAAGGCCACCATGCCTAGTCGTCACGACTCTAGGCCCAGCAACTTGCTGAAGACTCTGCAGTGCTGGGGACCCAGGCATTTTTGTGAGGCTGTCCACACCCTATCTGCCTGTGAGGACTGGGCAGTCCATCTGGGGGTCTGGCTGCCTCTCCTGCGTGCTGCTGGGAGGCTAGGCCTGACCGTCATTGCTCTACGGCCACATCCCCAGCCACGCTCTTCTTTTTCTTCTTTCAGCCAGAGGGAGCCCTGAATTCATGCAGAGGAGTTTTTCTACCTTCCATCTGCTTCTGCATATCATCTTGTCTACTTAATGCCCCTCCTTCCGGATTTATAGAACAGTATGCATAATATGACCCCAACTGCATTCCAAAAAATAGATGTAGATGTAAGCTTAGAGATGCAAAGAAACTTTTTGAGAGAATTCACTATGCTTCTCGCGGGTGGTGACACAGTTCAAGGAGGTTCCGTGGGGTGTAATGTTTATCTTTCTCTTTTGTCCCTCTGATCATTGAAATGATGCTTTGTGTGTGTGAACATGTATTACTTTTATAATTAAAATAGAAAAATTAATTTGAATGGGACAAATGCTCGAAGTCAAAGTCACCTGTTATAACTGCTGTCACTAACAGGGCAACTGTTTGAAAATGCTGCAGAAACATGAGAAATGTTCATGAAGTGACCCTGTGGAGGCTTCCGGTCACAGGATCATGTGAGCGCCACGATCACCCCAGGGGTGGAGCAGATGCTAAGTGTTCACCACACCCAATTCTCTTCCTGGACACACAGGAAGATGACATTTCCCAGGCCCTTTGCAGTTAAAGTGAGGTCTAGTGACAGAGGTCTGGCCAATAAATATGGGCAGCAGTGACATGCCCCACCTCTAGGCCCTAGTCTTTTTTTTATTTAAGGGTCTGAGTCTTGTTCTGTCACCCAGGCTGGAGTGCAGTGCTGTGATCATGACTCACTGCAGCCTCAACCTCCTGTGCTCAAACAATCCTCCCACCTCAGCCTCCCTAATAGCTGATGTCATATAGGCATGAGCCAGTGTGCCTGGCTCAGGCCCTACCCTTAAAAGCATCCCACCTGATTCACCAGCCCCCTTCTCCTCTCTCTCAGTAAACTTGGAAACCACGCATTCCAGATGGTATAATTTGCAGCATGATGGAAAAAGCCAGCTCTCCATGGGAAGCTGGCCAGTCTTCATTGGAGTACATTTTTATTGCATGAAGCCAATGAGACTTGATATTGTTTAACTCTGTGGTTTCCAAAGTGCGGTCCTTTCGAAGTATGCATAAAGTCTACACTAGGTTCACAGTAATATTAAGATGTTATTTGTCAGCTGGGCACGGTGGCTCACGCCTATAATCTCAGCACTTTGGGAGGCCAAGGCAAACGGATAATGAGGTCAGGAGTTTCAGACCAGCCTGGCCAACATGGTGAAACCCAGTCTCTACTAAAAATACAAAAATTACCTGGGTGTGGTGATGCATGCCTGTAATCCCAGCTACTCAGGAGGAGGCTGAGGCAGGAGAATTGCTTGAATCCGGGAGGCAGAGATCGCAGTGAGCTGAAATCTCACCACTGCACTCCAGCCTGGGTGATGGAGCAAGACACTGTCTCAAAAAAAAAAAAAAAAGATATTATTTGTCTTTCATGAGTGTACAGTGGGATTTTCCAGAGGCTACATGACATGTGATTTTTTTTATTTTGTTTTTTATACAGACAGAGGGGTCTTGCTATGTTGCCCAGACTGGTCTTCCAACTCCTGGCCTCAAGTGATCCTCCCGCCTTCACCTCCCAAAGTGCTGGGATTATAGGTGTGAGCCACTGCGCCTGGCTGTTTGTGACATGTGATGTTGAAACAGGTTGAGTATAGAAGCAGATATGGGAATTAAACCAGAATATTAAACCAGACATTGAAGAGATTTGCAAAAAATACAAAACAATACCACTGTTTTCACTTTCTTTTTGGTTTGGAAAAATGTAGTTATTTTTCATTAAAAGTATGTTGTGTTGGCTGGGCACAGTGGCTCATGCCTGTAATCTCAACGCTGGGAGACTGAGGTGGGAGGATCACTTGAGATCAGGAGTTCGAGACCAGCCTGACCAACATAATGAAACCCCATCTCTACTAACAATATAAAAATTAGCTGGGCTGGCTGAGCGCGGTGGCTCACGCCTGTAATCCCAGCACTTTGGGAGGCCGAGGCGGGCGGATCATGAGGTCAGGAGATCGAGACCATCCTGGCTAACATGGTGAAACCCCGTCTCTACTAAAAATACAAAAAATTAGCTGGGCAAGGTGGCGGGCGCCTGTAGTCCCAGCTGCTCAGGAGGCTGAGGCAGGAGAATGGCGTGAACCCAGCGGTCAGAGCCTGCAGTGAGCAGAGATCGTGCCACTGCACTCCAGCCTGGGCGACAGCAAGACTCTGTCTCAAAAAAAAAAAAAAAAAAATTAGCTGGGCTTGGTGGCATGCGCCTATAATCCCAGCTACTTGAGAGGCTGAAGCAGAAGAATTGCTTGCACCTGAGAGGGGCAGGTTGCAGTGAGCCAAGATCGCACCACTGCACTCCAGCCTGGGCAACAGAGCAAGACACCTTCACCTTCTCAAAAAAAAAAAAAAAAAGTTGTGTTAACATGTAATGGTTTTATGATATTATTTTAAATAAATTAATAAACATGTAAACATTTTCTCTGTTTTAATTTCTCACATGGTAAATATTAATGGTGTGAACCAAAAAGTGACTGAGGCATCTCAATCAATTTAGAGGTTTATCTTGCCAAGGTTGAGGACACGCCCAGGGAAAAAGAGACACAAGTCACAGTACGATCTGTGTCCTGTGCTTTTTCCAAAGAGGAAAGAGGCAGCAGGAGGGGAGGGAGGAAAGGGGAAAAAAGCGGGCGGGAGGGTAGGCAGGGCGGCAAGTGGTGACATTGTTGTGAGGCTGTGATTAGCAGCTCAGTGACTCTACATTTTATATGTGAAAAGGGGTCGGGGGAGTCAACTATGCACTGTCTCGGGCTTAGTAGATCTACATTTTACATAACTAAGCCTGTGAAATTACAGCTGTCCGTTTGGGAAAGGAAGGCAGTTTTTGTGGTTCCCAAGCTTAACTTTCCCTTTGACATAATGAGTTTGGGGTCCCAAGATTTTATTTTCCTTTCATAATAGATATAACCAACATGAACAAAATTCTTTAGAATCCTCAAAATACTGAAGAGTGAAAAGACGTCATGAGACCAAAAGGTTTGAGACCCTTTGCTCTGTGACAGCTAGCCACCCTGGGACAGGCCGTTTCAATCTGGAAACACACATAGTACCTCACTTATGGGAAATTCTCTCTCTCTATCTCTTTTTTTTTTCTTTTGAGATGGAGTCTCGCTCTGTCACCCAGGCTGGAGTGCAGTGGCGCGATCTGGGCTCACTGCGACCTCCACCTCCCGCGTTCAAGCGATTCTCCCACCTCAGCCTCCTGAGTAGCTGGGATTACAGATGTGCACCACCACATCTAGCTAATTTTTGTATTTTTAGTAGAGACGGGGTTTCACCATGTTGGCCAGGCTGGTCTCGAACTCCTGACCTCAAGTAATCCTCCCACCTTGGCCTCCCAAAGTGCTGGGATTACAGGCGTGAGCACGGCACCCGGTCCCTTTCACTTTACACTTTCCATTACTGTCATTTTGCTCTACTTCCTGGAGATTTCTTCAACTCTATTTCCAACCCTTATATTGAGTTTCTCACTTCTGCTATCATATGTTTCGTTTTTCAAGGCTTTAACATTGCTCTCTGGAATTTTTTTTCCCCTTTTATTCCTGAGGCATGCTGTTCTTGCTTTATGGATGTAATGTCTTCTCTAATATCTCTGAGAATATTAATGCAGAATGTACATTTCCTCTGATTTGTTATTGTTGTTTTCATCTCTGCTTACCGTGTTACCTTTATTTCTCTAATATCTGCTGATTATTGGTTGTCTCCTTATATAGAAGAGTCAGGCCCTAGAAAACTGATTGGCAGTAGTAGGCATTGAGTGGGGCTTGTGCACAGTTTCAGTGTCATATAATCTGAGTGGTCATTTCCTTTAGAACCTCCTTCTCCACTTTGCTCGATGTCAATGTCAATGTGTTTATTATTTTCTCTTGAGGTCTCTGCCAATCTCCTGCCTGCAGGTATACTCTGGCTGCTGGCATTCTAGATCCTTCCTAGAGAAGAAGAGCAGTGCCTACATATTCAGTATATAAACTTCTCTGTAATCATTCTGCTTTTCGGATGATAATCTGACTCCTAACTGCCTGGTGCTCCCCAGTCTAGAGACACTCTCTTCTCTATCATCTGCTAGTGTGGGAGAAGGGCAGCACCATCCGGCTTGAGTTGAGGAAGGGATCTAGGGTTCAGCCACTTCTTCTTTCTTTAAAGTAATTTTTTTAAATTATGATTTTAAAAAACAAAACTTACCATTTAACCATTTTTAAGCGTATGTCAGTAGCATTAAGTACACTCATAATGTTGTATACCCATTGCCACTATCTACTTCAGACCTTTTTTTTTTTGAGATGGAGTCTCCTTCTGTTGCCCAGGCTGGAGTGCAGTGGTGCAATCTCGGCTCACTGCAAGACACTCCATGTCCCAGATTCAAGCAGTTCTCCTGCCTCAGTCTCCTAAGTAGCTGGAATTACAGGCACCCACCACCATGCCCGGCTAATTTTTGTATTTTTAGTAGAGACAGGGTTTCACCATGTTGGCCAGGCTGGTCTCGAACTCCTGACCTCAAGTGATCCACCCACCTTGGCATCCCAAAGTGCTGGGATTATAGGCATGAGCCACCGCCCCCAGTACTTTTTTTTTTTGTAAGACAGGATCTCTAATGCCAGGTGTGGTGGCTTGTGCCTGTAATCCCAGCAGTTTGGGAGGCTGAGTCGGGGGGATTAAGAGGTCAGGAGTTCAAGACCAGCCTGGCCAACAAGGTGAAACCCCGTCTCTATTAAAAATACAAAAATTAGCCGGGTGTGGTGGCAGGCGCCTGTAATCCTGGCTACTCAGGAGGCTGAGGCAGGAGAATTGCTTGAACCTGGGAGGCGGAGGCTGCAGTGAGCCAAGATCACGCCACTGCATTCCAGCCTGGTGACAGAGCAAGACTCCATCTCAAAAAAAAAAAAAAATTCTTGGCTGGGCACGGTGGCTCACACCTGTAATCCCAGCACTTTGGGAGGCCAAGGCAAGACGGTTGCTTGAGAGACCAGCCTGAGACCCTTGTCTCTACAGAAAAATTTAAAAATTAGCCTGGCATGGTGGCTCACACCTGTAGTCCCAGCTACTCGGGAGGCTGAGGTGGAAGGATTACCTGAACCCAGGCGACTGAGTCTGCAGTGAGCCGTGATCGCACTACTACACTCTAGCCTGGGTGACAGAGTGAGATCCTGTCTCAAAAAAAAATTAAAAACAAAACCAACATTCTTAGCTCACAAGCTGCACAAACACTAGCAGTGGGCTAGATTTGGCCATGAGCCAACCCCTCTACCCTAGACTATTGGCAAATATCAAGAAGTATGATAGCAGAGGAAAAACAGACACTTGAACTCCTCTTGGTGGGATGTCACTGGCACAACAAGGAGTGGGAGTAGACAGTGGTTGGCATGGCTCAATGCAGTGGGAACAGTGTCCCCTCCCTCACCAAGTCCAGAACAGTGGCAAGACCTCAGTTGGGAGCAAGTACAAAGTGCACCCAGTGAGGCTGAACCCTAAGAATTAGGCACCAGTCAGCTCGGCGTGGTGGCTCACTTCTGTAATCCCAGCACTTTGGGAGGCTGAGGCGAGCAGATCATCAGGTCAGGAGATCGAGACAATCCTGGCCAACATGGTGAAACCCCATCTCTACTAAAAATACAAAACTTAGCTGGGTGTTGTTGTGCATGCCTGTAGTCCCCACTACTAGGGAGGCTGAGGCAGGAGAATTGCTTGAACCCAGGAGGTGGAGGTTGCAGTGAGCTGAGATCGTGCCTCTGCACTCCAGCCTGGCAACAGAGCGAGACTCCATCTCAAAAAAATAAATAAAGGCCGGGCACAGTGGCTCGCCTGTAATCCCAGCACTTTGGGAGGCCGAGGCGGGCAGATCACGAGGTCAGGAGATTGAGACCATCCTGGCTGACACGGTGAAACCCTGTCTCTACTAAAAATACAAAAAATTAGCCGGGCGTGTTGGGGGGCGCCTGTAGTCCCAGCTACTCAGGAGGCTGAGGTAGGAGAATGGTGTAAGTAAACCCGGGAGGCGGAGCTTGCAGTGAGCCTAGATCGCACCACTGCACTCCAGCCTGGGCAACAGAGTGAGACTCTGTCTCAAAAAAAAAAAAAATAAAAATAAATAAATAAATAAATAAGAAAAAGAATTAGGCACCAGTCTTGACTAATGTCCTTGAGTCCTATCTCAGCTGCCCCTTCTAGGGCCTTGTGAGTGTGGGCAGTGACAGACCCTCAGTGGTGGGCCAAAAGGGACACAAAGCCAAAGCTCTGCTCCAAGCAAGACCTGGGTCATTTCTCAGCCAGGGGAGGGGAGGGGACCCCAACGGGGTCATGCACAGCATAAAGACGATTTGGTCAACAGTGGACTGCATATATGACAGTGGTCGCATAAGATCATAATACTGTATTTTTACTGAACCTTCTCTATGTTTAGATATGTTTACATGAACAGATATTAGCTGTTGTGGTACAACTGCCTACAGTATTCAGCACAGTAACATGCTGTGCAGGTTTGTAGCCTAGGCGTGTAGTAGGCTATACCATCTGGGGTTGTGTAAGTACAGTCTGTGATGTTCACACAATGATAAAATAGGACTTACTTCTCAGAACATATTACCATTGTTAAGTGCTGCATGACTGTAATTACTTGGCAGAAGGGAATTCAGATTCAGATTGATGTTTCTTGCACAAAGGTGGTATTTGGAAAAGAAATTTTTTTTTTTTTTTGAGATGGAGTCTTGCTGTCTTCCAGGCACGGGAGAGTGCAGTGGAATGATCTTGGCTCACTGCAACCTCCTCCTCTCAGGTTCAAGCGATTCTCCTGCCTCAGCCTCCCAAGTACCTAGGACTCCAGGCACATGCCACCACTCCCAGCTAATTTTTTTTTTTGAGACAGAGTCTTGCTCTGTCACCCAGGCTGGAGTGCAGTGGCACGATCACGGCTCACTGCAAGTTACACCTCCTGGATTCACCCCATTCTCCTGCCTCAACCTCCCAAGTAGCTGGGACTACAGGCACCTGCCACTACGCCTGGCTAATTTTTTTTTTTTTTTTTTTTTGAGACAGAGTCTCGCTCTGTCACCCAGGCTGGAGTGCAGTGGTGCAATCTTGGCTCACTGCAAGCTCTGCCTCCCTGGTTCACGCCATTCTCCTGCCTCAGCCTCCCGGGTTTTTTTTTTTTTTTTTTTTTTTTTGCATTTTTAGTAGAGACGGGGTTTCATCATGTTAGCCAAGATGGTCTCGATCTCCTGACCTCATGATCTGCCCGCCTTGGCCTCCCAAAGTGCTGGGATTACAGGCGTGAGCCACCGCGCCTGGCCACTTCTGGCTAATTTTTTTTGTATTTTTAGTAGAGTCAGGGTTTCACCATGTTGGCCAGGCTGGTCTCGAACTCCTGACCTCAAATGATCCACCTGCCTTGGCCTCCCAAAGTGCTAGAACTACAGGTGTGAGCAACTGCGCCTGATCTGTTTGTTTGTTTGTTTTGTTTTGTTTGTTTTTGAGACCAGGGTCTCGCTCTGTCACCCAGACTGGAGTGCAATGGTGCAATCTCGGCTCACTGCAGCCTCTGCCTCCCGGGTTCAAGCACTTCTCATTCCTCAGCCACCCAAGTAGCTGGGATTATAGGCACATGCCACCATGCCTGGCTGATTTTTGTGTTATTAGTATTAATTTTTTTGGAGAGGGAGTCTTGCTCTGTTGCCCAGGCTGGTGTGATCTCGGCTCACTGCAACCTCCACCTCCTGGGTTCAAGCAATCCTCCTGCCTCAGCCTCCTGAGTAGCTGGGACTACAGGTGCACGCCACCACTCCCAGCTAATTTTTTGTATTTTTTTTTAGTAGAGGCAGGGTTTCACCATGTTGCCCAGGCTGGTCTCAAACTCCTGAGCTTAGGCAATTTGCCGGCCTCGGCCTCCCAAAGTGCTAGGATTACAAGCATGAGCCACCACGCCAGGCCGTGATTTTTGTATTTTTAGCAGAGACAGGTTTTTGCCATGTTGGCCAGGCTGGTCTTGAACTCCTGGCCTCCAGCGATCCACCTGCCTTGGCTTCCCAAAGTGCTGGGACTACAGGCATGAGTAACTGTGCCTGGTCCTGGGGCAAAAATTTATACCCACATTGCAAGGTTTTTTTTAAAAAACAATTGTAGTTATGCAGACTTTCTGAACTAATCTGGAGGGGGTCCACCTGCCCAGAGCTCTCCATCTCACTCTCAGGCGATGGGGGAGGCAAAGTTAGAACCCTGCTGTGAGGGCGACGGTGTACGCAGCCCTGGGGTAGTGAGCTCTCTGGTGAAGCCTCAGTGATGTGATAGGAAGGTGGCTTTTGTGAATGTATCTTTGAAGTCATTCTGTCATCATTTTGACAAGTAAAAAGAGGCAAGATGTTTTGCCAGAGGTGCAGGAACCTGAAGCTGGCCTGCTGTTGAACCTCTGTGCAGGAGGGAGTCAGGCAGATGACAGGAATGACAGGACAGGCTGGTGGCCAGCCGTGAACCCCAGGGAGGAGAAGGAAGGGAGATCAGGTGAGGCTGAGGCTCTCTATGTTGCCCAGGCTAGTCTCGAACTCCGGGGCTCAAGCAATCCTTCCACCTCAGCATCCCTAAATGCTGGGATTACAGACATGAGTCCCCACACCCGGCCTATCACCTTTAAAATTATTTTATGTTATGTTATTATGTTGTTATGTTGCCCAGCCTGGGAAACATAGGAAGATCCCATCTCTACAGAATATTTAAAAATTAACCAGGAGTGGGCCAGGCGCAGTGGCTCACGCCTGTAATCCCAGCACTTTGGGAGGCTGAGGCGGGCGGATCACAAGGTCAGGAGATTGAGACCATCCTGGCTAACACGATGAAACCCCGTCTCTACTAAAAATACAAAAAATTAGCCGGGTGTGGTGGCGGGCGCCTGTAGTCCCAGCTACTCGGGAGGCTGAGGCAGGAGAATGGCGTGAACCCGGGAGGCAGAGCTTGCAGTGAGCCAAGATCACGCCACTGCACTCCAGCCTGGGTGATAGAGTGAAACTCCGTCTCAAAAAAAAAAAAAAAAAAAAAAAAATTAACCAGTAGTGGTGACATGCACCTGTTGGCCCAGCTACTCGGGAGGCTGAGGTGGGAGGATCCCTTGAGCCCAGGAGTTCAAGGCTGCAAGGAGCTATGGTCATGCCACTGCACTTCAGCCTGGGCAACAGAGTGAGATGCTGTCTCAAAAAAACAAACAAAAAAAGAAGTTTAAAGATAATTTAAAAAGAAAAGACTCGGCCAGGCGTGGTGGCTCACGCCTGTAATCCCAGCACTTTGGGAGGCCCAGGTAGGCGGATCACGAGGTCAAGCGATTGAGACCATCCTGGCCAACATGGTGAAACCCCATCTCTACTAAAAATACAAAAATTATCCGGGTGTGATGGAGCACGCCTTTAGTCCCAGCTACTTGGGAGGCTGAGACAGGAGAATCACCTGAACCCAGGAGGTGGAGGTTGCAGTGAGCCAAGATCGCCCTACTGCAGTCCAGCCTGGCGACAGAGCGAGACTCCATCTCAAAAAAAAAAAAGGCCGAGCACGGTAGCGCGGTGGCTCACGCCTGTAATCCCAGCACTTAGGTAGGCTGAGGCGGGGAGATCACGAGGTCAGGAGTTCGAGACCAGCCCGACCAACATGGTGAAATACTGTCTCTACTAAAAATACAAAAATTATCTGGGTATTGTGGCACGCGCTTGTAATCTCAGCTACTCAAGAGGAGTAGCCTCATTTGAACCCGAGAGGCGGAGCTTGCAGTGAGCCGAGATTGTGCCACTGCACTCCAGCCTGGGTGACAGAGCAAGACTCCAGCTCAAAAAAAAAGAGTGAAAAGACAAAAGACCATCCACAGGATGGGAAAAAATATTTGCAAATCAAACAACTCAGTGCAAAAGTGGGTAAAGAGCCAAGTGTGGTAGTGCACACCTGTAGTCCTAGCTACTTGGGAGGCTGAGGTGGGAGGATTGCTTGAGCCCAGGAGTTTGAGACCAGCCTGGGCAATATAGCAAGACCCCATTTCTACAAAAAAAAGCTGTGTAAAATAAATATTTATCCAAATAATATACTCAAATGGGCTGGGCACTGTGGCTCACACCTGTAATCCCAGCACTTTGCAGGGGCTGAAGCAGGTGGAGCTCTTGAGCCTCAGAATGGGAGACCAGCCTAGGCAACACAGCGAGACCATGTCTTACAAAAAAATACAAAAATTAGCCAGGTGTGGTGGTACATGCTTGTGATCCCAGCTACTTTGGAGGCTAAGATGGGAGGATTGCTTGAGTCCAAGAGGTTGAGGCTGCAGTGAGCCATGATCATGTCACTGCACTGCAGCCTGAGTGACAGAGCAAGACCCTGTCTCAAAAAAAAAAAAATCATTAAAATTAAAAAATAAAATTAGCCAGGTATGGTGGCACGAGCCTGTGGTCCTAGCTACTTGGAAGGCTGAGGCGGGAGGATCGCTTGAGCTCAGGAGTTGGAGGTTACAGTGAACTGTGATTGCACCACTGCACACCAGACCAAGACGCTGACTCAAAAAAAAAAAAATTGTTTTTAATTGAAAGACAGTAAATGCACGCCCCCTTGTGGGTGCATGTTTACGCTTGCTCTCCTTTTGGGACTTCCTGGGAACTTCTCACTTGGTCTTCTCTGTTCACGGGGGTTATGGCCCTACAGCTCTGTTCTTGCTCCGATCTATTGATTAGTTCCTTTCTCAGGAAACCAACCATCAGGCCTCCCAGGTAGTATCAAGGAACTGAAACTTTACAGGTCACTGCATCTGGACAATATGTTACCAGACCCCATACCCATCATAACTGCCTAATCATGCTGGGTGCAGTGGCTCACACCTGTAATCCTAGCACTTTGGGAGACTGAGGCAGGCGGATCACCTGAGGTCAGGAGTTTGAGACCAGCCTGGCCAACATGGCAAAACCCCATCTCTCCTAAAAATACAAAAATTAGCCAGGCATGGTGGCATGCCTGTAATCCCAGCTACTTGAGAGGCTGAGGCACAAGAATCACTTGAACCCAGGAGGCAGAGGTTTCAGTGAGCCAAGATCGCGCCACTGCACTGCAGCCTGGGTGACAGAGTAAGACTGTGTCTCTAAATAAATAAATAAATAACTGCCTAACCAGCCACCTGCTTCCTATTGACCAACTCCTCTTCCTTGCCCTTCCCTAATTCCTGTTTTCCCATACAAGATCATATTTCTTGCCTGCTATATAAACCCTTAAAATCTTTTTTTTTTTTTTTTGAGACAGAGTTTCGCTCTTGTTGCCCAGGCTGGAGTGCAGTGGCACGATCTTGGCTCACTGCAACCTCTGCTTCCCAGGTTCAAGCAATTCTCCCACCTCAGCCTCCTGAGTAGCTGGGATTACAGGCACCTGCCACCATGTCTGGCTAATTTTTTGTATTTTTAGTAGAGATGGGGTTTCATCATGCTGGCCAGGCTGGTCTCGAACCCCTGACCTCAAGGGATCTGCCCACCTTGGCCTCCCAAAGTGCTGGGATTACAGGCGTGAGCCACTGCACCCGGCCTTTTTTTTTTTTTTTTTTTTTGATACAAAGTCTGGCTCTGTCACTGAGGCTGGAGTGCAGTGGCACGATCTTGGCTCACTGCAACCTCTGCCTCCTGGGTTCAGTGATTCTCCTGCATCAGCCTCCCGAGTAGCTGGGATTATCAGCACACACCATCACGCCTGGTTGATTTTTGTATTTTTAGTAGAGACGGGGTTTTGCCATGTTGGCCAGGCTGGTCTCAAACTCCTGACCTCGTGATCTGCCCCGACTCCGCCTCCCAAAGTGCTGGGATTACAGGCATGAGCCACCACACCTGGCCTAAACCCCTAATTTCATTCAGTCAAAGAGACGGATTTGAGACTGATCTCTCATCTCAGCTGCAATACATGAATAAAGCCTTCTTTCCTGGCAATACTCGTTTCAGTGATTGGCTTTCTGTGTGGCGAGCAGCAGGACCTAGACCAAACCCCTAGGTCATTTCAGTCACAGCATAAACACTGACTATGTTCAGGCTGTGGACTCTATAACTTTCATTTGAGCTTTTAGATTATTACAAATTAGGAATTGTACTTGTGTGTATGTGTGATTTCTGGGTAGCTAGAAAGGGTGAGAAGGGTTGGCATTTTGAAAGTACATTAGAAATAAACCTATGGCTTTCTAGATTTCCAGTGAGAGCCAGTTGTTGTCATTATGTGGAAACTTAGCAAGGAAACACAGGTGATTTTGTAAGGTTTGGAGGTTGGGGGCCTTGGAAGCTCTACAAAGGCCCTGGGGTGAGCCCCTAGGAGTACAGGGCCGTGGTGTAATGAGGGCTACCTAAATCAAAGGAAAAACTAACAACTCCATTGCCTCTTACAATTCAACAAATCTGGAGTTTTAGATAAGAAAATTCAGAGACAAGAGGGGGCAGGCAGAGTGAAAAATGATGTCACCTGCCACTGTCAGATTTCCTGCAAGAAATTCCAGTGGAGAAGTGAATCCTGGATCAGTAAATGAGTCACTGGCTTTCTAAGCCAAGAAAGATGAAAAGCAGATTCCAGGAACTAAGGAAGGATGAATCCTGGGGAAAGTGTTTAGTTTTAGTGTGAAACTGTCAAGCCGCTTGCTCCAGTGGAAACTCAGGGAGAAAAACAACAGTGAGAAAGACTAGCGAAATAGCAAGGAACCAGACGGCTCGCCTGAGAGAGTCTGTGCCTCCGGGCAATTTATTAATAGAAGACTGAGATGCACCTACTCAGCAAAAAAAAAAAAAAAACCCAAAAAACAAAAAACTGGGCAGCTCCAGAAAGGAAGACAATATCCCAGTGCCCAAGGCCCCCTGCCATTCATAATCCAACAGAGAGTCATTGAGCATCCATCCAGTTCCTATGGAAGGCAGTGCACATGGATTGGTGAATGAGGCACCACCATCCCTGGCCCCACAGAGCTCACAGCCATTGAGCAAGTCATTGCACTTGTGTTAAGTGAGAAGGAGGAAGGTTTGGGATGGGGGTCCTGGAAGGCTTCTCCAACACCTACGGGAGGATCGTTCAGATATAAAGTTCAAGCTGAGGCTGGGCACGGTGGCTTATATCTGTAATCCCAACACTTTGGGAGGTTGAGGCAGGAGGATTGCTTGAGCTCAGTAGTTCAAGACTAGCCTGGGCAAAATAGTGAGACCTTGTCTTTACAAAAAAATTTAAAAAAAGAAATTAGCTGGGCATGCTGGCACACACTTATAGTCCTAGCTACTCAGGAAGCTGAGGCAAGATCACGTGAATCCAGGAGTTAAAAGTTGCAGTGAGCCATGATCATGACACTGCACTCCAGCCTGGGTGAAAGAGTGAGACCTTTACTCAAATAATAAGGCCAGGCACAGTGGCTCATGGCTGTAATCTCAACACTTTGGGAGGCCAAGGCGGGTGGATTGCTTGAGCTCAGGAGTTCAAGATCAGCCTGGGCAACATGGTGAAACCTTGTTTGTGTATATATATTGCTTGGGTTCCTGGGTTCAAGCGACTCTCCTGCCTCAACCTCCCTAGTAGCTGGGGTTATAGGCATGCATCACCATGCCCAACTAATTTTTGTATTTTTAGTAGAGTTGATGGGGTTTCGCCGTGTTGGCCAGGCTGGTCTCAAACTCCTGATCTCAGGTGATCCGCCAGCCTCAGCCTTCCAAAGTGCTGGGATTACAGGCATGAGCCACCACACCCACCCGTCTGTATATATTTAAAAATTTTTTAATTAAAAATAATAATAATTAATTAATTAAGGTCAGGCTGAATTTTTGACAGAGGCCTGGGCTAGAGAGAACAGGGCTGCTCCGGAGACCTGAAAAGAGAAGCTGTTTGGGGAGCAGAGGTACAAGAAAAGTCTAGATGAGTTCTTTCTATTCTATTTTAGGTTATTTGTTTGATTAGCAAATTTGGTGGGGCAGAGACGGGCCATCTCCCAAGTGACAGGCAGGCTTGTTTGGCACTTTTGGTTTATTTACAAAGCAATTCAATTTCTTGGTGTTCAGGAGCTCCCTGAGAAATGGGCCCAGGCCCACCTCTGGGACAGGCAGAGGGCACAGCATTAGCAAAGGCCCAAGGGAGGGACCCCACAGAGCAGCCTCCGAGAAGAGCCAGGAGTCCCTCGGGCTGGGGAAGTGAGAGGGCATTGAGGCCTGAAGGAAGACTGGGTTGATCTTCAGACTTCAGTCTACTGGGGGGCAGGGTGAGTCCTGGAGAGACAGTGCCCCACGCAGCCAAGGCAGGGTGAGGGAGGTCACACCTCAGCACATTCTCTTCTGTGTGACGTTGGAGATCATTAACCTGTGGACCCTAACAGCTGCCACCACCACCTTCAGGAATTCAGGTCCTCCCTGCCTGGCACGTTGGCCAGCACTCCCACGGCCCAGCCCTGTTGGAGAAGGAGGCAGTTCATTAGATGTGCTGACACTGGCTCTCTTGGCTTCCTGGGACAGCCCTCACCAGCATCCTGGGCTCTCAAGAGCCTGGGCTGGTGGCTGCCATCCCCCCAGGACAGGAGCCCACCAAGTCCCTTCTGGTTGAGGCCCCTTGGGCCCTCAAGGATCCCAACTCTGCTCATGATGGCATCTGGGGGAGCGCGGGAGCCCTGGAGGGGAAGGTAAGAGTCTTGGGTCCCAGCCCAGCCTGGCCACTGGCTCACTGTGGCGACCCTCAAGCATGGCCTTGCTCCTTCTGGAACTCAGTGACCTCTGAGATCTGGAACCTCTGAGTCTGGGAATGGGGCACAGAGTCAGGTGACTCAACCTGCACCCGGTCTTGGGGTGTGGAACCCTGAGCAGAGCAGGTGGCGCTCTTGGAAGGGGAGGCAGACAAGGGCAGAGAAGGGGGCTGCACAGGGCTTTGTAAGAGAGAAGGAGAGGTTCTGGACCCAGCCTGCGGTCCAGGAAACTGTCTCAAAGGAAGTGGGTCTCGGCTGAGACCTCAAGGGTGAGCAGCAGTTAGGCGAAGGAAAGAGGAAAAGGCATTCAACTGTACGGCCCAGGCCAGGTGCAGTGGCTCATGCCTGTAATCCCAGAATTTGGGAGGGTGAGGTGGGTGGATCACCTGAGGTCAGGAGTTTGAGACCAGCCTGGACAACACGATGAAACCCGGCCTCTACTAAAAATGCACTACTACGCGTGCTGATGCACATCTGTAGTGCCAGCTACTTGGGAGTCTGAGGCATGAGAATTGCTTGAACCTGGGAGGCAGAGGTTGCAGTGAGTGGAGATTGTGCCACTGCACTCCAGCCTGGGCAACAGAGAAAGACTCTGTTTCAAAAAAAAAAAAAAAAAAAAACACTTCAGGGCCCACCCTGTGCAAAGATGGAGAGGTAGGGAAGGCAGGGTATATCCAGGGACACAAAGAAGTTCAGTCCAGCTGGAACTACGCCCTCCTAAGGAGGAACTGGCCAGGGGTGAGGGGCCAGTGGGGAAGTGAGGAGAGACAGGTCCCACGGGCAGAGGTCATCCAGCTGCTGCGTGGACAATGAACAAGGACACCGAGTGATGTGTATCCTTGGCAAGTGATAGTCTGGCCAAGGGCAGGAAAGTGGGCATAGGGAAGAGGGGACTCACTTGGTGGCTGGAGGGTGTCAGGGAAGAGGTCTGGGGAAAGATTACATGGGGACCCAGGAGGGAGGGCAGTTCTGAAGGGAGGAGATGGGGTTGACTTTACACAATGGATTTGGAGGTGTCCGAAGATCATCCTAAGTGGGGGAAGTGGAGCAAGAGATGTGGGGGATAAGACTCAAGTCATCACTGTGGGAACAAAAAGGAGGCTCTGGCCAGTGCGGTGGCTCACGCCTGTAATCCCAGCACTGTGGGAGGCCGAGGCAGATGGATCACCTGAGGTCAGGAGCTTGAGACCAGCCTGGCCAACATGGTGAAACCCTGTCTCTACTAAAAATACAAAAATTAGCCGGGTGTGGTGGCGGGCACCTGTAATCCCAGCTACTCGGGAGGCTGAGGCAGAAGAATTGCTTGAACCTGGGAGGCAGAGGTTGCAGTGAGCCGAGATGGCGCCATTGAACTCCAGCCTGGGTCACAAGAGCAAAACTCCGTCTCAAAAAAAAAAAAAAAAAAAAAAAGACTCTGAGGGCCGAGTGCAGTGGCTCATGCCTGTGATCCCAGCACTTTGGGAGGCTGAGGTTAGCAGATCACTTGAGCTCAGGAGTTCAAGACCAGCCTGGACAACATGGTGAAACCCTGTCTGTACCAAAAATACAAAAAAATTTAGCCGGGCATGGTTGTGTGTGCCTGTGGTCCCAGCTACTCAGGACGCTGAGGTGGGAGGATCACTTGAGCCTGGGAGGCAGAAGTTGCAGTGAGCTGAGATCGCGCCACTGCACTCCAACCTGGTGACAGTGAGACCCCATCTCAAAAAAAAAAAAAAAAAGAAAATAAAAGAAAAGGAAGGAAGGAAGGGATGGAAAAGAGAGAAGAGAAGAGAAAAAAGAAAAGAGGCCCTGAAGTTGTACCCTGGAGAGAAGTATCAAGAATGAGGTGTGGCTAGGTGCTGTGGGTCACGCCTGTAATCCTAGCACTTTGGGAGGCCGAGGCAGGCAGATCATTAGGTCAAGAGTTTGAGAGCAGCCTGACCAACATGGTGAAACCCCGTCTCTACTAAAAATACAAAAATTAGCTGGGCATGGGGTGTGCACCTGTAATCCCAGCTACTCAGGAGGCTGAGGCAGGAGAATCGCTTAAACCTAGGAGGCAGAGGTGGCAGTGAGCCGAGATAGTGCCACTGCACTCCAGCCTAGGCGACAGAGTGAGACTCCATCTCAAAAAAAAAAAAAAAAAAAGAATGAGGGAAGGGGGTTGAGCTCCTGGAGGAGCTCACTGAGGGGCATGAAGGGAGATAGCCAGAGAAGCAGCTAGAAATCCTTCTCTTGGATCACAGAAGCCAAAGGACGCTTCAGAAGATGGGGAGGACCAGCTGTGCCCAACACACCTGGAAAGGTCAAAGGAGGAGAGGATTGAGAAGTGGAGGGACAGGGAGCATTTCTCCCTCTTGAAGAGGCTTTGGCATATGGAGGGGGTTTTAATGGTAGTGGTGGGGTTCCCAGGATCCGTGATCAGGTCTGAGTGTCAGCAGAGCTGTCACACAGAACCGAACAGGTTGTGCACTGCACTCTACAGTGACTGTCTGTTCTTGAATCCAGGACTGGCCGCCAGGGGCACCCCCTTGAGCTGGCGGTATTTTGCCAAGTCCGTAACTGCAGTGTAGACACTTCCCAGACGGTGGCGCCAAAGACCAACTTTACTTCTTAGGAGCAGAGTCGGATTCCGCTTGGGGATTCTCAGCCCCAGGTCGTCATCCGATGGGACAGGGGAATTTCCAGATGCCTGGTGGCCGGGTCTCTCCTACCACCACACCCTCCAAATCTCTGTCAGAGCAGTTCACCTAGCGTTAGCAACTCACAGAAATAAACTATGCACCACACACTGCAGCCTTCCTTTGTCAGGGGGCCTGGGCTGAAAGGGTCCCAGGGGAGCAGTTCATCCCATGAGCTGGGAGAGGCGAAGACGTCCCTCCCACTTGTCCCTTAGGAGAAAGGAGTCAGGAAGGAAGGAAGGACGCCCAGCCCAGACCGCGAGACACACAGTCAATCGCCCCACCCCTTGCCCAAACCAGCAGAGCACCGCCCAGCTCACAGCTCCCCCTGGAGGCCGAGGCTGGACTAGCGGGGACAATGACAGCGACACTGGCCAGCCTCAGGCGGTGTCCCCAGGGAAGCGATTGCCAAGCCTAGAAATTTACACCTCCTCAGTGCAGAGGCCAGCCTGGAGATGGCCCAATAAGTAATGGCCATGTTGCTTTTGAAAACGATGCCATGTTGATTGCAAACCATTATTTGTATGAATAAATACAAAGAAGAAAATAAACCAAATGAAAGTACAACGCCCAGAGATGACGGGCACTGTGGCTCTCAGGACCGATGGATGCAGGTCTCACCTGAGGAGATTCCTGCTATGCAGGCTGTTCTGGAACTTTCTCCACTCCACCATGTTTTTTGTTGTTGTTGTTGTTGTTGTTGTTGTTGTTGTTGTTGTTTGAGACAGAGTCTCTCTGTCGCCAGGCTGGAGTGCAGTGGTGCGATCTCAGCTCACTGCAACCTCTGCCTCCCGGATTCAAGCGATTCTTCTGCCTTAGCCTCCCGAGTAGCTGAGACTACAGGCGTGTGCCACCACGCCCAGATTTTTTTTTTTTTTTTTTTTTTTGAGACAGAGTCTTGCTCTGTTCCCCAGGCTGGAGTGCAGTGGTGCGATCTCAGCTCACTGAAACCTCCGCCTCCCAGGTTCCAGCAATTCTCCTGCCTCAGCCTCCCGAGTCGCTGGGATTACAGGCACGCATCACCATGCCTGGCTTATTTTGTATTTTTAGTAGAGACGGGGTATCCCCATATTGGCCAGGCTGGTCTCGAACTCCTGACCTCAGGTGATCCACCTGCCTCGGCCTCCCAAAGTGCTGAGATCACAGGCGTGAGCCACCGCGCCTGGCCAATTTTTGTATTTTTAGTAGAGACGGGGTTTCACCATATTGGCCAGGATGGTCTCGATCTCTTGACCTCGTGATCTGCCCGCCTCAGCCACCCAAAGTGTTGGGATTACAGGCATGAGCCACTGCATCCGGCCTCCACCATGCTTATTATATTGAGTGCCTTTCCATGTTCAGATATAAAACCCTCACTCCCTACCCCGCCCTCACCCCACTCACCTCTCAGACCTCACCTCCTGACCTCTCCTCTAGCCCACATGGCTCAACTGCCACTAGCTCATTCTCACCTCCCAGCCCCCCAACCCCCCGCCTTTGCTGTTCCCTCTGCCTGGGACACTCTTCCTCTGGGTTGTTCAGTGACTATTTCTTTCCTGTCATTCAAGTCTCAGCTCCAATGTCACTGCCTCAAAGAGGCCTTCCCTGACCAACCTGACGAAAGCAGCCCCTCAGCCCCACCACTCCAAACCACATTACCTGGTTTGGCTTCTTCACAGCTCTCCTCTCTCCCTCTCTCTGAAATCATCTTGTTTATATGTTAACTCATTTATTGTCAGTCTCCTTTGGCAGAGTGTAAACTTGAGAGCAGGGGCCTTGCTGAACTGGTCTGTCACTATGTCCCCAGCATCCAGAATGATGCCAGGCGCATAGCACATGCTCAATCCATGCCTGCCATCCATTTGCAGTGGCTATGGAACATCTCAGGCCTATGTGCACCTCCTTTAGCCCTCCATCTCCCACTGCGGGACTATGTCATCCCTCTGTCCCTGATTAAACAAGCCAGTACTTTGGGAGGCCGAGGCAGGTGGATCACCTGAGGTCAGGAGTTCGAGACCAGCCTGGCCAACATGGTGAAACCCCATCTCTACTAAAAATACAAAAATTAGCTGGGCATGGTGGCGCGTGCCTGTAACCCCAGCTACTCGGGAGGCTGAGGCACGAGAATCGCTTGAACCCGGGAGGCAGAGGTTGCAGTGAGCCGAGATCACGCCACTGCACTCCAGCCTAGTGACAGAGCGAGACTCCATTAAAAAAAAAAAAAAAAAAAAACACACACACACACACACACAAAACAGTAGTCAACATCTTTTGGCACAGATGTTTTCCTGCATGAACAGCTATTTCTTTGGGGTAAATTTGCTGAAATTTGGTGAAAGGGAGGTTTGCACTTGCCATCCTGATAAATTCTGAAAAAACTACCCTTAAACTTTTTTTTTTTTGAGACAGGGTCTCACTCTGTTGCCCAGGCTGGAGTGCAGTGGCACAATCACGGCTCACTGCAGCCTCAACCTACTGGGCTCAAGCGATTCTCCCACCTCAGTCTCTTGAGCTGGGATTACAGGCATGCGCCACCATGGCGTGCTCATTTTTGTGTTTTTAGTAGAGACTGGGTTTTACATGTTGCCCAGTCTGGTCTCTAACTCCTGGGCTGAAGCCATCCTCCCACCTTGCCTCCCGAAGTGCTGAAATTACAGGTGTGAGCCACTACCACACCCAGCCTACCCTTAAACATTTAAACCAATTCCTACTCTCTTGAGTGTCCACTCACACATCATGTTCATCACTGCCCATCTCAGAGGCAAACAAAAAAAAATAGTGTCTCCTGTTGTTTGTGTTTGCATTGTGTTGATTATTAATGAGATGCGGCACTTCTTCAAATAGCAATTTTAACGATTAAACGGATGGGTGCACTTAAAGCATCAGAAAGGAGAAATGGCTCTAGGAGGAGCCTGAAGACAGTGGTAAAGCCAGGACTTGAATGTGGGGCAGCATCCCTGGCTCTTGTCTTTTGACACACACAAAGGAAAGTAGAGTCCAGGCTGGGGCTGGAGGGGTGTGGAGGCTGGTGGTGGGTCAAGTATACCCGCAAGCCTCATACCTACCTCCTCCAAGCCTGCCTTTGCCCCACCATGCACTGAAGTGCTCCAACAGGCCGTGGTGCTTTGGGCCTTTCCTTACTTGATCTCTTGGTGACCCAGTTGACCACTGTTCCCCCCAGAAGATGTCTCCAGCTCAGACCCCTCTCTCTTCTCCCTGCCTGTCCAGCTGCCTTCTGGACACTTCCTCCTTGGTGGTCCCTAGATCCCTCAGATGCCACCTGCCCAAACTGACCATATTACCTTTCCCTTAACCAGATCCTCCAGGCCTCCCCACCTCATTAAAAAACACCATTATCCCACTATCCACCCATCACCCAGGCCCAAAGCCCCTGCCTCATCTGGGATGTCTCCCTCTCTCCAGACTCCACATCCCTTCAGTCACCAAGCTCTGCATTCTGCCTCCTGAACATCTCTTAACTGTCTCCTCTCCATCCCCACGGCCCCTACCCTGGCCCAGGCCACCATCCACTGGGCTGGAAATTGCACCAGCCTCCTTGAGGCCTCCTGCCTCCCCTCATACACACACACAGTGCCTGAGTGACATTTGCAAAGCACAGATATGACCACAAAATCCCCCAGCCTAAAGCCCAGGCTCCCCATCACCCCAAGGGTAAAATCCTTGCTCCCCAGCCGGCCCCAAGGCCCCGCACGCAATTCTCCAGCTTTTGCTCTGGTTCGGCAAAAGAGGCTGCTCCTTCCTCCTGTGGCTTAAACTCTTGCTCCCCCAGCCTCAGCTGCTCCTCCCAGGACCTACCCACTGTCTGCCTAGGGAACCCCAACAAAGAGCCACGCTAAGGGCCCCTTCTCTGCAAAGCCCTTCCTAACTAGCACACATGTGCACACAGACACAGTCCCACACACTCACATACACACACACCCTCAGCATTTGGGGACTTGGGAGGTGCAGAGACTTGGACATACCTGTTCTCTTTGACTGTGAGCCCTGTGGGAAGGGACTAGGGAGATCTCACCTCTGGTCACCCCAGGGTGGCCCGGGCACAGCTGACATTCCACAAATGCTTGCTGTATATCTGGCAAATGAATGAATGATGTGGCCCCAGGCACAGTCCAGGGCAAGCTTCTATTCTATCTGTTCACAGAAAGCTGGGATGGGGGTGGGGGTTGCATAGCAGAGAGTTGTCATCCGCGGGGGCTGTAGGGTGGGGTGAGGGAAGCCGCGGTTTTTCTGGGGTTTTGGACTTGAACTGCATTGCTTCCGAAAATGGAACTAGCAGTGCCGTGTGTGAGGACTGGGGGTTCATTGCGGCTCTCACCACCCTCTGCTGTCTGTCCCAGGGATTTTTCTCAGGCCTGAGTCCACCCCTCTGAGAATGTGATCTCCCAGTGGTTAGAAGTGCTCATAATTCCTTTCTACACACACCACAGCTACCAGCTGAGTCCCAGGCAGAGGACAGGGCTCAGGAAATGATGCCTGATTCAAACAGGGCCGAACTGACCACGACCCAGGGAGCCAAGTTGGAGCTCAGAGTCTGCCCTTCCCAACGATGTGACAGTTTCTATGGGAAGTTCTTGCCTTCCCTGAGCTTCAGGTGCCTCCTCTTTGAAGTGGGTTTCAAGCTGTGTCCTCCCCTGTGCTTAGCTCACCAATTGTTAGGGAGAGGCCTTGAAAGCCACCAGGACCCTGTGACCCTCGGAGGGATGCTGCCCTTCCCTCGAGGCCTCTTGGATGTGGGGGAAGAGCCAGGTGAATTCCCAGGTGTTCCATTTAATCACTGCAGCCCCATCTGTGCCTGGTCTGGTGGTCACAGGCCTGGCCATGGACAAGGACAATAGGCAGTAATGGGTGCTCAGAGGACACAGGTTCCCTGGAGGAAGGGACATCTGAGCTGTTTTCCAAGTGGATGAGGGGGAGAAGCATCCTAGGCAGAAGGGAGGCTGGGAAAAAAGGCAGAGGCCAGAGGGTGGAGGCTGCATCCAGGGAGCTGCAGGCTGGGAGCGTAGTGGAAGCCAGATCACAGGGGCCGCAGAATAAGGAGGTGAGGTCATCTGAGGCCAGATCTCCTGGGCCTTGGAGGCCCTACCACATAGTATGGACTATCTTCTGGAGTGGGTGGGCATGGTAGGGGGAGGGAATTAATTCAAAAGATGTTAAGGAGAAAGAAGCAAGAGGACTGGGCAGCTAAAGGAAGGTGAGAGCAGGAGAGGGGGATGCCAAGGGCTCATGCATTTACACGTTCAGTTACTTGCTCATTCAACAAATATTTCTTGAACTCCCACTATGAGCCAGGCACCGTGATGATAAGGACTTCTGTGGTTCCTACCCGCACACTACTTAGAGACAACACAGTCAGGCAGGGTCAGGCCCATGAGCACACATGGCATGCACACTGCTGCCTGGCCATGGTGAGCAGTATGAAGGGAGTCAATAGGAGGCTGGAACAGAGGGTGTCTGCAGAGAAAGTACTCAGAAGATGCCTGGCTGAGAGGTGACTTTAGGGGTGGGCAGAGGCCAATTGGTGCCAGCTTTGAGAACTCCAGAAAACCCCAGTCTCTAGCTCAGGTGGATGCCTGGGTAGACAGTGGTGCTTTGCAGGGATGGGGACAATGCTGAGGACTGGTGAGTCAACCAGAAAGCAGCCAGGGGCTCTGAAACAGGAGAGGGCTCTGGGCACAGAGGGAAGTTTGGGATGGTCAGCAGTGAATGGATGGGAGCCCTGAGACTGGATGATATTTTAGGGTAGGGTGAATAAAGAGAAGAACTCAGCCCCTGGAAGTCATGCCCAGGTTTAAGGACTTCAGAGAAAAGGGCACTGACCGGCCCAGTGGCTCATGCCTGTAATCCCAGCACTTTGAGAGGCCAAGGTGGGTGGATCACTTGAGGCCAGGAGGTGGAGGCCAGCGTGGCCAACATGGTGAAACCCCATCTCTACCAAAAATATAAAAATTAGC
Source organism: Pan troglodytes (assembly GCF_028858775.2). Classification (NCBI taxonomy): domain Eukaryota; kingdom Metazoa; phylum Chordata; class Mammalia; order Primates; family Hominidae; genus Pan; species Pan troglodytes. Next base: position 65,571,477 of record NC_072416.2, read on the forward strand.
CGGGACATCTCTACCAAAAATATAGAAATTAGAAGGCGGAGGTTGCAGTGAGCCGAGATCACGCCACTATACTCCAGCCTGGGCAACAGAGGGAGACTCCGTCCCCCAAAAAAAAACAAAAAAGAAAGAAAGAAAAGGGCAACAAAGGAAGCCCAAGAGGAGGGGCTGGAGAGTGGAGAACTGTGAGGCAGAGGTGGCTCAAGCCTGTAATCCCAGTACTTTGGGAGGCCAAGGTGGCAGGATCGCTTGAGCCCAGTTAGAGACCAGTCTGAGCAACATGAAGAAAGCCCATCTCTAAAAAACCGACCAAACAGGCTGGGCGCGGTGGCTCATGCCTGTAATCCCAGCACTTTGGGAGGCCAAGGCGGGCAGATCACGAGGTCAGGAGATCGAGACCATCCTGGCTAACATGGTGAAACCCCATCTCTACCAAAAATACAAAAAATTAGCCGGGCGTGGTGCGGGCGCCTGTAGTCCCAGCTACTCGGGAGGCTGAGGCAGGAGAATGGCATGAACCTGGGAGGTGGAGCTTGCACTGCATTCCAGCCTGGGCGACAGTGACACTCTGTCTCAAAAAAAAAAAAAAAAAAACTCGACCAAACAAAACCAAGCAAACAAGCAAAACACACAAAAAAACAGCCCTCAGGACTGGTGGGGGCGGGGTACAGATATTCAGGGACCTCTTACTGTCCCTGAAACCATTCCTGGGTAGGTCTGACATACATGAGGGCTGCGGGAGTGCAAGGCCTGGAGAAGCCTCAGGGGTGTCCAGGTTGGAAGGGCCAGGGGTGTCTGATGGGAGGAGCGGGGGAGTGGAACTGGCCCTTTGACCCCAACATGGGGTCGACTCTCAGCCCCACCTTTACCGACTGTGTGGAGGGCCAGCATTCTAGCCCCGGCTTTGGAAAGGACTGGGTTGCCCAACACATGGCCCTGTACCCGGACCCTGCCAGCGTCCCCACCCCAAGACTGCCCGAAAACCAGTACCCAATGAGTGGGGAATGCATGACCCGGCTATGAGCCTGGACTTACCAGCCAGACAGTGGCAGAAAGGGCGGCCTGCCTCTACAACGACGCTGAGGCTGGCTGAAATGGCAGGGCTGAAGGGCAGCGTCTGGACCCAGAAGGTGCCAGGCGGCTTCTGGACTCCCCAAGGCCTTCACAACAGCCCTGGATCCTTTCCACCAACCAGCCTAAGCCAGCAGTAGCAGCTCCAGGACCTGTTTCAGGTGGTCACAGACAGGGGGCCCGCAAGATCTCCAGAGCCCGAGGGATCTGGGGAGGGGACAAGCAGGCGGGGCTCCCTGGCGCTCACCGTTTTAGGGTCTGCGTGAGAAAGCCTCCCTCACATCCCCCAGGGTCTGCCCTCCCTGCAAGCTGGTGGGCTGCGTGGGCCACCGGCCTGCCCCGTTATCCGAGAGGGCGGAGCGAGCCGTGGGCGCCTCCAGGGGTGCGGGAGCCGCGGGAGCGCGGGGGGTGGGGCCCGGCGGGCCAGGGGAGGGGCGGCGGGGCGGCGGGCGGAGGGAGGGGCCGGCGCCTGCGGCGGCGACAGCGGCAGCTGCGGCGCGACCAGGCCGGGCACCTCCGAGCGCAAGGACAGCGCGAGGTCCGCGCAGCCCAGCGCAGCCATGTGAGTGTCCGCGCCGTTTCCGGGGCTGCAGGCCGGGCGGGGAGCAGGCGCGGAGGTTCTGGTGCCCCCCCGCCGGCGCCGCCCGGTGGGTCCGGGATCTGCGGCTCTGTCCCGCCTCACCCCATCTCCCGGACCCCGGCCGCGCCTTGTCTTTCCTCCCCTCCCCCCGGGCGTGGAGAACGCAGCTTCTCCCACAAAAGCCGCCGCCTCCGGGCCTGCAGAGCCTGGCGCTGCTGCCTTCCTCCCACGGCAAGGCCCTGGCGGCCGGTGCCCCGGGGCGCTGGGGTGGGCCAGGCCAGAGAGCGGGCTCAAGGCGCCAGCCTGGGCCCTGGCACGAGCGCTCCCCGGGAGCCCTTGCTGCCTTCGCCGCAGGGGAGGCTGGGCTGGAAATGGGGAGGGGGCGACGAAGGGTGCGGGCCGGCCTAGGAGCTGAGCTAATCCTCCTAGCCCTAGGGGCCGGCCTAAGCGGCTTTGTGGCCGGCCCCGAGGTGACCGAGCCTGGGTTGGAGCCGGGCTCTCCGCCCAAACCTGGCGTAGCCGAAGCTGGAGAGGATCGTCCTTGTCGGGGAACGGAGCTTTTCGCTGGAAATGGAGGTTGGCGCAAGGTTCCTGCAACAGCCGGGCCTGGGCACTCTGCAGAACTGGTTTGGGCAAGGGGCTGCTCACCAGGGCTAGAGGTCGGATTCAGTCCAGATTCAGCACCCTTTGTCCTCCTCTCCAGGGTGAGCCCTGAGTCCGGCCTCCCCTACAGACCCTCCCCAGCCAGTTCTAACGTGTGTCCAGGCTGGCCGCCCCAGCACCTACTGTGCGCAGCCTCGTGTAACAATCCTTGTGCCCTGGCTGCAGTCTGCGGGGCCGCGCCCTGGGCCTGCCGCATTCGGCCAACGCACAGCATCTGAGGAGGGTTATGACCATCTGGCAGATGCAGAAACAGGCCCAGAGAGGTTAGTAGTATTCTCAAGGTCACACAGCTGGTTTGGGAGAAGCGAGGATTAGATCTGAGTCCTTGCCCCTGCGACACCCACCTCCGTGGTATTGGAGGGAGGAGAGGGATGATAATTGGGGGCTGAGGTACAAAATACTCCAGCGGGACAAGGAGGACTGGCATAGCTCCTTCTTCCACCGCCCTCTCTGGCTTGGGTCCTGTGACTGCGGCGGGAGAGAGGAGCAAGGTGAGCCGCCCCAGGTCTGGGTTTGGGTGCGGGTGAGGGGAGGACTCAGGACTCTGGGCTGGGTCCTGCTGGAGAGAAGCGGACGGGGAGGGCGCGGGTGAGTCACGGCGGCCCCTCTGCGCCGCCGCTCGGACTCAGCCCTGGCCAGGCCTGGCCCGGGGGAGGCCGCCTGGCTCCCAGCGCGCGGCCAGGGAATGTAACCAGCTGACCAGGGAGGGGGCCGGCAGGAAGTGAGGCCACCCGACAGCCTCCGCCCGGTTCCGGGGTGGGGGGTCCGGGGCCGTGCCGCTCCCCCTCTCTCCTATACGCTTGGGCAGCTGCGAGATGACGTCAGCCGCCGGGTTTGGGGGCAGTTGCCATGGAGACAAGGACAGGCTCAGAAGGGACCCCCTTCTCCCTTGCAGCCGCCCCTTGCCCAGGTTATTTTTAGCCTCTGTTTACCTCGGTCGGAGCGGCCCCGGGGCGGGGCGGGGCTAGACCCGGGGACTCCCAGAGAGGCAGCTGGCCTGGCACAGTGCTGAGATGGGCAGCCCAGGTGGTGGGATATTCCGCCGCACCCGGATGTGCCAGTCTTGGTGTGTAGGAAGTAGAGCGGGGCTGCAGGATCTGGGGCCATGCGGACAGGTCAGGGCTCCACTCACGGCCATCCTGACCTGGCTGTGCTGCAAGCCCCATAACCTTTGGAACCTTGGATCTGGGTTATTTCCCATCCTGGGAACAGACTATAGGGCTGACATGAGCCCAGAGAGTCCCCTGGTTCTTATCAGCCAGTCCCCCACCAGTTGAGGTGGCCCTTCTGCCTTAGCTCAAGGGGTTCAGCTCTTTCCCTACCTGCTCTCACCCAGCAAGGGCAATCCTGCCCGCCCATCTCCCGAAGCGGTCACTCAGATGGACATTATGATGGTCATTTGTACCAACAGTTAGACATCCTAGTTCCTATGGGACTCGGGGGATGGTGGCAGCAGAGGGCCAACCAGAGAGAGAAAAGTGATGGAACAGTCAGCGGTTTCCAAGTCCAGAATCCCAGGGGATCCCCACCCTGCACCATCCCAGGGAGCAGAGCCCCACTTGTTGATGGTGTACGATACCATCAGCCAGTGGGAAGGGAGAGGGAGGATTGCATGTGGGGTAGGGGAGTTGGGATGGACACAGACTTGAAATCCTCCCCACCAACAAACAGCTCAGGACCTGCTGTTCCTGTGTCTAGGCAGCCCAGCTTCCCCCACTGCTTCCCCCCTTCATCTCCCAGGTGCTACAGGACCCCCAGAGCGCTGTGGTGAGCCAAGCAGATATGCCCCAGGTCTCACAAGGTTCAGTCTGGTGGGAAGACAGGCCCTAAAGGAGAACTGACAACTGGGTTATGTGGTCTCGGGGTTCAGAGGGAGGAAGTCAAAAAGGGGGAACCAACCCAGGGCCTGCTTCCTGGAGGAAGAAGTCATAGGGTAGACTTGAGGAAGGAGAGGGACTTGGGGCTGAGTAGCGGGAAGAAGGAATAGGAGCGATGGGGGCTGCCGGTCAGATTCTGAAGAACCTTGCAGGTATTGAGAGAGGGTCTCAGTTGCTGGAACAGAGAAAGCAGGGGACTGGGAGGAGAGGAGTGGTTGAAAGAATGTGAGGGATAGGACAAATCCTGAAGGGCCTCGTGGGTCATGTTAGAGAGTCTGGGCTTTCTCCCTGGGACAAGAGTGGCTGTGGCTATTTCACATCAGTCTGAATAGAGTGATATTAAAGATTTAGAGTCCTGGGGTCAGACAGCCTGGGTTTGAATCATGGTCTTGACACTTACCACCTGTGTGACTGTTTTGTTTTGTTTTGTTTTGTTTTGTTTTGTTTTTTGAGACAGAGTCTCGCTCTGTCGCCCAGGCTGGAGTGCAGTGGTGCGATCTTGGCTCACTGCAAGCTCCACCTCCCGGGCTCACGCCATTCTCCCACCTCAGCCTACCGAGTAGCTGGGACTATAGGCGCCAGCCACCACGCCCGGCTAATTTTTTTTTTTTTTTTTTGTATATTTAGTAGATATGGGGTTTCACCGTGTTAGCCAGGATGGTCTTGATCTCCTGACCTCATGATCCGCCCTCCTCAGCCTCCCAAAGTGCTGGGATTACAGGCGTGAGCCACCGCGCCCGGCCGTGTGACTGTTAAAAATAACAGCAGTTAGTATTTGTTGTGTGTTCACAGTTAGATGTTAGCTAGGCATGGTGGTGCATGCCTGTGGTTCCAGCTACTTAAGAGGCTAAGGCAGTAAGATCGCTTGAGCCCAGGAGTTCAAGGCTGCAGTGAGCTATGAACACACCACTGCACTGAGACCTGGGTGACAGCGTGAGACCTCGTCTTAAAAAAAAAAAATTAGGTATAGTGAGTCCACCTCAACGTCCCTAACCCACATACAATTCTCCCTTCCCCAAACACTTCCTATAGAGGGACATCCTCATGAGAGGAGATCTCATTTCATCCTCCCAGCAGCCTTGGGAAATAGCTGTTGTTATTATTATTATTGTCCTCTTTTTACAGATGGGTGTCTGAAGCCCAAAAGGCTGAATAAGTGTCTTGCCCAAGGTCACACAGCCTCAGGTTTCTCAGGTGCGAAGTGGAGCTAATAGGACTTACCCCCATAAGGCTGTTGCCAGGATTAAATGAGATGATGTTTGCTAAGCTGAATGCCTGGCATATAGAATGCTCTCAATAAAGGACAGTTTTTGGCACTGTCAAGTGGCTACAATTTTAAGGTCAGTGTTGTTACTGAATAATGAATGGATGATTGCAGGTTAGAGTGGAGACAGGAAGTCCCTCAGGAAGGTTCTAGCTCATCAGAAGCCCAGCTGTAGGGCTCGAGGGGAGAGTTGGTGATGGCTTGGACCTGAATTCTGGCTATAGGGGTAGAGGTGAGGGGGCAGATTGCAGAGAGATTTAAGAGCCAGACCTGGCAGGAGGGGGTGACCTGGCAGGAGGGGGTGACTGGTCATAGGGGCTAACTGAGACATCCAGGACGACTTCTAGTTTCTGTCTTGAACAACGGGGTACATAGATGGTGGGGTGTCATGGAGAAGTTGAGACTAGGGAGAGTCAGGTGGAAAGTGGTGAATTTGGTTTGGGAACCTCAAACCCAGCATGCACTATGACAGTGCACGCAGCATCTGGGGAGGCAGCAAGCAGGCAGTTGGATATAGAGGCCTGGTGCTCAGAAGAGCGGCTTGGGTGGAGGAGAGATAAGGAAGCTGGCAACATTTAGATGGCATTGAGCTGCGGGATCTGTGCACAGCCCAAGGGCGGGGAGGATAAGGCCCATTCGGGGATGGGAGGAAAGAAGGGGCCTCTGTGGGAAAGTAAGATATGCAGCCAGAGAGGTAGATAGAAAACCAGCGTATTGTCTCTTGAAATTCAGGAGAAGGAAGGGCTTAAAGAAGAGGAGGGGAACCACGAAGTCCAAAGCTTTGCTGAGATCAAGCAGGATAAGGATAAAACATGGGCACTGGGTTCAGCAACAGGGAGGTCACTGGTGACCTTGTCCAGTGGTGGGTACAGAAACTGGACCAGGGTGGGAAGAGGAGCAGGCGGGTGTAGTGAGAAAATGCAGGTAGACATCTCTTCAAGACACTTGGCTTTGAAAGGAGAGGAGAAAGATGGAGTAAGAAATGGGGTAGCTGGACAAAGACAGAAGGTCCACAAGCAGTCTTTTTTTTTTTTTTTCTGAGACGGAGTTTTGCTCTTGTCGCCCAGGCTGGAGTGCAATGGTGCAATCTTGGCTCACTGCAACCTCCACCTCCCGGGTTCAAGCGATTCTCCTGCCTCAGTCTTCCGAGCAATTGGGATTACAGTCATGCGCCACCACGCCCGGCAAATTTATTTATTTTTATTTTTTATTTTTTTTATTTTTTAGTAGAGACGGGGTTTCACCAAGTTGGTCAGGCTGGTCTCGAACTCCTTACTTCAGGTGATCCACCTGCCTCGGCCTCCCAAAGTACTAGGATTACAGGCATGAGCTGCTGCACTGGGCTGAGTCATTTCTTTTTTGTAATTTTTTTTTTTTTAAGAAAGAATCTTGCTCTATCACCTAGGCTGTAGTGCAGCGTGACCTCAGCTCACTGCCTCCTGGGTTGAGCAATTCTCATGCCTCAGCCTCCCGAGTAGGTGGGACTACAGGCCATGCCACCACACCTGGCTAATTTTTGTATTTTTAATAGAGTCAGGGTTTCACCATGTTGGCCAGGCTGGTCTCAAACTCCTAGCCTCAGTGATCCACCTGCCTCAGCCTCCCAAAGTGCTAGGATTACAGGCGTAAGCCACCGCACCGGCCCAACATTTTGTAATTATTTACAACCAATTTTACATTGAAATATAATAGGCACACAAAAAGTGTGTATGTCCTAAGTGTACAACTCTGTACATTTTCATAAGAGAACACACTCATATAGGATCAGGAAATTTAACCCAGAGCAGGAAATAGGACATTACCAGCACCCTGGAAGACTCTTGTGGCCTCTTCAGTCACAACACCTGGAGGGAGACTCCCAGGCTGACTTCTATCACCATAGATTAGTTTTGCTTGCTTTTGAACTTATTATCAAGGTCATACATTTGTCCTCTCTTGGGTTTGCTCTCAGATCCACCCATATTGTTGCATGCCACTGTATATTTTTCATTCTTTTTGCTATGTGGTAATTCCATTATTCATTGACAGGCATCTGGACAGTTTCCAGGGTTTTCTTTTTTTCTTTTTCTTTTTTTTTTTTTTTGAGACAGACTCCCGCTCTGTCACCCAGCCTGGAGTGCAGTGGCATGATAGCAGCTCTCTGCAGCCTCTGCGTCCCAGGTTCAAGCGATCCTCCTGGCTCAGCCGCCCAGGTAGCTGGCACTACAGGCGTGCACGACCAAGCCCAGCTAATTTTTGTATTTTTAGCAGAGATGGGGTTTCACCGTGTTGGCCAAGCTGGTCTCGAACTCCTGACCTCAAGTGATCCACCCACCTCTGCCTCCCAAAATGTTGGGATTATAGGCATGAACCACCACACCCAGCCCGTTTTTATTTTTCATGTGGGAGTGACTTGAGCTTGTCTGAGACTTGTGGAGAAAGTCTGAAACACCCCAAAAGGAGAAAGATGACTAGGGTCACACTTGAGGATTTGCCAGGTGGGCAGTGAGGGCCTGGCCAAGGTTGAGGATTGCTCTGTGATTCCAGCCAGGCTGCTGTGCCAAGACCTCTGGCAACTCCTGCCAACCTGTGTGCAGGTGTAGAGAAGTCCAGGAGTTGGGTTCCCCAGGGCTGGTTTCTGCCAGCTGGGAGAGAGGCACGCAGTGCTGAGGATACTTGCAGCAGGCAAGTGATGGGATGGTGGCTGTGGATCCAGGCTGGGGAGGAGGCTGTGCAGGGAAGGTACAGAAGAGAAGGTAGGAGGGAGCTAGCAGAAAAAAAGAAAGCAGAGGCGGACTGTGAGCTCTGCACAGGGTGGTGTCTGTGAAATTCTGGGCTGTATCTCCAGTGACTGGCACATGCTTGGCACAAGGTTGCCACTCAGTGAATAGGTGAATAAATGGGCAAGGGCTCAAGGGGCCAGAGGTCTCAGGTAAAAGGCAGGTGAGGTGGGGGTGATGGAAAGCCTGAGGGTTGCATCAGTGTGGTTGTGGTTTAGGAAGGGGGCATTCCAAAGGCAGGTGATAAGGCTGGGGATGGCTGAAGGGACCAGAGAGGCCAGCGTTAGGCAGGCAATCCATGGGAATGCACAGTTCACCAGTGTAGGGTGCAGGGTACCCAGGCTTCGCCTTCAAGGAGGAGGGGAGAATAACATATCTCAAACTGAGGTCCCTGGACCTCTTGCATCTGAATCTGTCGGGGGGAGGGGGAACTTGTGGAAATGCAGACCCCTGGGCCCAACCCAGCCTTTTGGGGAGAAAGTAAGCACAATATGGGAGAACTGAGCCTCAAGGAGCAAGAGTGTTTATGGGATGGGGGAGCATCCAGCCCCTCCAAGGTCAAGGGAGGGATGGGCATGGTGGCATCTATCCAGGCTAGAGGTGGACATGGGATATTCAAAGAAGAGATAGGCTGGGCGCGGTGGCTCATGCCTGTAATCCCAGCACTTTGGGAGAATGAGGCAGGCTGATCACTTGAGGTTAGGGGTTCGAGACCAGCCTGGCCAACATGGTGAAACCCCGTCTCTATTAAAAATACAAACATTAGCCAGGCATAGTGGCGGGTGTTTGTAATACCAGCTATTTGGGAGCCTGAGGCAGGAGAATCGCTTGAATCTGAGAGGCAGAGGTTGCAGTGAGCCAAGATCGTGCCACTGCACTACAGCCTGGGAGACACAGGAAAAAAAAGAGAGGTACTGGGGATGGGGGTCAGGATGGGAACGCAGAACCTGAGAGGCCCATGTGAGCTGGGGGCAGGAAGGATGGGGCATTAGCCTAGGATGCAGCTTGACTAGGGAGGAGGCCCTGGCTGGCAGCCAGACCTGATCCTTTCCCCTGGGTCCTGGGAAGAGGGGAGTGCTCAGGCTGAGCACTCCCTCTGTGGGAGTAGGGATGGGGTGGTGCATGGGGCTGTGGGACTCTGCATCCAGTTCCTTCTCTGCATCTCTCTTGGCGCAGCAGCACACACTATGGGGTGGATCTAGCCTCACACTTTCAGCCTCTCTTCTCAGCCTCAGTCTCCTGGTGATCAGTGCCCTAACTCTCCGCCCTCCATTGGCACAGCCCCTCCAATCAGCACCCTTAGCCCATCTTTCCACTCTTCAGCCCCCTACTATCCACCTTCTCACACTTAGAACCCCAGCTCTCAGCCCTCTGTGTGTTCAGCCTTAGCACTGCTCAACAGCCACTCTTTTTTGGGGGAGACGGAGTCTCGCTCTGTCGCCCAGGCTGGAGTGCAGTGGCGCCACCTCCCGGGTTCAAGCGATTCTCCTGCCTCAGCCTCCTGAGTAGCTGGGATTACAGGCGCGCGCCACCACGACCGGCTAATTTTTGTACTTTTAGTAGAGACGGGGTTTCACCTTGTTGGTCAGGCTGATCTCGAATTCCTGACCTCGTGATCCGCCCGCCTCGGCCTCCCAAAGTGCTGAGATTACAGGCGTGAGCCACTGTGCCCGGCCTCAATAGCGACTCTTTAAGCCCCCTACTCTAATGTCTGATACTTCCTCCACTTAGCGCCTCCATTCTATCCCTTCATATTCATCCCCATGCTCAAATCCCTTTACGCACATTACTGACCCCAGCCGAGCAGACCCCTCACCCCCCGTCGGTCCCCTCCCCGAGGGGAACCCCAGTCACCGGTCCCGCCCCATCCAGGCGGGCTGAGTCAGGCGGCAGGAACTGGGCGGGGGGCGGCGCCGGGAGGAGCCGAAGCCGAGCCAGAGCCGCTGGGAGCGAGCCGGGAGCCCAGCCGGGCGGCTCGAAGTGGCCAGGGCCGGAAGGTCCGCGGGGGGCGAGCGCGGGTCGGGGGCCGTCCCGGACCCACCATGAACACCAAGAAGAGAGGTAGGACCCGGCTCGGGGCTGCGAAAGCTCAGGGACTGGCCCCAGGGGAAGCAGGCCGGGTTTGGGGGCCAGGAGTGCGTGTTTCGCCGAAGCGGGGTGGGGGTCTGCCGAGGAGCTCTCCCCGCCGATGCCGGGGTGGAGGCGCACGTCCGTGACTCAGTTTCCAGGTGGGAGCCGCAGGAAAGAGGAGGGGGCGGGGCCCTTCTCGGCATCGCGCCCAGCTCTGGGAATCCCCCTGCCTGGAGGGCGCCGGGACGCCGGGGCCGGTGGGGGCTGGGGGCAGCAGGTCACGCTGGCAGGCGGGGGGCGGGCGACAAACCCGCACCGGCTGGGCCTGTCGGGCAGCTCCGCAGGGCTCCGAGCGTGGCCCCGCCCCGCCCCGTGACCTCCTTGGCCTCCCGGGGTGGGGGGCCCCGAGCTCCGGGTGCCCTTGGCGGGGGCATCGGGGGCATCGGGGGCAGGGCTGGGGAGGCTGCCCCGCCCCCGGGGTAAACAGGCGCTTCCGCACATTCTTCGCGCGCGCCGCCCCTTTCCTGCCCCTTCCCAGCCGGAGGAGGGTCCCCGCGCGACCCCCCTTCCTGCCCCGCGGCAGGCGGAGCCCGCACCTCGGCAGGAAGTGGGGGCCGAGCCGAGGCCACGCTGAGTCCGAGGCCGAGTCGCCTGCGGCTGTCCTGTCATTAGTGCCCCGGTCGGCGGGACTAGGCGGACCCGGCCGGAGCCCGCTGGGGCAGCTGTGCCTAGCGACAGGAAAGACCTGCACCAGCCCTGGATCCCGCTGCGTGGGAGAGGGCTTCGGGGATCCGACTGGCACTGGACACCCCCCCGATCACCCGCAGGGAGCCCCGCGCGGACTCACTCTATGATGTCCCTGTCGGTGCGGCCGCAGCGCCGCCTGCTCAGCGCCCGGGTCAATAGGAGCCAGTCCTTCGCAGGCGTCCTCGGCAGCCACGAGCGGGGGCCCAGGTACGCGGCCGCGCAGGGTTGGTGGGGTCAAAGGGCGTCAGATGGGGCTGGGTCTGGGGGTGCGTAGTGAGAGTCTGGGGGACTCCTGCTCTCCTCTTTCTGAGGACAGCCTCTCCTTCAGGAGTTTCCCGGTCTTCAGCCCGCCGGGGCCCCCACGGAAGCCCCCCGCGCTCTCCCGAGTGTCCAGGATGTTTTCCGTGGCTCACCCAGCCGCCAAGGTGCCGCAGCCCGAGCGGCTGGACCTGGTGTACACGGCGCTGAAGCGGGGCCTGACGTGAGCAGCTCCTCTCTTCCCAGCCCTGTCCCGGGATCCCTCCCCAAGCCCGCATCCTGCTAGCAGGAACCTTCTCCAGCCCCATACCCTCTCCCTGCTGTCTGCACCCTGGGCAGCATGAGGCTGGAGAGCCGAGTTCATTCTTGTGGTCGCCCCTTTCCTCAGGGCCTACTTGGAAGTGCACCAGCAGGAGCAAGAGAAACTCCAGGGGCAGATAAGGGAGTCCAAGAGGAATTCCCGCTTGGTGAGTGGCGGGAGGTAGGGATGCCCTTTGCCTCTTTGGTGTGGAGGGCTGGGCAAGGGCAGCCCTGGGTGATATCTGGGCTATTTTCTGAAGTGATCTGGTTCAGGTGTGAGTAGAAAAGGGGATATCAGGAAAGGCTGAGGGGCTTTTCTATCCCCAAACTTTGCTGTGCATACTTTCTGCTTGGGACTCAGTACCTGCTCCAGGAGCTTCCAGTGGGGTAGGTGGGACCCCTACAGACATGGACAGCAGGAGATTCTGCTGCAGTGGTACTGAGCAGTGGTACTGCTGCATGGTGCTTCTTGGGAAGAGGTTAGGGCTTCCCCGAGGAGGGAACACTTCTGCCGGGGCTTGATGGGAGTTCCCCTGCAGAGGGAACCTTGCACAAGGAAGCACAGAGCTCTCCCCAGGCGGCTGCAGGAAAAGGAATCCCAGGGAAGAGGTGGAAGGAGGGGTCCTGGAGGGGGCTGAAGGGACCAGATCTGTGCTACCAGCATCCACCAAGGGCTAGACCAGCAGGAAGGGGCGTCAGTTGCTACTGTGACAGGAGTGCTTGTGGACTCTGGTGTGAGAAAGGGGAGCTGTGACGAGTCTGAGTGCCTCTGCTGGAGTCCTCCTCATCCCTCCTAAATATTTGCCCCTTCTCCCCACCCCTGCAGGGCTTCCTGTATGATCTGGACAAGGTGAGTATGCATGGAATGGTACTGGAAGGGGTTGGCTCACAGGGAGGGTAAGGACCCTGGGCCTCAGGCCCCTCCTGACCCACCTCTCCCCCAGCAAGTCAAGTCCATTGAACGCTTCCTGCGACGACTGGAGTTCCATGCCAGCAAGGTACGAGTGCAGCATGTGTGCAGAGTGGGGTGGGGGGTTGGATATCATAGGGAGAAGAGGGGTGGTGCCAGGCCCTGGGTGAGCAACCTCAGGGGTGAGTAACCCCAGAGGTGAGTCTCAGTCCCCCTACTGTCACCCCACTCACCTTCCCAGATCGATGAGCTGTATGAGGCATACTGTGTCCAGCGGCGTCTCCGGGATGGTGCCTACAACATGGTCCGTGCCTACACCACTGGGTCCCCGGGAAGCCGAGAGGCCCGGGACAGCCTGGCAGAGGCCACTCGGGGGCATCGCGAGTACACGGAGGTGAGGGATGGGGGCCCATGAGGCAGAGGCACAGGGTGTGGCAGGGCTAGTGGCTGGCTCTTGACCCCCTCCTGTCCCTGCCCCTCCCTCCCAGAGCATGTGTCTGCTGGAGAGCGAGCTGGAGGCACAGCTGGGCGAGTTTCATCTCCGAATGAAAGGTACTGAGTTGTGGGGGCAGGTGGGGGGCTGGAGGGAGTATGCTGAAGAACCCCAATATGGCTCACCGACTTCTCCCCTTCTCCTCCAACTCTCAGGGCTGGCTGGCTTCGCCAGGCTGTGTGTGGGCGATCAGTATGAGGTATGAGAATGTGCAGGGAAGGGCTGGGTTGGTAGGGTCCCAACACCTAGGCTGCCTCATCCTACCTGTTCCCCCAGATCTGCATGAAATATGGGCGTCAGCGCTGGAAACTACGGGGCCGAATTGAGGGTAGTGGAAAGCAGGTGTGGGACAGTGAAGAAACCATCTTTCTCCCTCTACTCACGGAATTTCTGTCTATTAAGGTGATGTCTCTGCCCAGGACGGCAGGCCACCATGGTCCTGTGAACCCCTTGTGACCCCCATTACCCTGAGTCCCTTACTCCTGTGATCCCCTCATAGCTCCATAGCCCTGTGAAGATATGATTCCATGACCTTCATGATCTCTGTGGCCCTGAGAGGAACAATCTTTGTGACTCTTAGGACATCATGGCTTCCTGACCCTGTGACCTCCTCATGATCTTCTGACCCTGTGAATATTTGACCTCCTAAGCTCCCATGAGGCTGTGACCTCTATGACCTCAGTGACCCTACCATGCAGACCTCTGTGATTCCCATGCTCCCAGGCTGCTTCAAGCATCCATGGCTCCATGAGCATGCATGTGTCTATCTATCTATCTAGGAGTTGGCGGGTCTCACTCTGTCACCCAGGTTGGAGTGCAGCAGTGCAATCATACCTCACTGCAGTCTCAAACTCCTGGGCTCAACCCATCCTCCCACTTCAGCCTCCCAAGTAGCTGGGACTACAGGTGCACCACCATGCCTGGCTAAAATTTTTTTTTTTTTTTTTGAGACAGAGTCTTGCCATGTTGCCCAAGCTGGTCTTGAACTCCTGGCCTTAAGTGATCCTCCTGCCTCAGCCTCCCATGACCATTTTATAAGTTCTATGCAAATTCAGACCTCAGATTTCCCATGATCTCATAGCCCCTGCACCCTTGTGACCCTACCATGCACTCTTGGCTACAGGTGACAGAACTGAAGGGCCTGGCCAACCATGTGGTTGTGGGCAGTGTCTCCTGTGAGACCAAGGACCTGTTTGCCGCCCTGCCCCAGGTTGTGGCTGTGGATATCAATGACCTTGGTACCATCAAGCTCAGCCTGGAAGTCACATGGAGGTTGGTGGGGCTGAGAGGCTTGGAGGAGGGCCAGGAGGGCTGTGGCACCTGCCAACAGCCTCTTCCCTTCCCAGCCCCTTCGACAAGGATGACCAGCCCTCAGCTGCTTCTTCTGTCAACAAGGCCTCCACAGTCACCAAGCGCTTCTCCACCTATAGCCAGAGCCCACCGGACACACCCTCACTTCGAGAACAGGCTTTCTATGTGAGTCATAGCCCAGGTCCAGGCCTCACCATCCCCCAGAGGCTCCCTGGGGGTGGTTCTGAAATGCCCTCTCCTCTTTCTCAGAACATGCTGCGACGGCAGGAGGAGCTGGAGAATGGGACAGCATGGTCCCTGTCATCCGAATCTTCAGACGACTCATCCAGCCCACAGCTCTCAGGCACTGCCCGCCACTCATCAGCCCCTAGGCCCCTGGTGCAGCAGCCCGAGCCCCTTCCCATCCAAGTTGCCTTCCGCAGGCCTGAGACCCTCAGCTCTGGGCCCTTGGATGAGGAGGGGGCCGTGGCCCCAGTCCTGGCAAATGGGCATGCACCCTACAGTCGGACTCTGAGCCACATCAGTGAGGCTAGTGTAGACGCTGCCTTGGCTGAGGCTTCAGTGGAGGCCGTTGGCCCAGAAAGCCTAGCCTGGGGACCTAGCCCACCTACACACCCAGCTCCCACCCATGGAGAGCACCCCAGTCCTGTTCCTCCTGCCCTGGACCCTGGCCACTCTGCCACAAGCTCCACCCTCGGTACAACAGGCTCTGTCCCCACATCTACAGACCCTGCCCCATCTGCACACCTAGACTCAGTTCATAAGTCCACAGACTCTGGCCCTTCAGAACTGCCAGGCCCCACTCACACCACTACAGGCTCTACCTATAGTGCCATTACCACTACCCACAGTGCTCCAAGCCCCCTCACTCACACTACTACAGGCTCCACCCACAAGCCCATAATCTCTACCCTTACTACTACAGGCCCTACCCTCAATATCATAGGCCCAGTCCAGACTACCACAAGCCCCACCCACACTATGCCAAGCCCTACCCATACCACAGCAAGCCCCACTCATACTTCCACAAGCCCCACCCATACCCCCACAAGCCCCACCCACACCCCCACAAGCCCCACCCATACCCCCACAAGTCCCACCCACAAAACCAGTATGTCACCTCCCACCACTACAAGTCCTACCCCCAGTGGTATGGGCCTAGTCCAGACTGCCACAAGTCCCACCCATCCTACCACAAGCCCCACCCATCCCACCACAAGCCCCATCCTTATAAATGTAAGCCCTTCCACTTCTCTAGAACTTGCTACCCTCTCCAGCCCCTCCAAACACTCAGACCCCACCCTCCCAGGCACTGACTCCCTTCCCTGTAGTCCCCCAGTCTCCAATTCCTACACTCAGGCAGACCCTATGGCCCCCAGAACTCCCCACCCAAGTCTTGCCCATTCCAGTAGGAAACCCCTCACAAGCCCTGCCCCAGATCCCCCAGAGTCTACGGTTCAGAGTCTAAGCCCCACTCCCTCACCCCCAACCCCTGCACCCCAGCATTCAGACCTTAGCCTGGCCATGGCTGTCCAGACCCCAGTCCCAACGGCAGCCAGAGGGTCTGGGGACAGGAGCCTGGAGGAGGCACTGGGGGCCCTAATGGCTGCCCTGGATGACTACCGTGGCCAGTTTCCTGAGCTGCAGGGCCTGGAGCAGGAGGTGACCCGCCTAGAGAGTCTGCTCATGGTGAGGAGGGCTGGGCTGGGCTAGGGCAACCAGGGAGGGCAGCCAGGGGGCGGCAGCCGCTCTGATGCCCTTCACAACCTCAGCAGAGACAAGGTCTGACTCGCAGCCGGGCCTCCAGTCTCAGCATCACTGTGGAGCATGCCTTGGAGAGCTTCAGCTTCCTCAATGAAGACGAAGATGAAGACAATGATGTTCCTGGGGACAGGTGAGGGGGCTAGGCAAGATGAGTGTGAGGCTAGGTGAGAGGGAAAAGGTGAGGCAGGACCAGGGGAAGGTGGAACAGGTGAATTGGGAGAAAGTCAAAAGGACAGGACAGGTGAGGCAGGGCCAGGTGGAGCATGTGAGGACTGAGTTGCTGGCAGGTGCACCTGTGTCCACCCCTCCCATGTCCTTCATGCCCATGTCTCCAACCCTACGTGTGTCCCCAGTGCTTCTGACCGCCCTCCTCATCTATGCAATGTCTGCCTCCCCTGCCGGTCCCCATCAGCTTGGGTGCCTCCAGCCCCTCCTCTTCCCCTTGGCCTCACCTTGGACCTGCCCTTTAAGGAGCTCTCTCAGTGTCTCGCCGTGCACCCTGGGACCCCAGCACTGCCCCACTCCTTCTCAACCCCGACTCTCCCAGAGGCCCTGGCCCCTCAACTATCAGTCCTGGAGTGGCCTTTGCTGGTTCCCAGTTGAGAGTTGTGCCAGGTCCCTCCTTCCTCTGCTGCTGCCCAGGCTACAGCCCCATGCCCTGCACCCTTTGCAGTCCACTTGTCATAAACCATCCCGCCTGCAGCCTACTCCTACCCATGCCATCCCCAGTGGTCCCAGCTGGAGGTAGCATGGCGCAGACTGACTCCAGAGATCCCTACTACCACCTGCTGGTCCCAGCCCCTTCCTCCTTCTGGAAATCCTCCATGAACTTACCCCACTGTCTGCTGTTGGTGCATCATCTTCTTCCTTTCTGGCATGGGGGAAGCTTAATAAAAATAAACGCTGGTGACCAGGTGGTGATGTGTGCCTGTGGGGTGGTGGACCCCATTTTTCCCTCAGGCCTCCAAGCAGCCCGGAGGCTGGGGCTGAGGACAGCATAGACTCACCCAGTGCCCGCCCCCTCAGCACGGGGTGTCCAGCTCTGGATGCTGCCTTGGTCCGGCACCTGTACCACTGCAGTCGCCTCCTGCTGGTGAGGCTGATGGTGTTCCCCCACCCTTCCTTTGTAACCCCTAACCCCAGGGAGTCCTGCCCTTCCATCCTGGTCCTCTATACCTCCTCTGAGTGCCACACCCCAGTGCCCCAGGGCCCTTGGCATCTGGCCCTTGCTGAATGGAGTATCTCCCAACTCTGCAACCCCAACCTCCCCCAGTGCATGCTGGGACTTGTCCCTGAGCACGATCCTCCCAAGCCCTACCCTGAGGCCTGAGCTACTTGGCCACCCATGTTCTCCAGAAACTGGGCACATTTGGGCCCCTGCGCTGCCAGGAGGCGTGGGCCCTGGAGCGGCTGCTGCGGGAAGCCCGAGTACTGGAGGCAATATGCGAGTTCAGCAGGCGGTGGGAGATCCCGGCCAGCTCTGCCCAGGAAGGTAAAGGCCCCGGGGGTTCGGGCTCTGCCATCTGCCTTGAAGCTCCTACCTCAGCCTACCGCCATCTGCATGCTCTGTACTCACTTGCCTGCCTATTGCTGACGGTTTCCCTCACCCCCTCACAGTGGTGCAGTTCTCGGCCTCTCGGCCTGGCTTCCTGACCTTCTGGGACCAGTGCACAGAGAGACTCAGCTGCTTCCTCTGCCCGGTGGAGCGGGTGCTTCTCACCTTCTGCAACCAGTATGGTGCCCGCCTCTCCCTGCGCCAGCCAGGCTTGGCTGAGGCTGGTGAGTGGGCTGCTTCCTCCTTCCACCCTTGCTCAGATTCCCAGTGACAGGAAGCTCGGGGAAGCCAGGTCAGCCCACACAGATAAACGAACTGGGCACCGAGGAGACCAGCAAAGACTTGGGCCTTAGAGCAGAAGGACCCAGATGGGTGGGGTTTGAACAGGGGGCCCCTGGACCTGAGCCTGGGATAGGAGCATCTCTCCCCTCTAAAAGCTGTGTTCACCCAAACTCTGAGGCCCATGCTACTGCCTCCTGCAGTGTGTGTGAAGTTCCTGGAGGATGCCCTGGGGCAGAAGCTGCCCAGAAGGCCCCAGCCAGGGCCTGGAGAGCAGCTCACGGTCTTCCAGTTCTGGAGTTTTGTGGAAACCTTGGACAGCCCCACCATGGAGGCCTACGTGACCGAGACCGCTGAGGAGGGTGAGGTGGTGGCCCTGATCACATAGTGGCCTCTTTGGGTCTGAGGACATGAGGACAAGCCCTCCCCACCCTCGGGGGCTCCTCACCCTGCCACCTTGCCCACCCACCCACCATATCCCCTTTTTTCAGTGCTACTGGTGCGGAATCTGAACTCGGATGATCAGGCTGTTGTGCTGAAGGCCCTGAGATTGGCGCCCGAGGGGCGTCTGCGAAGGGACGGGCTGCGGGCCCTCAGCTCCCTGCTCGTCCATGGCAACAACAAGGTCATGGCTGCTGTCAGCACCCAGCTCCGGAGCCTGTCACTGGGCCCTACCTTCCGGGAGAGGGTGAGTTGGACAGGGCTCCCTTGAGGGCGAGGGCTGGGGTCCTGGACTCCCACTGTCTGGCTAAGTCTGTCCTCCCGCCCTTCCACAGGCCCTCCTGTGCTTCCTGGACCAGCTGGAGGATGAGGACGTGCAGACTCGAGTGGCTGGCTGCCTGGCCCTAGGCTGCATCAAGGTGACCCCTGCCAACCCTCCCACCCCTCTGTCCGCTTCCGGCACCCCCACCCCTGAAACCCTCCCATCTGCTCCCCCGAGCCCACCTCAATGCTCCCTCCCCTGACAGGCTCCCGAGGGCATTGAGCCCCTGGTGTACCTCTGCCAAACTGACACAGAAGCTGTGAGGGAAGCTGCCCGGCAAAGCCTACAGCAGTGTGGTGAGGCTGGGGGATGGGAGAGATGGGTGGAGTTCTGGGACATCTTGGCTGATGGGAGTAGGAGAGATGGCGCCAGGGGTGGGAGAGTGGGATGGGGCTAGGGCCACCCTTGACCTCATCCTCACTCATTACAGGAGAAGAGGGACAGTCTGCCCATCGACGGCTGGAGGAGTCCCTGGACGCCCTGCCCCGCATCTTTGGGCCTGGCAGCATGGCCAGCACAGCATTCTAAACTATTCACCCATGGGTTCCTGGTGCCCCTTTCCCCCCACTTTCAGGGCTCACCAGGCACTGGCAGGGAGGGTAAGGGCTGGCTCCAGATACCCCTCCCCCACAGATTCCTAGCAATGAAAATCTAATATATTCTTCTGTTGCCCCTGGGGTTGGAGAATCAGTGCCTGAAGTCAAGTGCCTCCCAGCCTCGGCTCAGCACATCCCTTGCCACAAATCAGTGTCTGGGGCTTGGCCACCCTGCCACTGCCCAGCCACATCCCTTGGTTTTGTATTTTATTTACAGAGTTTTACAGAAAATAAAAAAGCAAAATGTCTTTCCTACATGGCCTGGTACACTCCTGACCCTCTGCTCCAACACCCTCTGGCTGTGGCCCTGCCTGACACTGGTGTGTTCACACTGCAGCTGTGACAGTGCCATGTGCACTTGCCCTGGAAATTCAGGTGGAAGAAAGCCCAGAGGCTGGAACTGGGCTTGGAGAAGAGAGCAGGGGAAAAGGGTGGTTCAGCCTGCAGGTGGGGCCTACCCTGGGCCTGGGAACTACGGCCCAAGGTGGAGCTAAACTGGAGTTGGCCCAGAAAACACCAAAGGGTGCCAATCCCAGGCTGTGGCCTGGGAGCAAAGGGGAAGGGAAAGGAAAAACAGGAAGGGAAAGGAGGCACAGGGTGGCTGGAGCTTCTGCCCACCAGGGGGCAGCAGATCCATGTCAGCAGATGCCAGGTTTGGGTCTTCTGCAGCCTGGGCAGCTTTCTGCAGAGGGGGCTGAAGGAGCTCCTTGAAGCTGGATGGCAGGGGAGAGGAGCTCCTTGCAGAGGGGAAGAGCTGGAACTTGGGAGGCAGGAGACCTGGATGGCTAACCTGTGACCCAAGACAGCAAGTCCCTTCCCTCCCCAGCCGTCTCCCCCTCTGTAATAACAAACGTGCCTGAACTCTGTGATCCCCAACAGCCGGCCAACCTGTGCTGCTTCAGGAAGCAGAGATCCCAGGAGAGGGCTTGCCTTTGCCCCGCCTCGCCTTGCCCCAGAGCTGCCTGGCCAGTGAATGTGTTAACCCCAGAAGGCTGAGTCCTGCGTGAGGAACTGGAGTGTGGGGTGGGACTTCAGGATGGCAGGCCTGTTCTAAGGAGGGGCTGAGGGAGGCCCACACCCGTGGCTAGAGAAACAGGCTCTCCACCCTTCCCCTCTCCATCAGCACTTCCAGTATCCAGGGGCAAGGAGATGGTGCACATGCAGCACTTCCCTGACTCATTGAGGCCACTCTGATGTCCCAGTACCTGTGGCAGCAGCTTGGCCTGTGCAGGACGTGTCACGTTGGGGAGCCTGCCCTCAGGAAGAGCCAGTGAAGTGCCAACAGTCCTCTGGAGGGTGACCCAGATCCCCAGGGAGCCCTGCCCCCCAGTGTTTTAGAGCTAGGTATGAAGAGGTTTGGCTGGGGCTTTAACCACCTGCTGGGGAAGCCAAGCTGAGCAGAAAAAACGGCAACAGGAAGCAGCACAGGAAGCACCTGTGTGGATGCAGGTGGCTCATTCCAGACGCTGGGGCGAGGGTGGGCAGGGGCAGGCAGGCAGCCCTCTGCACACTGGCACGGCTCTTTGCTCTCTGGGTAACGAAGGGTGGCACGGGATGGTGCAGCTCAGTATTTGGGGTGGTCAGCTGGAGCAGCATGGGGCAGAGGAGGCAAACAAATGATGGAGACCAGGCCAGCACCCAAGGCTGGCCACAGCTGGGGCCTGCCCCAGGGGTCCCTGCAGGAGGCCGGCAATCCCAGAACTGCCCCTAGCAGCCCTCAGTCCTGAAGCCCCCACAAGAGGCCCATTGGTAGAGCAGGGCTATCCACCTGCATCAAAAGCATAGCCTGTCATGGTGGGGGAAGAGGAAGTGAACACTGGTTGACCAGGTCCTGGGAAAGTGCAGATGTGGGTGACTGAGCCTGCATGAGCTCACAGCTCAGTACACAGGAGAGAGCAGGGCTTGGGCAAGAAATGGAGGATGGAAAAATGTCATCATCCCAGCCAAGGGGTCCACTGGAGTTGTCACTAAGAATCCCTGCTCTCCAATGCTGGGAAGGGACAGACCCTAGACTCTGTGCTCTGCAGAGTCCTGAGGCCAGAGCCTAGTATTCAGCTCTAGCCAGGGGTGGGTGTGAGGATCGGAAAGGGACAGGAGCTGGAATGAGGGCACTGTGAGCACAGCCAGGTGAAGCACATGATGCCTATCTGGCTCAGAGCAGCATGAATCAACCCCAGGACAGCCAGTCGGCCTCTCTCCATCAGTGGCTTGAAGGCAGGCTGGATGGCCTCCTACACCCAGGCCCGTGCCCAGGTCCCTGAGATGGTGGAGGGGCAGGGAGAACCCTTGTTCTCCCACCTCTGTATCTCTCCTGACCCCCTCTGCCTCACAGGGGCCTCCCACAGGGCAAACCTGCCCATAGCATTCTCCCACCCCCTACCCTGCTGTCATGTGGGTCAGGGAGGCACGTGTTCCTGCTGTCTGGGACTGAGGACAGTTGGGAGCCCCTTGCCCCAGGTGATGGGCAGTTGACGATACCATCATGAGTCAAAGGTATCAGGGCAGGGAAAGCGTCTGCCCAGCCTCTGAGGGGACAGATGGAAGTGGGCCTCCAAGGCCTGTGACACACTGAGAAGTGCCCTATCAGTTAAGTCCATTGAGGCCACAGTCGCCTTGGCCATCATCTCTGAGACTCTGCCCAGAGCAAACTGCTCCACGCACACTGCAAAACAGGGGCCAGGCTGAAGTAGTCCATGATACAGTTTATTGTGCTGGCAATCGATGGAGTGTTCCCTCTACTCTCCTCCTTTCCTCTTGCCCTCTCCCAACCTTACCTTTCCTCCTGTCTCCCACTCTTCTTCCTCATGTATTCCAAGCTGCAGAGGACCAAAAAAAGAAGAAAGAAAAAAGGCACGTTTGTGAAGGCAAAGAAAAAGATGGGTTGGCATGTGGGAAGAGGATTGCTGCTTTGTCTCGCCCACAGAGCGGGGGTGCCTTCCTTGTATGTTTCTGTGCCTGGTATGTGGGTACAATTTGCTGAACCCCAGACATATGACATGACCCTCCTTTCCCTCCATACCCCCCTCCCCACCCCAGACAATCCTGGAGTGTCCCTTTCAGGCCATCCATCTCCCATGGACAGAAGGCTCTTGGCTTGGCTGCAAGGCCTGGCTTTTCTGGGCCTGGGTGATACAGGAGGGTAAGCTTGGGAAGGACTCCAGTGCCTCATATAAACCGCTAATGAAGCACAATCTATCATTTAGAAAATAGGACTGACATTGGCCTGCGAGAAAGGGGTCTCTTGTTTCAGAAGGTTGATGGCAATTGGGTGATGGCCACTACTCTGAGTTTAATGTCAAGGGTCAAGTCTCACTTGTCTCACTTGTCTCCAGATACACCCAGGGCATATGGACACTCAGTGAATGCTGACTGAGAGCAGCTGAATTGCTATACGCAACACCTAGATTTATCTCCTCTTAATCTCCTTACAACCTTCTCCTCCTCCTCAGGCATGTCTTAACATGGTGAAACCCCATGTTGTCTCTACTTAAAAAATAAAAATCGCCCCACAGGGTTCCATTCTAGGCCCTTTCCTCCTCTCTCAAAACATACCCCTAGATGACCTCCCCATTCTGCTGGCTTCCATCCACATGCTGAGGCTGCATGCCAATCATTCACATGGTTCTTACCTTGCTTCCAGATCCCCACATCCAGCTGCTCACTGGACACTTCCTTTTGAACATCTGGGGCATTTCAAACTCAACATGCTCAAAATCAGATTCAACATCTTCTCAAAACTTGTTTCTCCTCCAACAGCTCTAGGGGTTACCAATTTCCCAGGTACCCAAGCCATATAACAGAGCCTCATCCTTACTCTTTCCTCTGTACCCACATCCCAGCCATCAGAATCCTCCCAATTAAATGCCCTAAATATATTTTTTTTGATATGGAGTCTTGCGCTGCTGCCCAGGCTGAGTGCAGTGGCGCGATCTCTGCTCACTGTAACTTCTGCCTCCCAGGTTCAAGCAATTCTTGTGCCTCAGCCTCTGGAGTTGCTGGGATTACAGATGTCCGCCACCACAACCAGCTAATTTTTGTATTTTTAGTAGAGACGAGGTTTCACCTTGTTGGCCAGGCTGGTCTCTAACTCCTAACCCCAAGTGACCCACCCGCCTCAGCCTCCCAAACTGCTGGGATTACAGGTGTGAGCCACGGCACCTGGCCCATATATTTCTTTAGCAAGCTGCATGCCCACCTGCTCTTGTCACAGGAGCCTGCGCTTTCCCTTCTATAAGACTAATCACACTTCATTGCAATTGCTTATTTTATTTATTTATTTATTTATTGAGATAGAGTTTCACTCTTGTTGCCCAGGCTGGAGTGCAATGGCGTGATCTCAGCTCACCGCAACCTCTGCCTCCTGGGTTCAAGCGATTGTCCTGCCTCAGCCTCCCGAGTAGCTGGGATTACAGGCATGTGCCACCACGCCCGGCTAATTTTGTATTTTTAGTAGAGACGGTGTTTCTCCATGTTGGTCAGGCTGGTCTCAAACTCCTTACCTCAGGTGATCCACCCACCCTGGCCGCCCAAAGTGCGGGATGACAGGCGTGAGCCACCGCACCTGGCCTGCAATTGCTTATTTACTTTGTACCCTCTGGAACATACATTCATAATATATGCTGACAATTTTACTGGGTAACCACCCAGGTCTGAGGTGGGTGCCTTCCCTCTAGAACTTGGTCCAAGTGTTTTGTTTTGTTTTTGAGACAGGGTCTTGCTCTGTTGTCCTGGCTGGAGTGCAGTGGTATGATCATAGCTCACCGTAACCTTGAACTCCTGGGCTCAAGGGATCCTCCTACCTCAGCCTACCAAGTAGCTGGGACTATAGGCACACACCACTATGCCCTGCTAAAGAGGTGGTCTCACTATGTCGCCTAGGCTGGCCTCAAGTGATCCTCCCACCTTGGCCTTCTAAAGTGCTGGGATCACAGGTATGAGGCATCACACCCAGCCTTTTTATTTTTTTTAAACAGCTCTTTTTGAGATTTAGCGCACCTACCATGCAATTCAACCATTTAAAGTGTACAATTTGGCCAGGCGCAGTGGCTCATGCCTATAATCCCAGCACTTTTGGAGGCCAAGGCAGGTGGACCACCTGAGGTCAGGAGTTCCAGACCAGCCTGGCCAACATGATGAAACCCCATGTTGTCTCTACTTAAAAAATACAAAAATTAGCCGGGCATGGTAGTGGATGCTTCTAATCCCAGCTACTTGGGAGGCTGAGGCAGAAGAATCTCTTGAACCCGGGAGGCGGAGGTTGCAGTGAGTTAGATCATGCCACTGCACTCCAACCTAGGTGAAGAGTGAGACTCCGTCTCAAAAAAATAAATAAATACTTAAAGTGTACAATTCAATGGCTTTTAGTATATTCAGAGTTGCACAGCCATCACCACAATTTTAGAACATTTTCATCAACCCAAAAAGAAACCCTGCACCCCTTAGCTGTCATCCCTGCGCTTCCATATTCTCCACCCTACCCCCAGGCAACCACTAATCTACTTTCTGTCTCTACAGATTTGCCTATCCTGGATATGTCTTACAAATGAAATCAGGTTAGGGCTTTCCAACTTACCCAGTTCTAAGATTCACCTGAGAACTTCCCTGGAGATTCCAATTCAGCAAATCTGGCGTAGGGCCAGCCAATTCTCTATTTGTTCAGGCTGCATCTGCCTTTGCTATGCCCAGCACCCAAGGCCAGATACACAGTAAGTGGTCCAGAAATATCTTCTGATGAATACCTCTAAAACCTGTCTCTAGCTCTGGTTTCCCTTAAATACACCTCCCCAACTGATGGCCTTGTCTTATGTCAAAAGCAACCTGAAAAGCACTTTGAGTGTGAAAGTACCATATGTTCAGTGTGGAAGAAGCCTGGAAACTCAGAAACACTCTCCCTAGTCCCCCCATGGGGCATAGCGCTTTAGAATGCACTTTCACCACCAGGATCCCAATTAAGGAATGGAACAGAAGCCTGAGGAGGGGACAACAGAGGGAGGGAGGACTGAGGTCAGACTGGTGGAGGAAGCAAGCAAGCTGAATCCCCAGGGGCCAGAGGGGGCAGTTAGAGATGAGGCTGAGGGGGTGAGCAGGGGCTTGGTGAGCATGGGAGGCCTTGTGGCGTGGCTGAGTTTGGAATTTATCCCAGGGTACCGGGGAGCCACCCGTGGGCTTGAAGCAGGGGGGTTTTGTGATCACGTGTGTGCTTTGGGAAGGTCACTCTGGCAGCTGTGAGAGGGAGGAGGCCGGAAGCGGGGAGGAGCCTGCAGTTACATTAGAAGAAGCAAGAGTCTGGGCCTGGTGGCTCACGCTTATAATCCCAGCACTTTGGGAGGCTGAAGCAGGTGGATTGCTTGAGCTCAGGAGTTTGAGACCAGCCTGGGCAACATGGCAAAACCCCATCTCTACAAAAAATACAAAAATTAGCTGGGCACGGTGGTGTGCACCTGTAGCATCAGCTACTGAGGAGGCTGAAGCAGGAGGATAACTTGAGCCTGGGAGGTCAGGGCTGCGTGAGCTGTGATTGCACCACTGCCTGATAGCCTGGGCAACAGAGTGAGACCCCATCTCAAAAAAAAAAAAAAAAAAAAAAAAAAAAAAAAAAAAAAAGAAGCAAGAGTAGCCTGGGCCAGAGTGGGTAAAGGCTAGAAGCAGAGGCTTGAAAGTCATGCTCGCTTTAGCATGCGGTTTCATATGACTACTGTGATGTCCAGTGACTGCTCCGCTCCATTCCTTCCACACCTGTAGCCTATACCTTTACACTTCCCTTTTCATCCTTGACTTTTACCTTCTAATACTCAAGGTTTAGTCTGATATTTCCACACTAATATAAAACGAAATAGAAGGCACTCGAGGGCTAGGGACATCCTCTATCTATCTCTGGTAGTACCTAACCTTGAACATAGACCTGGGTCCTAAGCAGTTATTCAGGACATACTTGTAGATTAATAAGTCATCACCTAAATACCTCTGCTGTCTGCCTGAGAGCCTGAAGTTTCCACAATTAAAGCCCTTCCCAGCCTGGGCAACATAGTGAGACCCTGTCTCTATAAATAATTCTTTTTTTTTTTTAATTAGCCAGACATGGTGGCATGTGCCTGTAGTCCTAGCGACTCAGGAGGATTGCTTGAGCCCAGGAGTTAAAGGCTGCAGTGAGCTATGATTACGCCATTGCACTTCAGCCTGGGTGACAGAGTGAGATCCCATCTTTTTTTCTTTTTTTCTGAGACAGAGTCTCGCTCTGTCGCCCAGGCTGGAGTGCAGTGGCGCAATCTCGGCTCACTGCAACCTCTACCTCCCAGGTTCAAGTGATTCCCCTGCCTCAGCCTGCTGAGTAGATGGGATGACAGGCACACACCACCACACCCAGCTAATTTTTGTATTTTTAGTAGAGACGGGGTTTCACCATGTTGGTCAGGCTGGTCTCGAACTCCTGACCTCGTGATCCACCCACCTTAGCCTCCCAAAGTGCTGGGATTATAGGCCGTGATTGCCATCACACCAAGCCTACAGTCCCCCATTTTTTATGGGGGATATGTTCCAAGCTCTCTGGTGGATGTCTGAAATCAAGGATAGTCCTGAATCCTATATATAGTATGTGTTATCAATCTGATAACTGAGATGGCTACTAAGTGGCTAATAGGTGGGTAGTATATACAGCATGGGTATGCTGGACAATGGAACGAGTCACATTCCAGGCAGTATGCAGCAGGATGTTGTGAGAATTCACCACTCTACTCAGAATGGTGTGCAATTCGAAACATGATTTCTGGAAGTTTCCATTTAGTATTTTCAGACTGCAGTTGACCATGTGTAACCAATAGCAGAAAATAGCAGAAAGTGAAGCTGTGAACAAGGGGGAGACTACTGTACTCATTCTGATTTTGCCAACAAGTTGCCGGACAACCCTGAGCAAGTCACTTCATTTCTGAATTTAGGACAAAACTGCCTGGCTGATCAAATAGAGCTGTGAGCATCACTTGAAAAGGCAGACATGAAGGTGTTTTGCAAAATGAAAAATATAGAGATGGATTATAAAGGGTGATCCACGCATGTTTGGAAAAGTAAGTAACAGCACAGAAAACAAAATCAACTTCTAAAACATTGGATATAGGTTTAGCAACAGTCCTTTATACCTTTAAGAGCAGTCATTTGAGCTGAGAGGTAAAAAATAAATATGGCTGGCCGGGGTAACCCCAGCACTTTGGGAGGCTGAGGCGGGCAGATCACAAGGTCAGGAGATCGAGACCATCCTGGCTAACAGGGTAAAACCCCATCTCTACTAAAAATACAAAAACATTAGCTGGGCATGGTGGCACATACCTGTAGTCCCAGCTACTCAGGAGGCTGAGGCAGGAGAATTGCTTGAATCTGGGAGGCGGAAGCTGCAGTGAGTTGAGATCTCGCCACTGCACTCCAGCCTGAGCGACACAGCGAGACTCCACCTCAAAATAAATAAATAAATAGGCCGGCGTGGCGGCTCACGACTGTAATCCCAGCTCTTTGGGAGGCTGAGGTGGGCAGATCACATGAGGTTGGGAATTCGAGATCAGCCTGACTAACATGGAGAAACCCCATCTCTACTAAAAATACAAAATTAGCCGGCCATGGTGGCGCATGCCTGTAATCCCAGCTACTTGGGAGGCTGAGGGGGGAGAATTGCTTGAACCTGGGAGGTGGAGGTTGTGGTGAGCCAAAATCATGCCATTGTACTCCAGCCTGGGCAACAAGAGCAAAACTCCGTCTCAAAATAAATAAATAAATAAATAAATAAGGCTTTCACAGGGGTCTGAAGAAAGCAGACATTAATAAGGAAAAAAACTCCTACAGTCTAGGCAGGAGATGATATGGAAGGATGAGTCTTTAAAATGTTAGAATAGGCCGGGCTTGGTGGCTCATGCCTGTAATCCCAGCACTTTGGGAGGCCGAGGCAGGCAGATCGTGAGGTCAGGAGATTGAGACCAGCCTGGCCAACATGGTGAAACCCATCTCTACTAAAAATACAAAAATTAGCTGGGCATGGTGGTGTGTGCCTGTAATCCCAGCAATTTGGGAGGTTCAGGCAGGAGAATTGCTTGAACCTGGGAGGCAGAGGTTGCAATGAGCCAAGATTGCACCACTGCACTCCAGGCTGGGCAACAGAGCAAGACTCCATCTTGGGGAAAAAAAAAATTAAAATGTTAGAAGTGGTTAGGCTTGGCAGTTGATGTTGGCAGACAATGAAAGCTTTCCAAATGTCTTTAAAGGTTTAGCATCACTACTCTACACCCTCATCCAATGGTGTAAGATGACTTGCTGTCCCCCAAATACTCTTGTAGACTTTTATGCCTTTGATCATGGCTCTTCACCTTACATGTCTTCGTGTCACTTGTTAATGCTTTGCTAATCCTTTAGACCCAGCTGAAATGAGATACTCCTGGAGTGATTTACTCCTTTAGCTGCGAGCTCATTTCTTTCCACTATAACAGTTATTGCATTAATTTTTTGTGTGTTTGTTTTAACCAGTTTTACTAGTTAAATTTTGAGTCCAAGGGCAGGAAACACATCGTGAGTCATCTTTGAATCTCCAGTGCCTAGAACAGGAAGCTACACACAGCAAGTATTCAATAATTACTTGATGAGCTGCATCATGTCTCACACATGTTCTCAACAGGTATAGAGAAAACCAGAGTGTTCACATGTAACTTTAGGCCTTACCCCAAGGAGGGCAGGAAGATTCTCTGCTCATTATGTCTTAGAAAATCAATATGTCTCCCCTTCGTTTGTTGATTATCTTGATTAAAGAGTTTTTAAAAAACATGGAAATGATCATAATTATTGCAAGCTTTACAGGGGTAACAATAGGAGCCAAGGAAGATCTTGGAAATACAACTGTTCTCCTGAGAATCATAGGATAATGATTTCTGGCCGGGTGCAGTGGCTCATGCCTGTAATCCCAGCACTTTGGGAGGCTGAGGTAGGAGGATTGCTTCACACCAGGAGTTCGAGACCAGCCTGGGCAACATAGTAAGACCCCCATCTCTACAAAAAACAAAAAACCTTAGCCGGGTGTGTTGGCACTCGCCTATAGTCCCAGCAACTCAGAACGCTGAGGCAAAGGTTGCAGTGAGCAGAGTTTGCCACTGCACTCCACACCCCAGCCTGGGGAACAGTGGACAATGCGACCCTGTCTCAAAAAAAAAAAAAAAAGCTGCTTTATTTCTTGTCTAATCATTATGGCTGTATCAAGCACAATGATCATCCCATTTTATGTATTTATTTTTTTGAGACAGCCAGGCTGGAGTGCAGTGGCGCGATCTCGGCTCACTGCAACCCCTGCCTTCCAGATCCAAGCAGTTCTCCCGCCTCAGCCTCCTGAGTAGCTGGGATTACAGGCACCCACTATCGTACCTGGCTAATTTTTGTATTTTTGGTCTTGAACTCCTGACCATAGGTGATCCGCCTGCCTTGGCCTCCCAAAGTGCTGTGATTACAGGCATGAGCCACCACGCCCAACCTATCATCCCATTTTATAGAAGAGAAATCTATAGTTGAGTTGTTACTAATTCAACAGAGACCACACAGCTAATAAGAAACCAAGACTAGACTTGAATCCCGAACAATCTAATTCTAGCATCCAGAGAGGGTGACATTAAACATTTAAGTTACATAACTAACACTAGTTAATCTAATTAACTGCTCATCAAATATTTCTAGTAATTTGGCTTCCCCGAATGCTCTCCTATAGGGGATCAATATGCCTTTTGCCAGCACGAGGACACTGGTCCACTTGCCTGTTGTTAACAGCACTCTGCTTATCTAGCAAGCGCGCCTGACAAATCCCCGAGGAAGGAATCTGCTCTTAGGGTACAAACCACATTGGGTTTCTGGTCCTGTACGTGAGGTTCAAGGCCAGATCTTTTTTTTTTTTTTTTTTTTTTTGAGACAGAGTCTCGCTCTGTCGCCAGGCTGGAGTGCAGTGGTGCGATCTCTGCTCACTGCAACCTCCGCCTCCCAGGTTCAAGCGATTCTCCTGCCTCAGCCTCCTGAGTAGCTGGGATTACAGGCACACACCACCACACCCAGCTAATTTCTGTATTTTCAGTAGAGACGGGATTTCACCATGTTGGCCAGGATGGTCTCAATCTCTTGACCTAGTGATCCGCCCACCTCGGCCTCTGAAAGTGCTGGGATTACAGGCATGAGCCACCGTGCCCAGCCTAGCCTTATTTTTATCACCTCAACTGTTTCACAGCCTGTCATCATATTTTCCCTCAGCTTGTTTCTTTCCAGCCTCAAACATTCTATTCCTTTTGTTTGGCCTTCTGTTCCTTCATCTTTGGAGCTGACTCCATAAAGTAGGACACATCAAGATTTACCATAAAGACAAGAAAATATTTTGTTTGTTTATTTATTTTTGAGATGAAGTCTCGCTCTGTCGCCCAGGCTGGTGTGCAGTGGCGCAATCTCGGCTCACTGCAACCTCCACCTCCCAGGTTCAAGCAATTCTCCTGCCTCAGCCTCCCGAGTAGCTGGGATTACAGGTGTGCCACCACGCCTGGCTAATTTTTATATTTTCAGTAGAGATGAGGTTTCACCATGTTGGCCAGGCTGATCTCAAACTCCTGACCTCAGGTAATCCGCCTGCCTCGGCCTCCCACAGTGCTGGGATTACAGGTGTGAGCCACTACGCCCAGCCAGAAAATATTTTCTTTTCTTCCTTCCTTAGTGATCCTTCGCATTTTCTCAGCCCTATGTGAGAGCAGTACATAGGGTCCTTGTCTTCAGAAAGCAGGCTCCAAGGCCACTTGGACCCCATTCCTGACTTTTGATGCCTCAGAGATCATAGAGTTATAAATATAATATATAGTTGTAAATATAATCATAAATATAGTTGAGGCTTTTTTCCCTCTAAATCCACTGCCTCAGGCTGGGTGTGGTGGCTTACATCTGTAATCCCAAGACTTTGGGAGGCTGAGGTGGGCGGATATCCTGAGATCAGGAGTTCAAGACCAGCCTGGCCAACATGGCAAAACCCCATCTCCACTAAAAATACAAAAAATTAGCCAGGAGTGGTAGTGCACACCTGTAGTCCCAGCTACGCGGGAGGCTGAGGCAGGAGAATTTCTTGAACCCAGGAAGCAGAAGTTGCAGGGAGCTGAGATCGAGCCACTGCATTCCAGCCTGGGCGACAGAGTGAGATTACATCTAAAAATAAAATAAAATAAAAAAATAAATCCACTGCTTCATATTTGCCTACATAAAAGCTTTAGAAGGTGTTCCTGTAGTCTACTCTTAAAGAAGATGGGGACAGGTGTGGTGGCTTACATCCCAGCACTTTGGAAGGCCAAGACAGGAGAATTGCTGGAGCCTGAGACCAGCCTGGGCAACACAGTGAGACCTCATCTCCACAAAAAGAAAACAAAAAACAAAAAAAAAAAAAAAAGGAAGATGATTTGAAGTAAAATCTTGAGAAAGTGAACTAATTAGCTTATTAATGTTACTAGAAAGAAAATCTAAAGTTTAAATGCAAGTCAGCTTTTAATTTTTTTTTTATTTTTGAGACAATGTCTTGCTCTGTCACTCAGGCTGGAATGTAGTGGTGCAATCGGGGTTCACTGCAGCTTCAACCTCCTGGGCTCAAGTGATGCTCCTGCCTCAGCCTCCCAAGTAGCTGGGACTACAGGTACACACCACCATGTTCAGCTAATTTTTTGTAGAGATGGGCTTTTGCCATGTTACCTAGGCTAGTCTCAAACTCCTGGGCTCAAGTAATCCACCTACCTTGGCCTCCCAAAGTGCTGGGATTACAGGCATGAGCCACTGTGCCTGGCCTATTTTTTTATTTTTTTGAGACAGGGTCTTGCTTCATCACCCAGGCTGGAGTACAGTGGCACACACATGGCTCCCTGTAGTCTCGACCTCCTGGGCTCAAGGGATCCTCCCACCTCAGCCTCCCAAGTAGCTGGGACTACAGTCATATGCCACCACACTCAGCTAATTTTTAAATTTTTTGTATAAACAGGGTCTCCCTATGTGCATGTCAGCTTTGTTGTTTCTAGTACACAAGTTCCTAAGTATACCAGGAACTATTTGGGCTGAGGAGAATGCAAAATGCAAATATTCCAGAAGCATCTGTTTGGTAATTTTCCTCTGAGTTTGTCTTTTCTTTATGTCTGAGTCCTAATGTGTACATAAGAGGCAAATGGGATAACTTGGTTTCTAGAAAAAGAAGGGTCACGTGTAAATTTTTCAAATACTTCACACATTTCTAAAATAGTATCTAATTGTATAAGGTAAGTAACTGGGATTAGACATGAGAAAACTTGCCGGGCGCGGTGAGTCGCTCCTGTAATCCCAGCACTTTGGGAGGCCGAGGCGGGCGGATCACCTGAGGTTGGGAGTTCAAGACCAGCCTCACCAACATGGAGAAAACCCATCTCTACTAAAAATACAAAATTAGTCGGGGGTGGTGGCGCATGCCTGTAATCCCAGCTACTCAGGAGGTTGAGGCAGGAGAATCGCTTGAACCCAGGAGGCAGAGGTTGTGGTGAGCTGAGATCACACCATTGCACTCCAGCCTGGGCGATAAGAGCAAAACTCCGTCTCAAAAAAAAAAAAAAAAAAAAAAGAAATGAGAAAAATTGGGTCCTGGTGTTGAGAAGCTGTACTATCCCTTTTCTTCATGTCTGTACCCAAGCAGCTGAATGTTGGAGAAAAACCAACACACTGGGCCAACTGGTTTACCTTTAACATCATGATCACAAACCTCAGATGAGTACCCAATGCCACCAAGGCAATCCTGTTAAGGACTTGCCTTCCCTCTCCCCTGCACCTGCATCTGTCTTCACCTTTGTTGCCCTTATCATGAATGGAAGCATCCCTGTTCTCTCCAAGGTCAACCCTCCCTGTTTCCTTATATCTTCTGATGGATTTCACTCCTATATAGGTCAAGCAAGCCTCCTCTCTCCTGGATCACCCATCTTTCTTCCCCACCATATCCCTCCCAATGGCACATAAACATGCTCTGGGAACCCTACCATCTTTTATTTTATTTATTATTATTTTTTGAGATGGAGTCCTGCTTTGTTGCCCAGGCTGGAGTGCTGTGGCCCAATCTTGGCTCTCTGCAACCTCTGCCTCCCGGGTTCAAGCAATTCTCCTGCCTCAGCCTCCCCAGTAGCTGGGATTACAGGCGCGCGATACCATGCCCAACTAATTTTTGTATTTTTAGTAGAGACCGGGTTTCACCATATTGGCCAGACTGGTCTCGAACTCCTGACCTCAGGTGATCCACCTGCCTCGGCCTCCCAAAGTGCTAGGATAACAGGCGTGAGCCACTGCGCCCAGCCCCTACTATCTTTTAAAAGATTTCTTTCTATGTCTATCCCCAAACTTATCTGGTCCCTTCACAGCAAAACCTCTCTCAAATTGCATACATGTGCTGTCTCCATTTCCTCACTTTCCTGGTGACTGTTCAACCCATTCTGGTCAGGTCCACCTCCCTGATATACTCACGTGAATCAAGCCAAGGCCATCAGTGACATTCTCCAGTGACTTGCAAGGTGACCCAATCCAATAGCCACATCTCTGGCCCAAGTTTATCACACCGCTCAGCTGATGCCTCCTACCTGAAACCTTCTCTGCCCAGGGATTCCACAACTCAGCGATAGCTTTCATGACTTCCTAGATGCTGCCTTTCAGGCTCCTTCTCCATTACCCTCCCAATATTGGAGTGCCCCAGGATTTGGCCATGGAATTTCTCTTCACTCTTTCCTCCAAGCCAAGCCAGGGGTCGTAAACTGACAGCTCATCTGTGTGGTTTAATCAGCTCATGAAGTTTAAAAACATCTGATTCAGTTGCTAACATCTAAAAACTCTGGAGATTTGACATCTTAAAAATACAGATTTTTTATTCCTTTAGGGGGAAAAAAAAAGAGTATGTTATTGGGCCAGCATTCTCACAACGGAACGGTCAGGTGGATGGAGAAGAAGCTGCTCCCTAGATATTGGGTCCATTTGATATCTAAGGGAAGAGTCATATTCCCTGTAAGTACCAAAAGGCTCTCATCCCAGAGCCACCA
This sequence comes from Pan troglodytes, assembly GCF_028858775.2. NCBI lineage: Eukaryota > Metazoa > Chordata > Mammalia > Primates > Hominidae > Pan > Pan troglodytes. The sequence continues at coordinate 65,605,790 of NC_072416.2, forward strand.
GCACCTTGCAGTCAGTTCTTGGTCAACTTGACTGCAGGTTGGGAAGGGTCCGCAGGCGCCTCCTGGGGAGGGGTGGGACTGAAGGTCTCCGCCCACAGAGAACAGCTCTCCCGCAAAGACAAGAAATGCACGTTTCCACAGAATTACACAGCGCTAAATACAGAAACTCCTTTCAGTAAAAAGCGATTGCTATGAACGTGTTAAAGCATCAAGTCTGGTTTTCCGCCACCTCTCCGGGCTGAGGTGGCCTGGGGACACCAAGAGGAGGCCCTCCCACTCTTCTCTCGCACCCGCTTTTAGGTGGCCCTCTTCTAGGGCGGAGAGATCACCAAAAGCCGCTGAGCAAGGACAGCCCTTCCAGTCGTCGCTCGCGGGCACGGAGCTGGGAGCGCGCGGGAACCGACCCGGCCTTACTCTGGGGCGGGCAGCTGTAAGACGTTCGGAGGGCGGGTCGGGCCTGGCTGGGGCGGAGACTGGGCGGGGCTGGGCCCCGGAGCCTCCTCAGCCCCACTGGCTTGCCCCGCGCGCGCTTCCTCCAGCCACCCCCACTTCCCCAACCCTGTACGGGTTCAGGGGGCCGGAGACAGCAGCTAGGGAATAAGGTCAAGCGGGCTGGATCCGGCACCGCCCAGGGGCGGCGGCCTCCGCCCAGGAAGCCCCACCCAGCGGGAGCCAGGACGCCGCGGCGCCGGCAGAGCCCACGGGCGACCCGGCGAGGGCGCGGGAGGGCGCGTGCGGCGTGACGACGCGACTCGCGGCGCGTCCCGTGACGCCATCGCGCCCGCTTTTGAAAGTTGGCGCCCGGGGCCGCCTCCCATGCTGCCCTGCGCCAACCCCTCCCCTCACCTTTCCTCCCCCGCCCTCTACTCGCCGCCCGGCCGGCCCCCCCACCCGTCCCTTCCCTTATCAGCACCCGCGGCCCCGGCAGCGCCGACGCAGGCGCACTGCACCGCGCCGCCGCCATTTTGTGTCTGAGCCTGTGGAGCGATTAAACCGTGCGCGGAGCTGCTTCTTTGGCGGCAGCGGCGGCGGCGGTAGCCGGTGCGGACGCGCGGAGCTCGCCGGAGACGCCGGGTGGCCGGAGCCGTGGAGCGGCGGCGGAGCGGGCGCCGCGGGGGGTGTGGCGCGGAGGTAAGGGGGCCCGGGGTGGAGGAGGTTTCGCGGGCCGCCTCTAGGTGTCACGATGGGGCCGCTCCGGTCGGCGCTGGCTGCAGCCCGGCGCCAGCGCCGCCGCCGGGGGGTGTTTGTCTCCCTCTACCGTCCCTGCTGCGGCGCGGCCGCCGCCATTGCCCGTCGCCGCCGTGGCCCGGCCGCCCCCCCCACCCCCACGCCCGCCCGCTAGGCCTCCCTCCTGGCAGCGCGCTAGGCCTCGGGCGGCGGCAGAGGCAGAGGCCCGCGCGCCCGGCGACTCCATTTTCCTTCCTTTGTCTGCCCTCGAGGCCGGTTCTTGGCCGGCCGATCGCCCGGCCGCGGCCCGCCCTCTGTCCTGTGTCCTCCGCCCCTCCCGCGGCGGGTGGCCCCAGCTGAGACACTATCTCCGCGTCCCGGCTTCGGCGCCCGCCTAGCTTAAGGGTTCGGACCGACTGCCGCCGCGCGCTAAGCCAGGTCCCGGTGCCGTATGGGTGTCGGGCCCTGGCCGTCGCGTCTCGGGCTGCCCCTCCTCCAGCCAGCCCCGTCCCCGGAACCTACCCTGCCGGCCTGCGTGCCTCCCCAGCTGCTTGACTGCTCGGCGGTCTCTCCCAGTCCGCGCGTCGCCGCCGCTGGTCTCCGTCTCCGCCGAGTGGTGCAGGCGGCGCTGCAGCGGCTGCGAGCAGAGGGACCCCAGAGCTGCCGAGAGCTCCCTCTGCAAGGCTGGCTGAGCTGCTCGCACCTCTACGCTGCCTGAGCGGGCGGGGGGACGCGCGCTCGCCGCCCCCGCTGCGCCCCCAAACTCGCGCCCGGGTTCCTGGCCGGACCCGACCGGTGCGGCCCCCCCACGGTGGGCGGAAAAGATGCGAGTTCCGCACCAAGTAGTTTTTATCCAGCCGGGTTCGGACTCCCCAGCCGAGTGATAGCAGCCTGACTTTGTGCGCTCAGAGATCTCAAAGGGACTGAAACTTAAATTTCATTCTGCTCTCAAGTGACGTGACAAATTTCTGAATTTGGGAGTATGGGCTAAGTCCCTTGAGTTTCCCTCCCGCTTTAAAATGTCCTCACACTAACTTAGTACCTGATGCTCTAGGGCTAGGTGAAGGCGGTTCTGCCCCAGGATTGTGCAACTCGATCTAGAGCGCCAGCAGGGCAGAATGAGTTTATTCTTGACTCGACTGGTAATTTGCCCATACGATGAAATATGAGGGTTGATGTTGTAATTGAATCCTGGGTCACTTGCTGCAGATGGTTTATAAATATCTACGCCTAATGTAACTACTGTTTAGTAGGAGACTTCCTGTAGCCCCGAGTTCAGCGTTAAGTAAACATTCGCATACGTAGTCTTCATACTTTGAGTTTCGATCAACTAGGAAAGTTAAAAACCAAGTCCTCATAGGTGGGAAAGGAAGTTAAACAGGGCATGTATTTAAATTTATTCGGTCCTTAAGTTTTCTTTCTTCACTAAAAAGCATCCCGTTGAATTGCGGGAGTCTTTTGCTTTTCCGTAAATATTCTAGTGCCTTAATATAGTTCATTGCAGCAGTTGATGTATCAGTTCGGGTTGTTTTGGAGAGAAGAAAGTCTGGATTAACATGTTTTTAGGAAGGAAGCTATGTTAAGTTTATGAAGAAATTAAACAGCCTGGTCCTAACCAAAGTTGTCCAGTCCACTGTATGTAATCTCAATGTGTAGCTCCTCACTGCAGTCCTCTTCGTAGGCACGCTTTCTATGTCTCATTTTGGAACCCTGCAAAATATTCCTGCCACCCCTCTTCCTCAATAAAATTGCATAGAGTAACTAAATGCAGTAGTGTTGATTGATAGTTAGACTTGGGAATAGAATCACCTTTAATTATCTAATATGTTAGTCCAATTGTGTAATTTATTGCATTCTTTTGTGACTTTGTTTTCCTTTTGAAATTGTGGTTAAGTAGCATGTTTTATTTATTTAAATAAGCTCAACATTGAGTTAAAAATTAAAATACAGCAGGTGTATAATCGAGCCAGGAGTAAAGCTTGTTTTCCCGGGTTAGTACTGTGCTCCATAGACCATATTTTGCTTCTTGGTTTGGTTGTTTCATATGCAGTCATCGGCTTCTTGGGTTTATACGTCATTTATGCTGTTTTAGTGGAATAGACCTTTTCCACACAGTTGCTATCCTTTGAAATTCCCATATGCCAGGAATCATGCTTTGTTTTGTTTTGATTAAAAAACAATCTACAGAGAGAATAAATTGAGGATGAATTGATATGTTAGGGTAACCCAGACTTTTTTTTTTTTTTTTTTTTTTTTTTGAGACGGAGTCTCGTTCTGTCCCCTAGGCTGGAGTGGCAGTGGTGCGATCTCGGCTCACTGCAACCTCTGCCTCCCGGATTCAAGCAATTCTTCTGTCTCTGCCTCCCAAGTAGCAGGAATTACAGGCCCGTGCCACCACGCCCGGCTAATTTTTGTATTTTTAGTAGAGACGGGTTTTCACGGTGTTGGCCAGGCTGGTCTCGAACTCCTGACCTCAGGTGATCCACCCACCTCAGCCTCCCAGAGTGCTGGGATTACAGGCATGAGCCATCTCGCCAGGCCAGGACTTGTTGTTTAAATTAGTGATAGGAGGATGATTAAAACAGGAATGTTTGCCTGCATAAGAAAATACTGCCTATTTAAGAGTAGTTGTGGCTGGGAGCGGTGGCTCACGCCTGTAATCCCAGCACTTTGGGTGACCAAGGCGGGAGAATCACGAGGTCAGGAGATTGAGACCATCCTGACTAACACGGTGAAACCCTGTCTCTACTAAAAATACAAAAAATTAGCCAGGCATGGTGGCACACGCCGTAGTCCTGGCTACTAGGGAGGCTGAGACAGGAGAACCGCTCGAACCTAGAAGGCGGAGGTTGCAGTGAGCCGAGGTTGTGCCGCTGCACTCCAGCCTGGGCAACAGAGCGAGACTCTATCTCAAAAAAAAAAAGAAAGAAAAAGAAAAAGAGTAGTTGTAAAGGTTAACTTTATCGGGATCCATTCAACCTATGTAAGAATTTAGGAGGTGAAGTTGTCCTTAAGATGCATTCAAATTCTAAGAGCTTTAGGATTTTATTTTAAAGTACACACGCAAATGGGGGCACTCACCTGGGACTTCTGAATGGCTTGGGGAGTTCCTTGGTGGAAGCCACTTGTGGCTGACTTAAGGCCCTGGGGAGGAATCCTGGGCAGAGCCTTGCAGGCTGGTGCCTCCTGGCCAAAAGTAACCTCTAGAGACTGCTTTTTTTGCTTCAGGGATGCTGCTGCTGTCACAGCCATTCCACATCATCTACGTTATAGACTCCACCTAATTTTTTTAAACTAGACCATCTGTCTGCCTAATTTACCTGTCTTGGCTCCAGATGACTTGACTGTTTTGCCAAAAATTAGGCCCCTCTTCAAACAACTCAGATGCATTATGATTTAAAAAGAACAATAATGGCAAATAATGTGTAACTTTGAAGACCATGGTTCTCAATTGATGTGATTTGTAGGTGGGACATGGTGGCTCACACCTGTAATCCCAGCACTTTGGGAGGCTGAGGCAGGCGGATCACCTGAGGTCAGGAGTTTGAGACCAGCCTGGCCAACATGGTGAGACCCCATCTTTACCAAAAACACAAAAATTAGCTGGGCGTGGTGGCATATGTCTGTTTCTGTAATCCCAGCTACTCAGGAGGCTGAGTCAGGAGAATCACTTGAACCCGGGAGGCGGAGGTTGCAGTGAGTCAAGATCGTGCCGTTGCACTCCAGCCTGGGTGACGGAGTGAGACTCTGTCTCAAAATTAAAAAAAAAAAAAAAAGATTAGTCTTACCACATTTGTTTTGTTGTTCTTGTGGGGTATTTGTTTGTTTTGGAGATGGAGTCTCGCTTTGTCTACCAGGCTGGAGTGCAGGGGCACGATCTCGGCTCACTGCAAGCTCCACCTCCCAGGTTCACGCCATTCTCTTGCCTCAGCCTCCCGAGTAGCTGGGAGGACTACAGGCACCTGCCACCACGCCTGGCTAATTTTTTGTATTTTTAGTAGAGACGGGGTTTCACCGTGTTAGCAAGGATGGTTTCGATCTCCTGACCTGCCCGCCTCCGCCTCTCAAAGTGCTGGGATTACAGGCGTGAGCCACCGCGCCCGGCCTGTGGGGTTTGTTTGTTTGTTTTAAGACAGGGTCTTCCTCTTTTACCCAGGCTGGAGTGCAGTGGTGTGATCACAGCTCACTGCAGCCTCCACCTCCCTGGCTCAAATGATCCTGCCACCTCAGCCTCCTGGGTAGCTGGGACTAATTTTTTCTAGGTACGGGGTTTTGTCATGTTGCCTAGGCTGGTCTCAAACTCGTGGCCTCAAGCAGTCTGTCTGCCTTGGCCTCCCAAAGTGCTGGGATTAGGTGTGAGCCACCGTGTCCAGCCCATTTTTTTTAAACACCTGTAAACTTTCTGTAGTCTGTCTTCGTATCTTCCCTGCTAGTATCTTTGTGCATTTTCTCAGTGATTTAATATTTGAATGCAAAGTTGTGGCATTGCATATAGACTGCCAAAATACAGTCCAAAGGTGAGGGTTAGGATGGTATTCTTTCACACTTGATCCTTGTTTTTGGTCACTCTTGGAATTTTCAGGGGTAGAAAATTTCATTCCCTTTGAGGTATGCTGGTAATAATAATGGACTCCAGTATGGAAGTGTTGGTTGGACTAAATATGCTAATCACCTATTTGTGTTACTAAAAATTGCCTCTCAACAGAGGAGACTTTAGCTTCATCTAAGAAAGTATTAGTGAGTTTTGTGGAGTTTAGCTAATTGTGAGATGGATTTCCTCTTAGAAGATGTACCTCATGTGCCAAATTGCTTGGAAACTTTTTTTTTTTAATACATTTTGATTGAGGCAGTGGCATGATCATAGCTGTTGCCCAGATAGGAGTGCAGTGGCATGATCATAGCTCACTGCAGCCTTGAACTCCTGGGCTCAAGCAGTCTTCCTGCTGCAGCCTCCCAAGTAGCTGGTACTATAGGCGTGTGCCACCATGCCCAGCTGATTCTTTTATTTTTTTGTAGAGACAGGATCCTACTATGTTGCTCAGGCTGGTCTTGAACTCCTGGGCTCAAGCAAGTCTCCCACCTCGGCCTCCCAAAGTGTTGACATTACAGGTGTGAGCCACCATACTCGGCTTTTTTTTTTTTTTTTTTTTTTTTGAGACAGGTTGTCACTGTGTTGCCCACACTGCAGTGCAGTGGTGTGATCATGGCTCACTGCAGCCTTGTCCCCCACCTGCCCCAAGCGATCCTCCCACCTCAGCCTTCCAAGTAGCTGGGACCACAGGCACACAACACCATGCCTGGCATATATATGTATACGTGTATATATATATATATTTTTAGATGGAGTTCACTCTGTCTCCCAGGCTGGAGTGTTCTGGGCTCACTGCAACCTCGGCCTCCCAGGTTCAAGTGATTCTCCTGCTTCAGCCTCGCGAGTAGCTGGGATTACAGGTGCCTGCCACCATGCCCAGCTAATTTTTGTATTTTTAGTAGAGACGGGGTTTCGCCATGTTGGCCAGGCTGGTCTGGAACTCATGACCTCAGGTTATCCACCCACCTCGACCTCCCAAAGTGCTGGGACTACAGATGTGAGCCACCATGCCTGGCCTTTTTTTTGTTGTTGTTCTTCTTCCCTGAGACAAAGTCTTCCTCTGTCACCCAGGCTGGAGTGCAGTGGTGCGATGGTGGCCCACTGCAACCTCCGTCTCCCGGGTTCAACCAGTTCTCCTGCCTCAGCCTCCTGAGAAGCTGGGATTACAGGTGCATACCACCATGCCCAGCTAGTTTTTGTATTTTTAGTAGAGACTGGGTTTCACCCCGTTGGCCAGGGTGGTCTCGAACTCTAACCTCATGATCCACCCGCCTGGGCCTCCTAAAGTGCTGGGATTACAGGCGTTAGCCACTGTGCCCGGCCTGCCTGGCTAATTTTTATGTATTTTGTAGAGACGGGGTTTTGCCATGTTGCCCTGACTGGCTTTGAACTCCTAGGCTCGAGCAGTCCTCTACTGTGGCCTCTCAAAGTGCTGGATTGCTGGTGTGAGCCATCACACCTGGCTATATTATTTGGAAACTCTTTTTTTTTTTGAGACTGAGTCTTGCTCTGTTGCCCAGGCTGGAGTGCAGTGGTGCAATCTTGGCTCACTGAAACCTCTGCTTCCTGGGTTCAAGCGATTCTCCTGCCCCAGCCTCTTGAATAGCTGGGATAACTGGCACACACTGCTACACCTGGTTAATTTTTGTATTTTTTTTAGTAGAGACAAGGTTCCACTATGTTGGTCAGGCTGGTCTTGAACTCCTGACCTTGTGATCCGCCTGCCTTGGCTTCCCAAAGTGCTGGGATTGCAGGCGTGAACCACTGTGCCCGGCCTATTTGGAAACACTTAGTTCAAATTTAGCTCTTTATTTCACTTGGGATTTTATTTTATTCTTTTTTTGAGACAGAGTCTCACTCTGTCGCCAGGCTGGAGTGCAGTGGCACGATCTTGGCTCATTGCAGCTCCGCCTCCTGGGTTCAAACGATTCTCCTGCCTCAGCCTCCTGAGTAGCTGGGTTTACAGGCCTGCACCACCATGCCCAGCTAATTTTTGTATTTTTAGTAGAGACGGGGTTTCACTATGTTGGCCAGGATGGTCTCAATCTCTTGACCTCGTGATCCGCCCGCCTTGGCCTCCCAAAGTGCTGGGATTACAGGTGTGAGCCATTGTGCCTGGCCTGGGATTTTCTTTCTTTCTTTCTTTCTTTTTCTTTAGAGGTAGGTTCCACTCTACCTTTGCTTGAAGCTTGACAGTTCATTTTGTAATTTAGGGTGAAAAGATGCCATCTAACAAAGTATTCCATTATTCGACTAAAAAAACTGTTTCATTGCTATGCTTCTAGGATTTTCAAAGGTCAGTAAAAGCTCATTTTGCCAGTTATCTTTTTTTTTTTTTTTTTTTTTTTTTAATGAGACGGAGTCTGGCTCTGTCGCCCAGGCTGGAGTGCAGTGGCGCGATCTCAGCTCATTCCAACCTCCGGCTCCTGGGTTCAGGCGATTCTCCTGCCTCAGCCTCCTGAATAGCTGGGATTACAGGCGTGTGCCACCACGCCTGGCTAATTTTTGTATTTTTAGTAGAGATGGGGTTTCGCCATGTTGGTCAGGCTGTTCTCAAACTCCTGACCTCAGGTGATCCACCTGCCTTGGCTTCCCCAGTTATCTTACTAAACTGGAAAGCATAGCCTTTACTTGTGGCATGAACAAACTTAATCAGTAAGACCACTACGTGCTAAAGATACGGAAATAAACTGTTAGAGAGCCATTACTGCAGCCATAAGAATTAATTTTTTTTTTTTTTTTGAGACGGAGTCTCGCTCTGTTGCCCAGGCTGGAATGCAGTGGCAGGATCTCGGCTCACTGCAAGCTCCGCCTCCCGGGTTCATGCCATTCTCCTGCCTCAGCCTCCTGAGTAGCTGGGACTACAGGCACCCGCCACCACGCCCGGCTAATTTTTTTCTTTGTATTTTTAGTAGAGACGGGGTTTCACGTGTTAGCCAGGATGGTCTTGACCTGCTGACCTCGTGATCTGTCTGCCTCGGCCTCCCAAAGTGCTGGGATTACAGGTGTAAGCCACTGCGCCCAGCCAAGAATTAATTTTTTGGTAGTTTGAATATGTGTGCCATTATTTGGTTGCAATATTGCAGTGGAGTGTTTTGTTTTGTTTTTTTTTTTTTTTGAGACGGAGTCTCGCTCTGTCGCCCAGGCTGGAGTGCCATGGTGCGATCTCGGCTCACTGCATGCTCTGCCTCCCAGGTTTGCGCCATTCTCAGCTTCCCAAGTAGCTGGTACTACAGGCGCCCGCCACCACACCCGGCTAATTTTTTGTATTTTTAGTACAGACGGGGTTTCACCATGTTAGCCAGGCTGGTCTCGATCTCCTGACCTCGTGATCTGCCCGCCTTGGCCTCCCAAAGTGCTGGGATTACAGGCATGAGCCACCGCGCCTGGCCTTTTTTTTTTTGAGACAAGATCTCTCACTCTGTCAAGCAGGCTGGAATGCAGTGGCACAATCTCAGCTCAGTACAGCCTCAAACTCCTGGGTGAGTCTCCCACCCTGGCTTCCAAAAGCGTTAGATTACTGGTGTGAGCCTGGAGTACTATTTTGCTACTTACAAATCTTTAGTCCTTTATATATTTAGCAAATGTGTGAAAAAATAAATGAATGTTTTGTTATTGGCTTGATGGTGGACATTTATGGAATGGCTCAGTTAGTGACATGACATGAACAGGTGTTTTGTTTCTTTCCCAATTTTTTCTGTCTTCAGTTTTCCCTCATTTTTTTTTCATACTATATGCGTATTTGTATGAATTTAGTGTTTCATAAAATGATTTGTGCTTTTCTTTTAGAATGATTACGGACCAGAAGCCAAAGAACAAGATGCGCTAGTGGACAGATTGCTGACCAGGGGCTTGAGAGCTGGGTTCTATTTTCCCTCCTCAAACTGACTTTGCAGCCACGGAGAGGTAAGTGCTATTTCCGTTTTTTCTATCTTAAAAATGGTAGTAATATAACCCTCCTGGAGTTGGAGGATTTGTTGGCTAATTCTTGAATATAGGGGATGCAGGATATCAGGTGATTGAGAGCATACAGGCTTCATAATCAGAGTCCTGGGTTTGAAACTCTTTACGATGATATACTAGCTGGGTAATATGGGGCAAGTTACTTTAACCTGTCTACTCCTGCAGTCCTCACTTGTGAGAGAATAACACCACCAATCTCAGAGACTATTCTCCGTTAATGAGAATGTGTTTTGTAAAGCGTTAAGTACTATTCTGAACATGTACATAGAAAGATCCCAGGAAATTGTGGCTGCTTTTCTGTAGAAACCCTTGGAATGTGTATTTTGACTATTGGCAAATGAACTGAAAAGAAAGTCCATGACCTGTGGCTACTTGTAATTTTGATGAGAAACAGATGGAATCCTGTTCTTGGGGAACCTGGTATCCTGGATAAAAATTGTCTTAATTTGAGTTAGCCTAGCTCATTGCCCATTTTGCGTCAGAGTGTGACAGTGATTATCATTTTAATTTAGCCTATAATTTTTGCTATAAAATATAATGGACATTATATGGAACTTGGAACAGACCTTTTATAAATATTGGAATCTACTATGCTTTGGGATCTCATAAACAACAAAGTGGGATTCTGGTTGTAAAAATTATCTCTTCTCACGGTACCGGAAGGCACATTTTTTTCAGACCCTAGAAAAATGTGAAAATAATTTAATCGTACATGTGTAATGGCAAAAAGGAATGTAGAAGTGGAAATTACAAATGCCAGGATTAGATAAGCTTATGTGAATGAATCATCTAAATGACTACTAAGATTTTTCTTACAAGCTCTGCCTGGAGCAAATCAAGAGAAGGGAATAGGAATGAAAGTTCTGTTATTCTTCAAACCTTTATTTTCCAAATGGGCAACTTGTTATCCTGCTAGATGGGAAGGAGAAGGTCTGTGGTAGTATTCTGTCACTCCAAAAATAACTTATGCCCTGCAGGTTCTTTTAGGAGTGTTGACACAGAGTGCATACCAATAAGTTGCTGAAAAAAGAATGCTGATTTAAAAACTATTGAGAAATCGAACCTTTAAGAGTTTAGGGAATGGGTTTATAGGAACACGTTAATCACTTTCAAGTGTTATGACTAGCTTAATTGCTTAGATCCCTGTTTCTCAAACTGGGTTATGAATACCCTTAGGGAATCAGGTGGTATGATTTCGGGGTACTTGGAGTCACAAGAAAGATAAACATGACCCATCTTCCTAGAACTTCAGTTATACTCATAGAGGAGGTGGTGAGTTAAGTAATTTAACTGGTCAGTGATTAAATATTAAATATTGGCCAGGCACGGTAGCTCACACCTAGTACGTTGGAAGGCCAAGGCCTCCCAAATCCCAGTAATCCTAGTACTTTGGGAGGCCAAGGCAGGTAGATCACTTGAGGTCAGGAGTTCCAGACCAGCTGGCCAACATGGTAAAACCCCATCTCTACTAAAAATATAAAAACTAGCCGAGTGTGGTGGCGGGTGCCTGTAATCCCAGCTACTTGGGAGGCTGAGGCAGGAGAATCACTTAAACCTGGGAAGCAGAGGTTGCAGTGAGCCAGGATTGTGTCACTGCACTCCACCCTGGGCGACAGAGTGACTCTGTCTGCCCCCCCCCACCCCCCCCAAAACAACAAAAGACTGGGCGGGGTGGCTCACGCCTGTAATCCCAGAACTTTGGGAGGCTGAGGTGGGCGGATCACAAGGTCAGGAGTTCGGGACCAGCCTGGCCAACATGGTGAAACCCCGTCTCTACTAAAAATACAAAAAATTAGCTGGGTGTAGTGGCAGGAACCTGTAATGCCAGTTTCTCGGGAGGCTGAGGCAGAAGAATTGTTTGAACCTGGGAGGCGGAGGTTGCAATGAGCTGAAATCAGTGCACTCCAGCCCAGGCAACAGAGTGAGACTCTGTCTCAAAAAAACAACAAAAAAAACCCCAAGAAGACAATTAGCTGGGTGTGGTGGTGTGTGCCTGTAATCCCAACTACTCTGGAGGCTGAGGCAGGAGAATCGCCTGAACCAGGAGGCAGGCAGAGGTTGCAGTGAGCCAAGATCACGCCACTGCATTCCAGACTGGGTGACAGAGCAAGACCGTCTCAAAAAATAAATAAATAAATAAATAAATATTAAATATTGTTATATTAAAACAAATAGACATTTTTGGAGCAGAATGAAAACTGTATGATTAAGATAACATAGGTCTTCAACAAAATGAGCATGAGTGCCTGAGGGTGGGAAGTTCTCTCTGTATAGGTTCTATAGTGGATATGTTTGAGAAGCAATACATTTGAGCTATAGAACAGCTTTGCTATCCTGCTCCTTACTTTGTCCTTGTAGTATTTGTGTAGGGAAAAACTCTCAAGCCCAGGTTTTTCCTTTGCTTTCACGTAACAACCACCATCAACACAAAAGAAGACTTACGGGGCTGGGCCCAGTGGCTCATGCCTGTAATCCTAGCACTTTGGGAGGCCAAGGTGGGCAGATTGCAAGTCCAAGAGATCGAGACCATCCTAACCAACATGGTGAAATCCCATCTCTACTAAAAATACAAAATTTAGCCGGGCGTTGTGGTGCGCGCCTGTAGTTCCAGTTACTGGGGAGGCTGAGGCAGGAGAATCGCTTGAACCCGGGAGGCGGAAGTTGCAGTGAGCCGAGATCATGCCACTGTACTCTGGCTTGGCGACAAGGCGAGACTCCATCTCAAAAAAAAAAAAAAAAAAAAAAAAGACTTACGTGACCAAAGATGGGGTGGAGGGATTTTCCTCACACACCAAACAGTGGATGCCAACTAGGTGTCATCCAACACCATCTACCCAAGATGGTGTCAGATCCCACACGTTTAGGGTTCAGTCCCATAAGACCACCTGTCCTTCCTACCAGTCACAAGCCCATTCCTTCAGAGCTTCTGACCAACTGGCTTCAAGTTGAGTTTCCCACGACCTCTTTCTTGGGTTCCATTAGTTTGCTAAAGCAGTTCACAGACCTCAAGGAAACACTTCTTTAGATTTCCCAGTTTGTTAAGAGGACTACTTTATTTATTTATTTTTGAGGCAGTCTCACTGTGTCGCCCAGGCTGGAGTGCAGTGGTGTGATCTCGGCTCACTGCAACTTCCCCCTCCCAGGTTCAAGCAATTCTCCTGCCTCAGTCTCCCGAGTAGCTGGGATTACAGGCGTTCACCCCCACGCCTGGCTAATTTTGGTATTTTTAGTAGAGATGGGGTTTTGCCATGTTGGCCAGGCTGGTCTCAAACTCCTGACCTCAGGTGATCCACCCAGTTCGGCCTCCCAAAGTGCTGGGATTACAGGCATGAACCACCACGCCCAGCCAAAAGCATCTTTTTTTTTTTTTTTTTTTTTTTTTGAGATGGAGTCTTGCTCTGTTGCCCAGGCTGAAGTGCAGTGGTGCAGTCTTGGCTCACTGCAAGCTCCGCCTCCCAGGTTCACACCATTCTCCTGTCTCGGCCTCCCAAGTAGGTGAGACTACATGCGCCCACCACCACACCCAGCTAATTTTTGTATTTTTAGCAGAGACAGAGTTTCACCTTGTCAGCCAGGATGGTCTTGATCTCCTGACCTCTTGATCTGCCTGCCTCGGCCTCCCAAAGTGCTGGGATTACAGGCGTGAGCCACTGCGCCCAGCCAAAAGCATCTATTCTTAACTGTGTGTTTTACAATTACTAAGTATTGTTATTAACATATTTCTCTTAAGTGGCATTTAAGAATTACATTTTTTCCATATGTCCTTGTGGATAGAGGAAAAAAAAAGAATTACATTTTCTTTAGTCACGCGTTGTGTTGCATGCCTGTAGTCCTAGCTATTCAGGAGGCTGAGGCAGGAGGATCGTCTGAGCTGAGAAGGTTGAGGTTGCAATGAGCCGTGGTCCCACCACTGCATTTCAGCCTGGGTGACAGAGTAAGACCCTGTCTCAATAAACAAATAAGTAAGTAAGAATTAAGTTTTCTGAGGCTGGGCATGGTGGCTCATGCTTATAATCCCAGCACTTTGGGAGGATGAATTTTATTTTAATCCCATTAGGACTCCAAGTCCTGGCCATGCAGCTTAATAGCTATATGGCCTTGGGCAGTTCTATTAGAGGTGACTTCCTTGGGCTTCCCTTTCCTCTTTTTTTTGAGAGATGGAGTCTCGCTCTGTCGCCAGGCTGGAGTGCAGTGGTGCGATCTCGGCTCACTGCAGCCTCTGCTTCCCGGGTTCAACCGATTCTCCTGCCTCAGCCTCCTGAATAGCTAGGACTACAGGTGTGCCACCATGTCTAGCTAATTTTTGTATTTTTAGTAGAGACGGGGTTTCACCATATTGGCTGGGCTGGTCTCAAACTCCTGACCTCAGGTGATCCGCCCACCTCGGCCTCCCAGAGTGCTGGGATTACAAGCGTGAGCCACCGCGCCCAGCCAAGTTGGTTATTGTATATATTTTGCATTAAACTGAACTTCGATGACCACCAGATAATACAAATGTTAATGAACTAAACGGAAATATTGTGCCATAGGAAAATGGGTTAGATTTATCAGAAAATCTGTTGAGCAGTAGAGAAGTGGGTAAGAAAACAAGGTCTCGTTGCATGTTGCAAGGGATATAAAACCCTAACCCATTTAAAAAGATGAATGTCAGCCTGGGCAACTTAGTGAGACCTTGTCTGTAAAAAAAAAAAAAAAAAAAATGTAGCCAGGGTGGTGGTGCACACCTGTAGTCTCAGCTACTTGGGAGGCTGAGATGGGAGGATCACCTGAGCCCGGGAGGTTAAGGCTGCATGCACTCTAGCCTGGGTGACAGAGTGAGACCCTGTCTTAAAAAAAAAAAAACAACAAAAAAACGGAAGGCTGTTAACCAGCAAAATGCTTATGAGAGAGGTTTTTTAATAGCATAATACCAAAAAGTTAATTATTATGGAATAAAAGTAAAGAAAATCCCAAACTAAAACCTGGCGTATAGCAGAAGCTCAATAAGTAATTATTTGGATGAATGAATGCCTAGGGAAAAAAGACTAAACAGACGTGGAAATCATCAGTCAAAACTAGTAGTGTGAGGGTAGTTTGGTTTGGGGGTCACTTTTTGTTGGTTTTGTATAGTTTGTGTAATTTTTTTTTAATGCAAATACGTTTTTTTCTTTTCTTAGATTAAAGCAGAATTACCAAAATCTGGCTATAAAAATATTTAACAATAGGTGACTGGTTAAATTATGATACATCCCTATAATAGAATGTTGTTGGTTTTTTTTTGAGATGGTGTCTCCCTCTGTCACCTAGGCTGGAGTGCAGTGGCGCGATCTCTGCTCACTGCAAACTCCGCCTCCCGGCTTCACACCATTCTCTTGCCTCAGCCTCCTGAGTAGCTAGAACCGCTAATTTTTTGTGTTTTTAGTAGAGATGGGGTTTCACCATGTTAGCCAGGATGGTCTGGATCTCCTGACCTCGTAAGCCGCCTGCCTCTGCCTCCGAAAGTGCTGGGATTACAGGCGTGAGCCACCACGCCTGGCCTTATAATAGAATGTTGTGTAGCCATTATGTATAAAAAATATGTTGAAATGGCAAGATATTTGAAACAAAGTACAAAGAAAGCAGATTATCAAACAATATGTATGGTATGATCTCCTGAGAGTAAGTATATGTGTATATTGGGGAGGGGACTGCGAATTTGAATATAAGCCAGAACGTGTGTATAAAACCTATAGGTAGGTTTCTTTAAGCTTTCTCCTGTTGCCTGTATTGCATAATTTTTAAAGGAAAAGGGAATGCAGTACAGTAGGAAGTAGCACTGAAACTTTCTGATAAAGGTAATGAAATGGGCTGGGCGTGGTGGCTCACACCTGTAACCCCAGCACTTCGGGAGGCCGAGGTGGGTGGATCACGAGGTCAGGAGATCGACACCATCCTGGCTAACACAGTGAAACCCTGTCTCTACTAAAAATACAAAAATTAGCCAGGCATGGTGGCGGGCGCCTGTAGTCCCAGCTACTTGAGGAGGTTGAGGTGGGAGAATGGTGTGAACCTGGGAGGCTCTGTCTCAAAAAAAAAAAAAAAAGGATAATGAAATGATAAAAGGTGTTTTTGCCTAGTTTACTTGGCAGTAATGTCTAGACTTCTTTTTTTTTATTATTTTTTGAGACGGAGTCTCGCTCTGTTGCCCAGGCTGGAGTGCAGTGGCGCGATATTGGCTCACTGCAAGCTCCGCCTCCCGGGTTCATGCCATTCCCCCGCCTCAGCCTCCTGAGTAGCTGGGACTACAGGCGCCCGCCACCACGCCTGCCTAATTTTTTTTTTGTATTTTTTTTAGTAGAGACGGGATTTCACTGTGTTAGCCAGGATGGTCTCATCATCTCCTGACCTTGTGATCCGCCCACCTCGGCCTCCCAAAGTGCTGGGATTACAGGCGTGAGCCACCGCTCCCAGCCAGTCTAGACTTCTTGAGTGGAATCGAGAGGGCCACTGGAACAGTTATAGAAGTGCAGCCAGGAGGAGAGTAAGGCAGGAGGAAGCTCCTGCATCTGCCCAGCTGTTAGAGGGGATTGAGGTTGCAGAGGCAGTTCTTGCAGTGATCCTCACTTAAATTTGGTCTTAAACTTTCTTTAAATATTACCCAAGTAATGTTTAGTTTCATTCTTTGGAAGAGTCTAATGATTGTAGAATTACATTAGAACCTAAAGAATCCCTTAACTTTGTTTTCCCAGAGCTGAAGACTATTAATAGTCTGGTGTGTTGACTTCGCGCTTTTATTAACAGGCATGTACATATAATACAACTTTTTAAACAAAATATAATTGTGCTATGGAAATTTTCTGTAACCACCACATTTAATATAAGAACATGAGGGGGAAATACTTCAAACAGTGCAAAATGTTAATAATGAAAAGTAATCCTCAGTCCTGCCTCTGATCTCTCATTTTTCTTCCTCAGAGGCAATAAATACCAATTTCTGATGTATCCATCCAAAGAAAATTCTGCGTATATTCAAATGTATGAGTTTATGTATCTTTTTTTTTTTTTTTTTCACTCTGTTGCCCAGGCTGGAGTGAGAGACGTGATCTTGGCTCACTGCAACCTCCACCTCCTGAGTTGAAGTGATTCTTGTGCCTCAGCCTCCCAAGTAGCTGAGATTACACACATGTGCGGCCATGCCCAGTGAATTTTTGTAGTTTTAGTAGAGATGGGATTTCACTGTGTTGGCCAGGCTGGTCTCGAACTCCTGGCCTCAAGTGTTCCACCCGCCTCGGCCTCCCAAATTGCTGTGATTACAAGCATGAGCCAATGTGCCTGGCCAAGTTTATGTATCTTTTTAAAAAAGCACAAATAGGCCGGGCATGGTGTCTCACGCCTGTAATCTCAGCACTTTGGGAGGCCGAGGCAGGCGGATCACCTGAGGTCAGGAATTCGAGACCAGCCTGGCCAACATGGTGAAACCCCATCTCTACTAAAAATACAAAAATTAGCTGGGCGTGGTGGCAGGCGCCTGTAATCTCAGCTACTCAGGTGGCTGAGGCAGGAGAATCGCTTGAACCCGGGAAGTGGAGGTTGCAGTGAGCCGAGATCGCACCATTGCACTCCAGCCTGGGGGACAAGAGCAAGACTGCGTCTCAAAAATAAATAAATAAAAATAAAAGGCCAGGCGTGGTGGCTCACGCCTGTAATCCCAGCACTTTGGGAGGCCGAGGTGCGTGGATCACCTGAGGTCAGGAGTTCAAGACCAGCCTGACCAACATGGTGAAACCCCATCTCTACTAAAAATACAAAAATTAGCCGGGTGTGGTGGCACACGCCTGTAATCTCAGCTACTCGGGAGGCTGAGGCAGGAGAATCGCTTGAACCTGGGAGGTGGAGGTTGCAGTGAGCCGAGATCGCCATTGCACTCCAGCCTGGGCAACAAGAGTGAAACTCCGTCTCAAAATAAATAAATAAATAATAAAAATAAAAAATAAAAAAGCACAAATAGTAGCTTACTATACACGTTGTTCTAGACATTTGAGTTGTTTTCAATCTTTGTTTTTTTGTTGTTGTTTTTTTTTATTTGAGACGGAGTCTTGCTGCTCTGTCACCTAGGCTGGAGTGCAGTGGCATGATCTCGGCTCACTGCAATCCTTGCTTCTCAGGTTTAAGCGATTCTCTTGTCTCAGCCTCCCGAGTAGCTGGGATTATGGGCACATGCCACCATGCCCGGCTAATTTTTGTATTTTTAGTAGATACAGGGTTTCGTCATGTTGGCCAGGCTGGTCTCAAACTCCTGACCTCAGGTGATCCACCTGCCTCGGCCTCCCAATTGCCCTGGCCTCCGAACTGCCCAGGCTTCCTGAAGTGCTGGGATTACAGGTATGAGCCACCACGCCCAGCTTGTTTTTAATCTTTTGCCATTAGAGAAAAATACCCTAGTAGTAGATAGCCTTCTTATATACACATCTTTAGGCTCGTGTACTAGTGTAAACATAGAGAATTGCTTGTATATTCCTAGAAGAGGGAATGGCATGTACAAAGGCCCAGAGGCAGGAAAGGAAAGACCTAGAATGTTCTGGCTACTGAAAGAAGTTCAGTGTGATTAGAGGCGAGTATGTCAGGCTGGATGCAGATCTGCTGATAGGGCCCTGAAGCACTTGGTAGGCCATGTGAAAGAGTTTGGACTTTAAGAGTTTTCAGCATGGTGGTTTCAGAAGGGAAGTCTTCTTGCTGATAATGGATTTACATTTTAGAAATTCGTGGCTGCTGTGTGAAAAATGGTGGGTAATGGAGCAAGAGGGGAAGCAGGGAAACTGTTTAGAAGGCCATTGCATTGGTCCATGCAAAATGTAATGCTGTCCTGACTTAAGGTGGGATAACTGGGATTGCTGTTTGTCTAGTTTGTTAAATTATAATGATTATTTTAAATTAATTTAGAGACAGAGTCTCGCTCTGTTGCCCAGGCTAGAGTGCTGTGGTGTGATCATAGCTCACTATAACCTTGAACTCCTGGCCTTAAGTGATCCTCTGGCCTCAAGCTCCTGGGTAGCTAGGAGTGTAGGTGCGTATCACCAGGCCCAGCTAATTTTTTTTGTAAAGATGGGGTCTTACTGTGTTGCCCAGGCTGGCCTTCAACTCCTGGCCTCAAGCAATCCCCTCCTCCCAGGCCATCCAAGGTGTTGGGATTACAGGTGTGAGCCACCATGCCCAGCTTAGTTTTTTAATTATTTATGTATTTTATTTTTATTTTATTTATTTATGTAATTATTTATTTATTTATTTATTTATTTTTGAGACGAAGTCTCGCTCTTGTCCACCAGGCTGGAGTGCAGTGGCTCAATCTCAGCTCACTGCAGCCTCTGCCTCCCGGGTTCAAGTGATTCTCCTGCCTCGGCCTCCAGAGTAGCTGGGATTACAGGTGTGCACCACCATACTCGGCTAATTTTGTACTTTTAGTAGAGGCGCCTGCCCCAACGCCTGGCCAAATTTTTTTTTTTTTTTTTTTTTTTTTAGTAGAGACAGGGATTCACCATGTTGGCCAGGCTGGTCTAGAACTCCTGACCTCAGGTGATCCACCCATGTCGGCCTCCCAAAGTGCTGGGATTACAGGCGTGAGCCACTGCACCAGGATTTACTTATTTTTTATTTATTTATTTATTTTTGAGATGGAATCTCGCTCTTTCGCCCACGCGGGAGTGCAGTGGCGCTATCTCGGCTCACTGCAAGCTCCACCTCCCGGGTTCACGCCATTCTCCTGCCTCAGCCTCCCGAGAAGCTGGGACTACAGGCGCCCGCCACCGCACCCAGCTAATTTTTTGTATTTTTAGTAGAGACGGGGTTTCACCGTGTTAGCCAGGATGGTCTCGATCTGCTGACCTCCTGATCCACCTGCCTCGGCCTCCCAGAGTGCTGGGATTACAGGCGTGAGCCACTGCACCTGGCCCGGCCTTACTTATTTTTAATTAGGTTGGAATCCTATTCTGCATCCTCCTTTGTAACCTTGCTGCGTGTTGTGAACATTTTTCCTGTTAGATAATCTTTTTCTTTTTTTTTTTTTTTTTGAGACAGTCTCACTCCGTCTCCCGTGCTGGAGTGCAGTGGCATGATCTAGGCTCACTGCTACCTCTGCCTCCTGGGGTCAAGTGATTCTTGTGCCTTAGCCTCCCAAGTAGCTGGGATTACAGACATGCTCCACTAGGCCTGGCTTATTTTATTTTATTTTATTTTTATTTATCTTTTTCAGACAGAGTCTTCCTCTGTTGTCCAGTCTGGAGTGTGGTGGCACGATCTTGGCTCGCTACAACCTCCGCCTCCCAGGTTCAAGCGATTCTCCTTCGTTAGCCTCCGGAGTAGCTGGGATTACAGTCGTGCACCACCACACCCGGCTAATTATGTACTTTTAGTAGAGATGAGGTTTTATCACGTTGGCCAGGCTGGTCTAGAACTCCTGACCTCAGGTGATCCACCCACCTCGGCCTCCCAAAGTGTTGGGATTACGGACGTGAGCCATAGCACACAGCACTAATTTTTGTGTTTTTAGTGGAGACAGCGTTTTGTCATGTTGACTGGGCTGATATTGATCCACCTGCCTCAGCTTCCGAAAGTGCTGGGGTTACAGGTGTGAGCCACCTCACACAGCCTCTGTTAGATATCTTTTGTTGGCCGGGTGCAGTGGCTCAGGCCTGTAATCCCAGCACTTTGGGAGGCCGAGGCTGGCGGATCACGAGGTCAGGAGATGGAGACCATCCTGGCTAATATGGTGAAACCCCGTCTCTACTAAAACAAAAAATTAGCTGGGTGTGGTGGTGGGCACCTGTAGTCCCAGCTACTGGGGAGGCTGAGGCAGGAGAATGGCATGAACGGAGCTTGCAGTGAGCCAAGATCGCACCACTGCACTCCAGCCTGGGCCACAGAGCAAGACTCCGTCTCAAAAAAAAAAAAAAAATCTTTTGTTACTTCAAATTAGTAGGAACTTTGTTGTTGGATGTTAAGTGGCATGTGTGCATGCTTTAGTTTTCTGAACTGTTCCTTTGGGCATAGCAGTCCTTGTTTGCCCTGACTTTTTGCCTCCAGTATGTTGTTTCTACCTATTCCTCATTAATTGAATTATTTCTAAAATACGAGCATTGGCCAGGCAGGGTGGCTCACGCCTGTAATCCCAGCACTTTGTGAGGCTGAGGCGAACGGATCGCTTGAGTTCAGGAGTTTAAGACCAGCTTGGGCGACATGATGAAACTCGGTCTCTACTAAAAATATAAAAATCAGCCGAATATGGTGGTGGGTGCCTGTAATCCCAGCTACTTGGGAGGCTCAGGCACAAGAATCACTTGAACCTGGGAGGCAGAGGTTGCAGTGAGCCGAGATCGCGCCACTGCACTCCATCCTGGGCAACAGAGTGAGACTCTGTGTCAAAAACATAAATTAAATAAAATATGAACATTGACTCTGAGAGCCAAGTTTATTGTAAATTTGAGTGCATAGATTTTGAGATTTTTTTTTTTAATCAAACCTTTTTTGGTCCTGTTCTTGTTTTCTAAGTGGTAGAGATATTTGCTGGTTTAATGACTTACAGGTAGGGTGACATAGAGGTCTGTCTTAGTTAACCGCTATGTAGATTATCCTATCACGTATATAGCTGTAAATACTCTACACATTTTTCACACACTGAACTTAAATCTCCAATTTCTTTTTTTTCTTATTTTTCTTTTTTTTTTTTGAGACGGAGTTTTGCTCTGTTGCACAGGCTGGATGGAGTGCAGTGGTGCGATCTCGGCTCACTGCAACCTCCGCCTCCCAGGTTCAAGTGATTTTCCTGCCTCAACCTCCCAAGTAGCTGGGATTACAGGCACCAACTACCACGCCTGGCTAATTTTTTGTATTTTTAGTAGAGATGAGGTTTCACCATGTTGGCCATGCTGGTCTCTTAACTCCTGACCTCAAGTGATCCTCCAGCCTTGGCCTCTCAAAGTGCTAGGATTACAGGCATGAGCCATGGCGCCCGGCCTACTTCTTATTTTGAAAGAAGTAGATGATACACATTATCTTCCCCAATAAGGAAGGAGGAAATGAGTCCTAAAATGTCCTAGGTTGGTGAGGGTTTTTGAGGAAAAGAGTATATATCTAGCCGGGCGCGGTGGCTCACGCCTGTAATCCCAGCACCTTGGGAGGCTGAGGCAGGTGGATCACCTGAGGTCAAGAGTTCAAGACCAGCCTGGCCGACATGGTGAAACCCTGTCTCTACTGAAAATACAAAAATTAGCTGGGCATAGTGGGGCATGCCTATAATCTCAGTCACTCGGGAGGCCGAGGCAGGAGAATCACTTGAACCTGGAAGGTGGAGGTTGCCGTGAGCCAAGATCGCTCCATTGCACTCCAGCCTGGGCGACAGAGCGAGTTTTGGTCTCAAAAAAAAAAAACCAAAAGAGCATATATCTTGATGCTCTGTGTGGTGAGTAGTAAGCAAGAGTATACAGTGATTAATCCTTGACTTTCGGGCAGCTTTTCTAGTTTAAAACATATCCTAATGGAGGGAGAAAAAGGCATTCTGGTAAGTTGTATTTTATGTTGTAGCATTTTTGCCTGATACAGGGATTCTGCTTTGTATTTCTTGGACTGCAGATGTAAATGCTGCTCAGTAGAGTGGTATGCATTAGCGATTAGCGGTGTGCATAGCGAAAACTAGGTTTTGGAGACTTCTGTCTGATTTCTGGGTTACAGACAAGGGGACTACAAAGCCAGAGAACCACTCTTTGCTTCATGCTTGTGTGCAGCCTCACTGTGTGCAGTCGTTTAAAAATGTCTGCCTTCAGCTGGGCGCAGTGGCTCATGCCTGTAATCCCAGCACTTTGGAGGCCGAAGTGGGTGGATCACCTGAGGTCAGGAGTTCGAGACTAGCTGGGCATGGTGGTGGGCACCTATAATCCCAGCTACTCGGGAGACTGAAGCAGGAGAGTTGCTTCAACTTGGGAGGTGGAGGTTGCAGTGAGCTGAGATGGTGCCATTGCGCTCCAGCCTGGATGACGAACGGAACTCCTTCTCAAAAAAAAAAAAAAAGCCTTTTTTTTTTTTTTTTTTTGAGATGGAGTCTCGCTCTGTCACCCAGGCTGGAGTGCAGTGGCGCGATCTCGGCTCACCGCAACCTCCACCCCCCAGGTTCAAGCGATTCTCCTGCCTCCGCCTCCCTAGTAGCTGGGATTACAGGCGTGCTGGAATTTTTGTACAGTAGAGACAGGGTTTCACCGTCTTGGCCAGGCTGGTCTTGAACTCCTGACCTCATGATCCACCAGCCTCGGCCTCCCAAAGTGCTGGGATTACAGGCGTGAGCCACCGCATCTGGCCAGTCTTCTTTTTTTTTTTAAACTGTAAAGTGGTGATACTGGTTCCCTTCTTACCTATAAGTATTACTCAAATTGATAACCTAATAAAACTGTAGGATATTAAAGCCAAAAGAAAATTTAAGTCATCTGTCAATCCCTTCATTTTACAGATAAGAAAACTAAGACGCAAAGTGATTCACCTAAGGTCATGGATGTAGGACAAGTGCTTATGCCTTTTTTGTTCTTCCCTAGACTGGCTCTGAATAGTCTTTGGGTTTCCCAGAATTGCCTGCTGCATTTGATTCTGTAGCTAATTATTTTATACATTCATTTTTTAAATCTCTTTTGACAGAAAAACATGCATCAATGTGTATGTCTAGAAAAACAATGTAGAGGCTGTACATTAATTGCTCTTGGGTGTAGTATGCATGTCTTTTGTTTTGTTTTGTTTTGTTTTGTTTTTTATTTTTTAGACAGAGTTTTGCTCTTACTGCCCAGTCTGGAGTGCAATGGCACAATCTTGGCTCACTGCAACCTCCTCCTGCCTCCTGGGTTTAAGCAGTTCTCCTGCCTCAGCCTCCCAAGTAGCTGGGACTACAGGCATGCACCATCATGCCCGGCTAATTTTTTGTATTTAGTAGTGAACGGGGTTTCACCATGTTGGTCAGGCTTGTCTCAAACTCCTGACCTCATGTGATCCACCCACCTTGGCCTCCCAAAGTGCTGGGATTACAGGCGTGAGCCACTGTGCCCATCTTATACATGTCTTCAGTGTGTATTTTTCAGACAACAAGAGCAGTAATGTTACCAACTTTAAAAAAGTTTGCCCACGTGTGCAATGATGCATTACTAGGCTCTGACTGAAGATAATATTAAAGTTCAGTATCTAATAAGATTTTGAGTTTACTCATCTTCTTAACCCAGGACTTTTCAGAATCCTTCAATAATCTTTATGTGATAAGAACAGAACATCCTTACAGGCAGTATTGGTTAGCACTTCTGTTTTTAATGTAGTGCACTTGGACCACTGAAAGTTTTAAATTTTTCCAACCACTACTTTTTGTTTATTTGCTTAAATAAACTCTAATATAACAAATCTCTGGAATAGCATGGTCACTATCACATATTTACAGAGGTATGATACATAACTCTTCTATAACAGAAGATATCCTAATTCTTTTTAGTATTTCCTGTGTTTTATCTCTTATATCTTTCTACTCCTATTTAAAAATTTTTAAGGTTATGTTGAGAGTATAAAATAATAGTGACTCTTGGTTTGTAATTTTTTTCTCCCTGTCCCCCTGTTCAACAAAGTATTTGCTTCTTCCTTTGTCTTTATTGTGTCTTTTGGGTGTATATAAATATATAACCCTCCCTGCCCTCCACCCTACCCCCATGCAATTTCTTGGTTATGGTATTGCCTGCATTTTTTTGTTTCCTATACATGTTTGTTTCAATATTTCTAAGAAGTAACCAAGTTGACAAATTACTTGTTTTAATCATCTTGGTTCAAAGTAACATTTTGAGGCTGGGTGCGGTGGCTCACGCCTATAAAATTCCAGCACTTTGGGAGGCCAAGGCAGGTGGAGCACTTGAGGCCAGGAGTTTGAGAACAGCCTGGCCAACATAGAAAACCCCATTTCTACCAAAAATACAAAAAATTAGGCCGGGCGTGGTGGCTCACACCTGTAATCCCAGCACTTTGGAAGGCCGAGGCGGGTGGATCACAAGGTCAAGAGTTCGAGACCAGCCTGGCCAAGATGGTGAAATCCTGTCTCTACTAAAAATACAAAAAAATTAGCTGGGCATGGTGGCAGGCGCCTGTAATCCCAGCTACTCAGGAGGCTGAGGCAGAGAATTGCTTGAACCCGGGAGGCAGAGGTTGCAGTGAGCCGAGATCGCGCCACTGCACTCCAGCCTGGGCGACAGAGTGAGACTCCGTCTCAAAAAAAAAAAAAAAATTTCCTGGGCATGGCCCCTGTATTCCCAGCTACTAGGGAGGCTGAGGCACAAGAATTGCTTGAACCCCCTGGGAGGTGGAGGTTCCAGACTGTGTCTCAAAAAAAAACAAAGTAACATTTTGTTTCTTTTGTTGTTTAAACTTCTACATGTGTATCTTTGTTTTTTCAGCCTCTTTTATTCTTCATAGCTATTCAGTAATGCTTCATTATCCATATCCTATGCTGCTATACTCTTTTGTTGTTGTTTTGGGTTTTTTTTGAGACAGGGTCTCACTTTCTGGTCCAGGCTGGAGTGCAGTGGCACAATCTCAGCTCACTGCAACCTCTGGCTCCTGGGCGCCTGCAATCCTCCCGCCTCAGACTCCTGAGTAGCTGGGACTACAGGCCCGCACCACCATGCCTGACTAGTTTTTGTATCTTTTTGTAAAGACAAGGTTTTGCCATGTTTCTTAGGCTTGTCCCATCTCTTGGGATTATAGGTGTGAGCCACTGTGCCTGGCCTGCTACTTGCTAAAGATGTCATTTTAGGGTGGGTAACTTTTTAAACTTTTTTTTTTTTTTTTTTTTTTTGGTGACAGGGTCTCGCTCTGTCGCCCAGGCTGGCATGATCACAGCTGGCTGCAGCCTCAAAATTCTGGGCGCAAGCAATCCTCTTGCCTTGGCCTCCTGCAGTGCTGGAATGGTAGGCGTGAGCCACCCTGCCCAGCCAATAATTTTCTTGATTGTTGTCGAAGACATTATATTGCTATTTATTATTACCACATTGCTATTTGGTACAAGTATCCATTGTTGTATTTAAACTGTTAGCTTTTGATTTAATGTTAACTTTACAGGCGAACCCCTTTACCAAATAAAAGTTGTCTTGGTTTTACTGAGTAGCCTTCATGAGGTGAGTCCTGGGTTACAGAGACATTTTTATTTATAAAAATAAAAACCATGACAGTTCACCCTATCATGTGTGCCCATTTCTGCAGGGTTTTTTTTTTTTCTTTTTCTCTTCTTTCATGCCTACAGATTGTCCTTACTACCTAGAGATTGTTAAATATTGGTTGTACCCAAAATAGAAGTGAAACTTCAAGGCTTACTCTGCTAGGCACAGTGGCTCACACCTGTGATACCAGCACTTAGGGAGGCAGAGGCAGGAGGATAGCTTGAGCCCAGGAGTTCAGGACCTGCCTGGGTGACATAGCAAGACCCCATTCTCCACAAAAAGGGGGAAAAAGACAAAAGACTCATTGAGTCATACATTCTATTATTGCTTATGTGAGAATTATATTAGTTTTGAGATAGGCTTTGTAGTTTTTTTGTTGTTGTTTGTTTTGTTTTGTTTCGAGACAGAGTCACCCAGGCTGGAATGCAGTGGCATAATCTTGGCTCACTGCAGCCTCTGCCTCCCAGGTCCAAGCAGTTCTCCTGACTCAGCCTCCTGAGTAGCTGGGATTTCAGGCGCACACCACCACGCCTGGCTAATTTTTGCATTTTCAGTAGAGACGGGGTTTCACCATGTTGGACAGGCTGGTCTCGAACTCCTGACCTCAGGTGATTCACCTGCCTCGGTCTCCCAAAGTGCTGGGATTACAGGGATGAGCCACCGTGCCCAGCCAGGATCTATATTTTTTAAAGCTCACCAGAATATTCTGATACAGAGTAGGTTTGGGAATCATTGCTCAGGCAGCATCTGTCCAAAATTCATAAAAGTACCTGTTAGGTGTTGTGTAAATCCTGCATTATGTGTGTGTAATTTATTCCTATTTTGTAATACATTTATTCAAGGTGATAGACTTGCTATAGATTCTCTGTCTTTCTCATATTCCAAGTGATGAAAAGACTGTAGGGCTGCTCCAAAGACGGTCTAACTCTGAGCTGCTTCCAGGGATATGGGTCTGCAGTGTGGCAAGGAGGGATCTGGTGGTCTCTAACATAGTCTCTTATTAGGGGAACAGAAAGTGAAACTTAGGTTACTCTACACCAGCAAAAGTGTCATTTGGGCTATGGAGAGCAGAGAGAGGACAGCATGTACTTGGGAGGCAGCCTCCTGTTGGTACTATGGCACCAATGTTGACTCACAGATGAGCATTATCTTTGGTTTCATGTATAAATGTTCAATAAGTGAAATAAACAGGCTACCCTTAACAGAGGGCTCTGAAACCACATCAAAATAATATATATATTTTTTGATACAGATTCTCACTCTGTACCCCAGACTAGAGTGCAGTGGCGTGAACTCAGCTCACTGCAACCTCCACCTCCTGGGTTCAAGCGATTCTCATGCATCAGCCTCCCAAGTAGCTGGGATTACAGGTGCACGCCAACACACCCGGCTAATTTTTGTATTTTTTTTTAGTAGAGACAGGGTTTCGCTATGTTGGCCAGGCTGGTCTCGAACTTCTAACCTCAAGTGATCCACCCGCCTTGGCCTCCCAACATGCTGGGATTACAGGCGTGAGCCACTGTGCCCAGCCTCAAAATAATAAATTTGAGGCCTGGGTGTAATGGCTCATGCCCATAATCCCAACATGTTGGGAGGCTGAGGCAGGAAGATTGTTTGAAGCCAGAAGCTCAAGACCAGCCGAGGCAACAAAGCAAGACCCCACCTCTACAAAATAATAATAATAAAATAGCAGGGTGCAGTGGTGCATGCCTGTAGTGTCCCAACTACCCAGGAGGCTGAGGCAAGAGAAGCACTTGATCCCAGGAGTTCAAGGCTGTGGCAAGCTACGATTACACCACTGCGCTCACTCCAGTCTGGGAGACAGAGCAAGACCGCACCTCTTAAAAAAGATAAATAATTATAATAATATTAATTTGAGATGGCTTAATACAGTTCCACTCAGTTACATTAAATTTCTTCTGCACAAAATTGGTCTAATTCCATACATATTTTTGTTATATACCGTTCACCTGTTCTGTAGTTTGTCAGGCAAGGTCCACCTCATCATTTAATATCCAGCTATAGCAATTCCTTTCCTTAAAGCCCTTCACCCACTGAAGTCATCCTTTATGCCAGGGTGGTAGGAAGTATGTTAACCATTGTTACAGTACTCATCACACTATATAGTTGCTATTTGTTGTTCTTTCTGCCTGCCAGACAAGGAGCTCCCTAAGAACTGAACCTCGTGCAGAAGACAAAGCTTATCTGGGAGTCAGCTTTAGCACAGTACTGATTGAAGACTACCCCTAGTACATATGCTTGTACTCTCTCTCCCTTCCCTGCCTCCAGCCCCAAATGACACTTCAACACCTAATACCCCATTTCTTCCATTAACTTGAAAAAGAGCCTGGGCACGGTGGCTCACACCTGTAATCCCAGCATTTGGGGAGACCAAGATGGGTGGATCACCTAAGGTCAGGAGTTTGAGACCAGCTTGGCCAACATGGTGAAACCCTATCTCTACTAAAAATACAAAAATTAGCCTGGCATGATGGTGGGCATTTGTAGTCCCAGCTACTCAGGAGGCTGAGACAGGAGAATCACTTGAACGCAGGAGGCGGCTGTTGCAGTGAGCCAAGATGGCGCCATTGCACTCCAGACTGGTCAACAAGAGCGAAACTCCGTCTCAAAAAAAGAAAAAGAACAGTTAGAACTTTTTTTTTTTTTTTTTTTTTTTTTTTAAAGAAGAGAGTTCCTTTCTACAGCAGCGTCAGCCACCTTTTGGCGAAAGAATTATTGTCTAGCCTTTATTATTCTTTGTAGCAAAAGAACTCCTTCCCCTCCTCCCATACTAGTTTCACTGTTGCCATTACAAATATTTTATTAGTACATATTTCCTAGATTCAAAGCTTCAGTGGGCTTTCTTCAAGTAGCTGTTAGAATAATTGTTTTGTTTTGACCATACCCTTTAATATTAACAAATGGGAGGGGAGATTGTTAACAAAATACTAGAATGCTCTTAACTTTTTTTTTTTAACTTAGAAGAAACATTTTCCTTTCCCTTTTAATTATTTCTACACACACATACAAAAAGCCCTGTTATTTTATAATTTTTTATTTTTATTTTTTTAGTAGAGACAGGGTTTCACTGTGTTAGCCAGGATGGTCTCGATCTCCTGACCTTGTGATCTGCCCACCTCGGCCTCCCAAAGTGCTGGGATTACAGGCGTGAGCCACCGTGCCCGGCCCTAACTGTTCTTTTAAAAATTGGCCGGGCACGGTGATCGGCCAGGTGTGGTGGCTCACACCTGTAATCCTAGCACTTGGGGAGGCTGAGGAGGGTGGATCAGCTGAGGTCAGAAGCTCAAGCCCAGTGTGGCCAACATGGCGAAACCCTGTCTCTACTAAAAATACAAATATTAGCCGGACATGATGTTTGGTGCCTGTAATCAATCCCAGCTACTTGGGAGGCTGAGGCGGGAGAATCGCTTGAACCCGGGAGGTGGAGGTTGCAGTAAACTGAGATTGCACCATTGCACTCCAGCCTGGATGACAGAGTGAGACTCTGTCTCAAAAAAAAAAAAAAAAAAAAAAATGCTGGACTGGGTGGCTCACACAAATGCTGTGATTACAGGCGTGAGCCACCGTAATCCCAGCACTTTGGGAGGCCGAGGCGGGCAGATCACTTGAGGTCAGGAGTTTGAGACTAGCCTAGCCAACATGATGAAACCCCATCTCTACGAAAAATACAAAAATTAGCTAGTCGTGGTGATGCGTGCCTGTAATCCCAGCTACTCAGGAGGCTGAGGCTGAGAATTGCTTGAACACAGGAGGCAGAGATTGCAGTGAGCCAAGATCTCACCACTGCACTCCAGCCTGGGTGACAGAGCGAGACTCTGTCTCAAAAAATAAATGAAAATTAATGTCAGAGAAGAGAAGTGAGAGGTACAGTTGTGATTAAATAGATGAGTGCTGTTTCAGATAAAGGCTGCTTCCGTTCCCAGTCACTGTGAAAGAAATGGTCACTATTATTTTTCTGCTTCTCAGCCCAAGTTATTCTCCCAATTCAACTCCTCCTCATTCTTTATTGTAGTCTACAACTTTCCTGGTACTAGTTCACTGATACTTTGCTTTGATGTATTTTAAGCTCTCAGATAAGTTGATGGCGTATATGTTTTCAGGAATAGCAGAGTAAAATGGTTATTTTGTTTAACTTTTAAACCTAGCTTTTACTCTAAAAGAGTTAATAACTTTTATTCGTTTTGGCTAGTGTCCTGCATCTAGTAAAAGTTACTTAGCTTTTCCTTTCATCCTCAGGAAAAACTGATTACTTTTTTTGGGGTAGGGGGAGTAGGGGCACAGAGTCTTGCTCTGTCACTCAGACTGGAATGCAGTGGTGTGATGATAGCTTACTGCAGCCTGGGCTCAGGCGATCCTCCCGCCTCAGTCCCGAGTAGCTGGGACTACAGATGGGTGCCATCATACCTGGCTAATTTTTTTTTTAATTTTTAGTGGAGACAAGGTCTCACTATGTTGCTCAGGCTGGTCTTGAACTCCTGGGCTCAAATGATTCTCTTGGCTCTGCCGCCCCAAGTGCTGGGATTGTACGTGTGAGCCACTGTGCCTGACCTGATGACTTATAATTGCTTTTTTTCCCTTCCTTGTCCTAATGTCATTTAACATTCTGTATAGTCAGAATACCAGACTAAGCTTTTCAGTCAACATTTTTCTAATTTAAAGATCTATCGACTGGACGCGGTGGCTCACACCTGTAATCCCAGCACTTTGGGAGGATGAGGCGGGCACATCACCTGAGGTCAGGAGTTTGAGACCAGCCTGGCCAACATAGTGAAACCCTGTCTCTACTAAAAATACAAAAATTTGCTGGGCATAGTGGTGTACGCCTGTAATCCCAGCTGCTCAGGAGGCTGAGGCAGGAGAATTGCTTGAACCCTGGAGGCAGAGGTTGCAGTGGCCGGGATTGTGCCACTGCACTCCAGCCTGGGTGGCAGAGCAAGAATCTGTCTAAAAAAATAAATAAGGCCAGGCACAGTGGCTCATGCCTGTAATCCCAGTAATTTAGGAGGCTGAGGTGGGTGGATCACCAGAGCTCAGAAGTTTGAGACCATCCTGACCAGTATGGTGAAACCCTGTCTCTACTAAAAATATAAAAATTAGCCGGCATGGTGGCATGCTCCTGTAGTCCCAGCTACTCGGGAGGCTGAGACATTAGAATTATTTGAGCCCAGGAGGCGGAAGTCGCAGTGAGCCAAGATCGTGCCACTGCACTGCAGCCTGGGTGACAGAGTGAGACTCCGTCTCAAAAACAACAACATCAAAAAAAGATACTTAGAGGCCAGGCGTTGGTGGCTGGCTCAACGTCAGTAATCTCAGCACTTTGGGAGGCCGAGGTGGGTGGATCACTTGAGCTCAGGAGTTTGAGACCAGCCTGGCCAACATGGTGAAACCCCGTCTCTACTAAAAATACAAAAATTAGCCGGGCACAGTGGCATGTGCCTGTAGTCCCAGCTACTTAGGAGGCTGAGGCAGGAGAATCGGTTGAACCCGGGAGGCAGGGGTTGCAGTGAGCCGAGATCGCGCCACTGCATTCCAGCCTGGGTGACAGAGTGAAACTCCATCTGGAAAAAAAAAAATTATGTATATATGTATAAATTTTTAATATATATTTTATATTTATATATTTGTATATCTTTTTTATATTTTAATATATGATTTTTAATATATATTTTATACATATAAAGAGAAAGGTGCAAGGTATCTTCTGTTCTCTTAAAATTTTTTACAATTTCAACTTTTATTTTAGATTCAGGGGGTACATGTCCAAGTTTTTTTGTGTACATGGGTATATTGTGTGATTATGAGGTTTGGGGGTACAATTGTCATCACCCAGGTAATGAGCATAGTACCCAATGATTAGTTTTGCAGCCCTTACCCCGTTTTCTCCCTCCCCCTCCTAATCCCTAAGGCCTATTGTTATGTTTATGTCCATGTGTACCCAGTGTGTAGCTTCCACTTGTAAGTGAGAACATGAGATACTTGGTTTTCTGTTCCTGCCTTAATTCGCTTAGGATAATGACCTCCAGCTGCATCTGTGTTGCTGTAAAGGACATTATTTCATTCTTTTTTATGGCTGTGCGTTCTCTGCCTTCTTATGATGTCTGAGGGTTCGTATCAACCTCTGTTAGGCCATTTGTTAGGTACCCTTCAAATTTCAGAATTTCTGTGGCTTGTGAAAGTTCATGGGGTCTTAGAGCTGCTAATGTATTTCTTACCAAGAGAATGCAGATAGACTTCTGATCTCCCCAGGAAATAAGTTGGGGTTTTTAGCAATCAATTGCCCCTTATAATGGATAGTAAGCAGTATATTAAAAAGTTGTGGGTTTAGTTATAAAATAGACTGCTGGAAATCATTCTCTTCTACTGTCTTATTCTCAGTACACATGGATTATTCCTAGTATAATAACCAGTCTACTTAACTGACTAAACTCTGCAGTGGTGAGTATAAAAGGTTGTTTTGGTTGTTTTCCTTTGGAAATTGTCTGACATATTTGCTATGTAGTCATAATCATAGGTGATAAATTACTAAACCTTAATGTCTTCAAAAATTAGTGTATTCACAATTAGCTTCCATTTTTACATGGCAGGATTTTAAAAAATCTAACCTGTAATTGTGTTTTTGGGAATTTTTATTTTTCTCTATTAAGAAGTGACACAGGCTGAGCATGGTGGTTTATGCCTGTAATCCCAGCACTTTGGGAGGCCACTTGAGCTTAGGAGACCAGCCTGGGCAATACAGTGAGATCCCATCTCTGTAAAATAAAATGAACCAAGTATGGTGGCACATGCTTGTAGTCCCAGCTACTTGGGAGGCTGAGGTAGGAGGATCACTTGAACCCAGGATGTCAAGGCTGTAGTGAGCCTTGATTGTGCCACTGCACTCCAGCCTGAGCGACAGGGTGGGACCCTGTCTCAAAAAAAAAAAAAAAAAAAAAGGTGTAAGAATTGACACAGGCTAGTTGCAGTGGCTCATGCCTGTATTCTCAGCATTTTGTGGGGGATGAAGTGGGAGGATCCCTTGAGCCCAGGGGTTCGAGAACAGCCTGGGCAACATAATGAAACTTTGTCTTTCAAAGTTTCTAAACTTGGCATCACTAAAAAAATAGTGATGCGTAAAAAAACTTCTCATCACTAAAAAAATAGTGATGCAAAGAGAGCAATAAAGGTAAATTCGTATACTTAGGCTTTCACTTAGCATATAAACAGTGTTTTGTTTTTCCATGTTCCCTTCCTGCTCTTGTCCTGTGCAGGAACCATCTATACCTGTTTCATCTGACAAAGTCACTGAGAATTCCTGTTTGTCTAACACTGTTTTGTATCCATTGCTGTAGAGACTACAGAAATAAAAGGCATAGTTACTGCCCTTAAAAAGCTAATACTGGGGGAAAAAACACATAGAACATTATGCTACAGTTAAAACTTGTGGTCAGTTTGCACTGGTCAAGGTTGAGATGACTTTGATTTAGAAGGTGACTTGAGCTGGGAAGGGACAAGACATCAGATACTGATATAGAAGATGCCCAGCAGGAAATAGTCAAAGGTGAGGTTGGGTGGGTGGAAGGGAATGGGAACAAACTGTACAGAGCTCTGGGATCTAAGATGGAGAATTTGGACCTGATTCAGTCAGCATCACCAATCATGAATTTTTGGAATTTTTGAGCCTCATTTCAGGAAGGTTTAATGTGGTGTCAATATTCTGGATAGAACAAGACTGGCCAGCCTGCAAAGCTGTTCTGTCTCTTCCTACCACCCTCCCCCACCCTTCCTTTGACTCACCTCAAACTTCTGGGCCCAAGCCATCCTCCTGCTTCAGCTTCTCAAGTAGCTGGAACTATAGGTACAAACCACCATGCCTGGCTTGTTCTGTTTCTTTTTTACTCTTTCTCCTTCATTCCTGGATTTAGTCAGTCACCAGCTTCTGTCAACTGATTGTACCTTCATTGTACAGAAATCCAGTACTTTATCAGAGAAGTCATTTTTGTGGGGAAAATTTATCAAAGGTTTAGATAAGATTAGATTCTAGGAATCTAATTAGAAAGCTAAGAAGCCAAAAAAGCATATATTGTTGAGTTAACCATGTTGAATGTCTTCTTGGCTGGCGGTATAAGGATACAGAGGATGGCGGTTGGTACCATGCATGTATTGTTTCATTGGGTTTTTATGATAGCCTGTGAAATGGGTACCATTTCCTTATTTTATAGAAAAGAAAACTGCAGCGAGAAGGTAGCATATCTCACCCCAGGTCACAATGCTAATTAGAAAAACCAGAATTGGGATGCACGTCTCTGACTCTTAACAGTGATTCCATTCTGCCTCTCCTGTCCACCCTCCCTTTTTAAATATAGAACAAACATTTTCTCCATATTATGTATTAAAGCACTATTTTTGATGTCTACGATTCACACCACCAGTTACCTTCAGTAGAATTGTGCTAGTTTCACTGCACCAAGGACAACATTGGGGAGTATCTTTCTTTTTTTTTCTTTTCCTTTTTCTTTTTTTTGAGACAGAGTCTCTCTCTGTAGCCAGGCTGGAGTGCAGTGGCATACTTTCGGCTCACTGCAACCTCCACCTCCTGGGTTCAAGCAATTCTCCTGCCTCAGCCTCCCGAGTAGCTGGGACTATAGGTGCACGCTGCCATGCCCAGCTAATTTTTGTATTTTTAGTAGAGACGGAGATTCACCATGTTGGTCAGGATGGTCTCGATCTCCTGACTTCGTGATCTGCCCGCCTTGGCCTCCCAAAGTGCTGGGATTACAGGCATGAGCCACCATGCCCAGTCTGGGGAGTATCTTTCAAAACAGCCATAGCAGTTTAACAGAGGCAAATGCTGTCACATTATTTTAGTTTAGCATTTCTTTTACTATTAATGAGGTTTGGTTTTTTTCTTATTCATCTGCCATTTGTGTATTTTCAGTCATCTATTTGTGTCCTTTGCCTAGCTTTTTCTTTCAGTGTTCATCTTTTCATTGTAAATTTTACAGTTATACATATGATAAAGAGGTTAATCCATTGTCATAGATGTGGCAGATTTTTTTTTCATTGTTGGCCATTTTCTTTTTAGTTTTTGTTCAACATGTTTTTGTCATACATAATTTTATTTTTATTTTATTTTATTTTATTTATTTATTTAGAGACAGAGTCTCGCCCTGTCACCCAGGCTGGAATGCAGTGGCACGATCTCGGCTCACTGCAACCTCCACCTCCCTGGTTCAGGCGATTCCCCTGGCTTAGCCTCCCTGAGTAGCTGGGATTACAGGCACATGCCACCATACCTGGCTAATTTTTTTGTATTTTTAGTAGAGATGGGGTTTCACCGTGTTGGCCAGACTGGTCTCAACTCCTGACCTCAGGGAATCCACCCACCTTGGCCTCCCAAAGTGCTGGGATTACAGGTGTGATCCACTGTGCCCAGCCTGGAATTTTTAGTTTTATTTTATGGTGTTTAAAATCTCAATCATTTCCTCTGATTTCTCTTACTACTTAGGCTTCTAAGCACAAAGCCTTCCTCATTTTTAGAAAGCTGTTCACCTTTTTCTTTTTAAAGTTTTTTGTGTGTTTTTGTTTGTTTTGTTTCATTTTGAGACAGGGTCTCACTCTGCCGCCCAGGCTGGAGTACAGTGGCACAATCATGGCTCACTGCAGCCTCAACCTCCCCAGGTTCAGGAGATCCTCCCACCTCAGCCTCCTGAATAGCTGAGACCCCAGGCGCACACCACCATGCCCAGCTGACTTTTTGTATTTTTAGTAGAGATGGAGTGTCTCCATGTTTCCCAAGCCAATCTCGAACTCCTGGGCTCAAGCGATCTGCTGGCCTTGGCCTCTCAGTGTTTGAATTACAGGCGTAAGTCTCTGTACCTGGCCACTAATGCTTTTTTTTTTTTTATTTTGATACAGAGTCTCGCTCTGTTGCCCAGGCTGAAGTGCAGTGGCATGATCTTGACTCACTACAACCTCCACCTCCTGGGTTCAAGCAGTTCTCTGCCTCAGCCTCCCGAGTAGTTGGGATTACAGGCGCCCGCCACTAAGCACAGTTAATTTCTGTATTTTTAGTGGAGACGGGGTTTCACCATGTTGGCCAGGCTGGTCTTGAACTCCTGACCTTGTTATCCACCTGCCTTGGCCTCCCAAAGTGCTGAGATTACAGGCGTGAGCCACCACACTTGGCCCTGCCAATGCTTCTTTGTTTCATACAACAGATACATTCCAAATGGATTAAAGATAACTTCCGTTTTTTTCCTACATAGTTAACTGTTTTTCTGGTACCTTTTATGCAGTAATTCTCTTTTCCCTACTGATTTAAAACGACAGCTTTTTATTTGCTAGGCTTTGTTTCTGGATTCTCTTTTCTGTTTAAATTGTCTGCCTATAGTAGTAACAGTACCACATTATATGAATTATGTAGCTTTATGGATATAGATAATAGTGTCGCTACTTAGTGAGGTTTTTTAAATGCCTCCTGGAGGAGTTTGGGGCTGGAGGGGAAGGGTTGTTTTCTTTTTGGTTTTGTTTTTCTTAGTTTTTTTTAGACCATATCTCACTTTATTGCCCAGGCCAGAGTGCAGAGGCATGATCACTACTCACTGTAGCCTTAACCTCCTGGGCTCAAGCGATCGTCCCAGCTTAGCCTCCAGTTAGCTGGGACTACAGGCATACACCATCACACCTGACTAATTTTTTAAAGTTTTTGTAGAGATGGTGTCCTACTGTGTTGCCCAGGCCTGGTCTCAGACTCCTGTGCTCAAACAATCCACTCTCCTCAGCCTCCCAAAGTCCTAGCAATCAGGTGTGAGCCACTGCACCTGGCCAGTGGAAGAGTTTTATAATCTTCAAATAGACCCTGCACATTTTCAGTTCACGTTATTCTTTTTCTTGTATCTTTTTATGTTTATGTATATTTTCCTATATTTATTGAATAGATTGTATATACACTTTCAAGTTTATAGCCCATCTTGTTCCAGAAAGAACTTGAAGAAATATTTAGGAAAGACAGATAATAAGTGATATAAATAAACCAGAAAATACAAATTATATAGAAAGTTATTATTACATGGTTTGAGAGGCAACAAATTAATCAAGCTGTAGC
This sequence comes from Pan troglodytes, assembly GCF_028858775.2. NCBI lineage: Eukaryota > Metazoa > Chordata > Mammalia > Primates > Hominidae > Pan > Pan troglodytes. Next base: position 65,642,784 of record NC_072416.2, read on the forward strand.
CAGCTAAAAAAATGGCAACATGATCCTGTTACATAGGTTTCACAATGAAGAAAAGCTTTTCCAAGTATTTAACTCCCAGTGCAATTTCTCCCACATATCTTTTAGTGTAAGCTAAGGCATGATGCCAAAGTGAAACTCGATAAAAGCAATTCTGTAGGGGATAAGGCCATGTGGCCCAAGTATACCCAGCTTTCTGATGGTCTGGCATAATTCTGGGATAAAGCCTAGACTAGAATGCTGAATTCCACAGAGAGGTCAAGTCAGATAAGGACAGAAAAGCCTCGGTGGATTTACCAATTAAAGGCCATTGCTGGCCTCAGAGCAGCTCTGTAAAGTATTGGGGATCAGAAACCAAACTGGTGAGTGGAAAGTAAGGAAAGAATTAGAGACAGCAAGTGTTAAGTTGAGCGTGGTAGGAAAAAAGAGATGACAGATACTAAATCCTGCATTGGGGTTGAGGGGAGTTATAAATGGGCAAGATTTAAGCAACATAGAGCTAGCTAAGAAGTGGCTGAAGTGGCCGGGTGTGGTGGCTGAAGCGGCTGGATGTGGTGGCTCACGCTTGTAATCCCAGCACTTTGGGAGGCCGAGGCGGGCGGATCACGAGGTCAGGAGATCGAGACCATCCTGGCCAACGTGGTGAAACCTCGTCTCTAGTAAAAATACAAAAACTAGTTGGGCCTGGTGGAACGCGCTGGTAGTCCCAGCTGCTCAGGAGGCTGAGGCAAGAGAATCGCTTGAACCTGGGAGGCAGAGGTTGCAGTGAGCCGAGGTTGTGCCACTGCACTCCAGCCTGGGCAACAGAACGAGAATCTGTCTCAAAGAAAAAAAAAATAAGTGGCTGAAGCAAGAGGAGGAAGAACTGATCCATGCCCCCTAAGGATACAGGCCTCTGGGGTCTCTGTGTTGGAGCCTAGGCCCTTGCATCCTCACACTCACCAGTCAGCAGGGGCAGAGAAGCATTGAGATGCCAGTTTTCCTTCCTTTTAGCCCCTCATCCCCGATTGCCTGGATTGTTCTTCCTCAGTCTGGAGGAACCTCCTGTTCATCCTCTACACAGAAGTTGACTGAATAATAAAAATTTTTTATCTAAGCTTCACTTTTTCACCTAGATGATAGAGAAACACAATGAGGATCTGGTCTTAGGAGCTCCATTTTATGGTGATACCACAGTCCGGATGACTAACCCACCCACTTTGCCAAGCTCATTTAGTTGGTTAGTGATGGATTGGGTATACTGGAATTTCTGTTTATTCCCTGTCCAGTGTCATTGAGTTGAAGGTGACAGCCAAACATTAGTAGATCCTTTAGGCAGTGAAACTGGGATTGCAGATATGGATTGGAAAGACCTCTGTGTAGAAACAGTGGAAGTTAAAAGGCTAGTGCAGTGGGCGGCTACGGAGCCTTGGTGTGCTCAGGGGGGCTGGTGAAAGAGTACTCAGAGACGAAGGGAGCTAAGGGAGGAAAGAGGCTTATGAAGGAATAGGATGAGTTTCATCTTGTCAGATGCCAGAGAAACTGAGATTTAGAAAGAGGGAAAGGCCCTTGGGTTGACTCTGGTGGTTCTTGATGGATGGTACCTGTGGGCCAAACAAAGGGGCCTCAGAGGGCTAAGGAGGGAGTTGAGTCCTTTTTAGTAAGGACAGATATTTAAATTTATTATATATTTTTATTTATTTTATTTTTGAGGAACAGGGTCTCACTGACTCTGTTGCCCAGGTTGGAGTTCAATGGTGTAATCTCAGCTCACTGTAACCTCTGTGTCCTAGGCTCAAATGATCCTCCTGCCTCAGCCTCCCAAGTAGCTGGGGTTACAGGCATGCACCACCATGCCTGGCTATATTTTGTAGAGATGATGTTTCACCATGTTGCCAAAGCTGGTCTCGAACTCCTGGACTCAAGGGATCTGCCCACCTCAGCCTCCCAAAGTCCTGGGATTACAGGTGTGAGCCACCATGCCCAGCCTGGCTAATGTGTGTTTTTTAAAATTTGTTTTTAGAGATGGGGTCTCCCCATGTTGCCCGTGCTGGGCTTGAACTCTTGGGCTCAAGTGATCTACTTCAGCCTCCCAAAGTGCTGGGATTACAGGCTTGAGCCATCACACCTAGTCGTAAGGACAGATTTTTTGAGATAGAGCAAAGCCATATATAGAAGTGTATATAAATTCCATATATAGTATGATTTCATATATATACAAAATATATACCTTTAACTGAATAGCTGAGAAAACAGCATCAGAATATTAGGTGATTTTCGTAATCTGGAGGAAAAAAAATGTGTCCTGTAAGTAAATTAAAACCGCTTTGAGTGATATAAACTTCATTTTGGTGGCGATATTGGTCCACAAAAAATATTTGACGAAACCTAGAAGGCATGGGCGACTCAAGCAAGCATAGAGCCAAAAAATATGTAGGAATTAGAGTGAGTGGGTATGTTTTGTACTAAGAGGAACTGAGTATTTGAAAGCAGTAAAGAAAGGAGATGGATTGGAGCTGCTAGTGTCGGGAGAGGCAGCTAGAAGCGCAGTCCCCAGGGAGTGGGGAGAATGACCTGGTCCAGCCTATTGGTTACTTATTGATTCAGAGGAGAGACTCCCATCGTCTGGAAAGAAAGTAAAAGGAGAGATCCACTGCTTGATGGAATGCACTAAGGGGTGTGTGTGTGTGTGTTTTGTTTTTTAAGACAGAGTCTCACTCTGTCACCCAGTGTGTGTGTGTGTGTGTGTTTTGTTTTGTTTTGTTTTGTTTTTAAGACGGAGTCTCACTCTGTTACCCAGCCTGGAGTGCAGTGGCGTGATCTCGGCTCACTGCAAGCTCCACTTCTCGGGTTCATGCCATTCTCCCACCTCAGCCTTCCCAGTAGCTGGGACTACAGGTGCCTGTCACCACGCCCAGCTAATTTTGTTTTTGTATTTCTAGTCGAGATGGGGTTTCACCGTGTTAGCCAGGATGGTCTCGATCTCCTGACCTCGGGGATGCTCTGAGATTCTGAGCAGTGTATTGAGAGGCTGATGGCTTGCTACTTTGTGTCTGATTTTTCTCTATTAAAAATAGAAGCTATTGCTTTAAGACCGAGTAGATGCTGTTGTTTTGTGGACTTTATGCCATGTGTTTTTTTTCACAGTGAGACAGTACTCTGTCAGCTCAACTCCTTGGAAGCACAGTTGGTTTCTATTTGTACTCTTTTGTACCACTTCTTTTTCTACCTGGTTTATAATTCTGTGACCTCTTTTAGGTTGGACTTGGTTGTTTACAAGCAATTTTTTTTTTTTTGAGATGGAGTCTCCCTCTGTCACCCAGGCTGGAGTGCAGTGGCCCAATCTTGGCTCACTGCAGCCTCCGCCTCCAGGGTTCACACGATTCTCCTGCCTCAGCCTCCCAAATAGCTGGGACTATAGGCACCTGCCACCATAACTGGCTAATTTTCGTATTTTTAGTAGAGATGGGGTTTCACCATGTAGGTCAGGCTGGTCTTGAACTCCTGACCTCAGATGATCCGCCTGCCTCGGCCTCCCAAAGTGCTGGGATTACAGGCGTGAGCCACTCAGCCCAGCCTGTTTACAGGCAATTTTTAACATTTTAAGTTTTCAAATTCACACCAGAGACCAGATAGAATTTTTTTCTGTTGTCTTCAAGTTGTAGCATCAAATTATATGCTACAAAATCCTGGAGACCACAAAGATTGTTTTTCCTCTACCAATTTTATTATTGAGGATATTTAAATAGTCCGGGATTCTGTAGTGACTCTGGCAGGGTCACCACATTTACATTCACAGCATCTCAATTTTTTGTTCTTTGGTACCTTTTCTGAGAATGTCACTCTGAAGTAAATTGGGCTTTTTGTATGTTCCCTAGCTCCAGACATCTGGATTATCATTCCCTTTGCAGGGATACTAACTTTTGGGGCTTTTCAGGGACTGAAAAACTTCTCTTAAAAAGTTTTTTTCTGGGGGCTGGGCACGGTGGTTCATGCCTTTAATCCCAGCACTTTGGGAGGCCAAGGCCAGCAGATTACCTGAGGTCGGGAGTTCGAGACCAGCCTGACCAACATGGAGAAACCCCGTCTCTCCTAAAAATACAAAATTAGCCAGGTGTGGTGGCGCATGCCTGTAGTCCCAGCTACTTAGGAGGCTGAGGCAGGAGAATCGCTTGAACCCAGGAGTCAGAGGTTGTGTTCAGCCGAGATTGCGCCATTGCACACCAGCCTAGGCAACAAGAGTGAAACTCCATCTCCAAAAAAAAAAAAAGAAAAGAAAATCTTAATGGGGAAACAGTAATAGTATAATGTTAAATTGCAAAATCTAATTCTGTGGGTCAAGGGTGGGACCTGAAGTTCTGTGTTTTTAAGAAGCCAGTGCTGCTGGTCCTCAGACCATACTTTGAATAACAAGTACAAAGTTGTGCTGTCCGGTAAGGAAGCCCCTAGCCTCATGTTGCTGTTGAGAATTTAGAGTTTTACTGGTTCAAATTAAGGTATGCTGTAAATGTAAGATATAGCTGGGCACGACGGCACATACCTGTAATCACAGCACTTTGGTAGTCTAAGATGGGACAATAACTTGAGGCTGGGAGTTCAAGACCAGCCTGGGCAACACACCTCTACAAAAAAAAAAATTACAAAAAAAAAAAACATTAGGCCGGGCGGAGTGGCTCACACCTGTAATCCCAGCACTTTGGGAGGCTGAGGTGGGGGATCACGAGGTCAGGAGATCGAGACCATCCTGCCTAACATGGTGAAACCCCGTCCCTACTAAAAATACAAAAACAAAATTAGCTGGGAATGCTAGTGGGTGCCTGTAGTCCCAGCTACTCAGGAGGCTGAGGTGGGAGAATGGCATGAACCCGGGAGGCGGAGCTTGCAGTGAGCCAAGATCAAGTCCCTGCACTCCAGCCTGGGCGACAGAGGGAGACTCCCTCTCAAAAAAAAAAGGCTGGGCGCGGTGGCTCACACCTGTAATCCCGGTACTTTGGGAGGCCAAGGCGGGCGGATCAGGAGGTCAGGAGATAAGAGACCATCCTGGCTAACACGGTGAAACCCCGTCTCTACTAAAAGTACAAAAAATTAGCCGGGCGTGGTGACAGGCGCCTGTAGTCCCAGCTACTTGGGAGGCTGAGGCAGGAGAATGGCGTTAACCCAGTAGGTGGAGCTTGCAGTGAGCTGAGATCGCGCCACTGCACTTCAGCCTGGGCAACAGTGCAAGACTCTGTCTCAAAAAAAAAAAAAAAAATTAGAGGCCAGGCACGGTGGTTTATGCCTGTAATCCTAGCAATTTGGGAGGCTGAGGCGGGCAGATGACTTGAGCCCAGGAGTTCGAGACCAGTCTGTGCAACATGGTGAAACCCCACTTTTACTAAAAATACAAAAAAATTAGCCTGGTGCCTGGTATGAACCTGTAGTCCCAGCTACTCGGGAGGCTGAGGTGGGAGAATCACCTGAGCCCAGGAAGTCAAGGCTGCAATGAGCCATGACCATTCTGCTGCACTCCAGCCTGGGCAACAGAGGAAACCCCGTCTCAAAAAAAAAAAAAAAAAAAAAGAAAGAAAGAAAATTAATTGAGCATGGTGGCATAAACTGTAGTCCTAGCTACTTGGCAGACTGAGGCAGGAGGATCACTGGAGCCCAGGAGTTGGAGGTTACAGTGAGCTGTGATCCTACCACTGCACTCCAGTCTGGGCAACAGAGCAAGTCTGTGTCTCAAATATAATAATTTTTTTTTGTTAGTTTTGTTTTTGTTTTGTTTGTTTGTTTTTGAGACAGAGTCTCGCTCTGTTGCCAGGCTGGAGTGCAGTGGCGCGATCTTGGCTCATTGCAAGCTCCACCTCCCAGGTTCACGCCATTCTCCTGCCTCAGCCTCCCGAGTAGCTGGGACTATAGGCATCCGCCACCACGCCCGGCTAATTTTTGTATTTTTAGTAGAGACAGGATTTCGCCATGTTAGCCAGGATGGTCTGTATCTCCTGACCTCATGATCCACCTGCCTTGGCCTCCCAAAGTGTTGGGATTACAGACATGAGCCACCATACCCGGCCAACAATTTTTTAAATTGATGAAACCTTGAAATGATATTTTGGACATACCAGGTTAAGTAAAATAGATTACTAAAATTAATTTCACCAGGGTTTGTTGTTTTTTTTTTTTTTTTTACTTTTTAATATGAATTTTTTTTACTTAAAATTACATATAATGTGGCTTATGTTTGTGGCTTGCATTATATTTCTATTGAACAGTGCCAGCATAGAGAATTTATATTCTAAAGATAATCTGTCTGAACAGTACTGAGTATATAAAATTAATTATAGTTAGGATTATGCTTAGTCTTTTACAATCAGAGGTATAAATGAGATCTTTTTTTTTTTTTTTTTTTTTTTTTTGAGACAGTCTCGCTCTGTCTCCCAGGCTGGAGTGCAGTGGCGCAATCTTGGCTCATGGCAAGCTTCGCCTTCCGGGTTCACGCCATTCTCCTGCCTCAGCCTCCTGAGTAGCTGGGACTACAGGCACCCGCCACCACTCCTGGCTAATTTTTTGTATTTTTTAGTAGAGATGGTGTTTCACCGTGTTAGCCAGGATGGTCTTGGTCTCCTGACCCTCATGATCCACCCGCCTTGGCCTCCCAAAGTGCTGGGATTACAGGCGTGAGCCACCACGCTTGGCCTAAATGACATCTTATAATAAAAATGCTAGCACTTTGCTCATTTTTAATTTATAGGTGAATTATAAAGCATTCTACAAATGTTCTTTGATCCCCACCTTCTGCGGTAACATTTTTTTATATTTGTCCCCACTGTCATGGAACAGCATAGTAAGAAGCCTTTGCATTGGATGTTGTTGTATTTTTCTCTTGGTTGTTGAGAACAAGGGACTAATGAAAGAAAGAAGGTAATGGAAGAATAAACCAAACTGGCAACCCAACAACCTCGGGAGTTTACCTTGAGCCTTGTTTTTTTCCAGGCAGATGGTGGGGTTTGCTGAATCTGTCCAAAAGTATATGTTGCTTCAAGCCCGGCTTTTGCCCTTAAAGAGCTTTCACACCCAACTGGGAAAATAGATCGTTTTGAGAAAATTTTAAGTGCTAAACTGTGTCCTTATTTTATCAGAAACACATTTGGAGCAAAGTAGTGGCCACAAGAACCTCAGAAAGCTTTGTTGTGCCAAGGATGAGCTGGTGTTCAGAGGAGTGGATCAGACGTAAAGTACAGAGTGAAGACAGGGAGATGACAGTAGGAACTGTGTCTGGATGAAAAGACAGCTTGACTGAAGGGGAGAGTGCTAGAGGGCAAGACATAAATCTGAATAGGTTATCATGGGGTCAGGTACGAAGGGGCTTTGTGAGCCAGAAGGCTGGTAAGTGCATCATGTAGTTTTTGCAAAAGTAGAGACACACTTTTTGAGGAAATTAAGTCTTGTTCTTTGTGAAATGAGTGAATCTTTACTTCTCTGCCCAGAAAGCATAAGTGGGTTTCCATTGCCAGTCATCTGAGATATTTTGTTATTCAAGACCGTCCAAACTATGGGGGGCAACCAGCACATCTTTCACCTGTCTTACTACCCTCTCCTCTGTCCTGTGCTTTAAGCCAGTTCTTTTTCTTACTCATAACTAATTCCCACATGTATTTATTGTACCCAGAAATCCAAACCTTTCCCCTACAGAATACATCCTCTGCCCTCCACTGTCAAACTCTGCCTTTAAATGTCCTGTTCATGTTTCAGGGTTCCATTCAAATTCCACATTTATGAAGCATTTTTCTATCACACCTGGTTATGTTATCTTTTTCCAAACCTATGTAATTTCACCTTGAACCATTGTGCTACCTATTTTGTCCTTTATGTTAGACAGTAACTCCTAGAATGTAGGACCAGGCCTCCCAAAATGCTGGGATTACAGGCGTGAGCCACCACGCCCGGCCCCTATTTTACTCTTGTTTAGGTAATGTCATTCTCTCTGTAGTTCTTGTGCTGCCTCTCAGGTGGTCCTGGCTTAAGGAGTCTTCTCTGACTGCTATCATGGATATAATACAATGTTAAGGTGCCTAGACAGAGAATTGGAGAAAAGTGTGTCTAATAGAACTAACAAAAGCTTCGTTTGAGCTGTATTCTTGGCCAAAAATACAAAACACTTCAATGTTTTGTTTTGGGGTTTTTTTTGTTGTTGTTGTTGTTGTTTTTTCTTTTTGAGACATAGTTTCACTCTTATCGCCCAGGCTCCAGGCTGGAGTGCAGTGGCACTCGGCTCACTGCAATCTCCGCCTCCAGGCTTCAAGCAATTCTCGAGCCTCACTCAGCCTTCCAAGTAGCTGGGATTAGAGGCACACCCCACCACACTCAGCTATATATGTTTTATTTTATTTTAATTGTTATTATTATTTTAATTATTATTATTTTTTTGAGACAGAGGCTTGCTCTTTGCCCTGGCTGGAGGGAGTACAGTGGCCCAATCTAAGCTCACTGCAACCTCCACCTCCCAGGTTCAAGCAATTCTTCTGTCTCGGCCTCCTGAGTAGCTGGGATTACAGGCATGTGCCACCACACCTGGCTAATTTTTGTATTTTTAATAGAAACGGGGTTTTGCCGTGTTGGCCAGGCTTGTCTCCATCTCCTGACTTCAAGTGATCTGCCCGCCTCGGCCTCCCAAAATGCTGGGATTACAGGCCTGAGCCACCACGCCTGGCCCCTATTTTACTCTTGTTTAGGTAATGTCATTCACAAGATTTTTGTTTGTTTTTTATTTTTTGTTTTTGAGACCGAGTCTCACTCTGTCGCCCAGGCTGGAATGCAGGGGCACTTTCTCAGCTCGCTGCAACCTCCACCTCCAGGGTTCAAGTTCTTTTCGTGCCTCAGCCTTCCAAGTAGCTGGGATTACAGGTGCACACCGCCACGCCTGGCTAATTTTTGTATTTTTAGTAGAGATGGGGTTTTGCCATGTTAGCCAGGCTGGTCTTGAACTCCTGGCCTCAACTGATCCACCAGCCTTGGCCTCCCAAAGTGCTGGGATTACAGGCGTGAGCTACCGTGCCCGGCCCATTCACAAGATATAAGAGCCAAAAACTATGAATTGGCTGATTTGTTTTCTGCTTTCTATTATATATTCAATTTGGTTGGCATTTATTGAGTACTTACCATCCTGGGCACAGTGCTAAAGAGTAAAAACCGTGGCTGGGCGTGGTGGCTCACGCCTGTAGTCCCAGCACTTTGGGAGGCCGAGGCGGACAGATCACGAGGTCAGAAGTTCAAGACCAGCCTGGCCAACATAGTGAAACCCCGTATCTGCTAAAAATACAGAAAATTAGCCAGGTGTGGTGGTGGGCACCTGTAATCCCAACTACTCCGGAGGCTGAAGCAGGAGAATCACTTAAACCTGGGAGGCAGAGGTTGCAGTGAGCCAAGATCACGCCATTGCACTCCAGCCTGGGCGACAGTGCGAGACTCCGACTCAAAAAAAAAAAAAAAAAAAATAGTAAAAACCGGTTGGGCGCAGTGGCTCACACCTGTAATCCCAGCACATTGGGAGGCCGAGGCAGGCGGATCACGAGGTCAGGAAATCAAGACCATCCTGGCTAACATGGCGAAACCCCGTCTCTACTAAAAATACAAAAAATTAGCCGGGCATGGTGGTGGGCGCCTGTAGTCCCAGCTACTCTGGAGGCTGAGGGAGGAGAATGGCGTGAACCTGGGAGGCGGAGCTTGCAGTGAGCGGAGATCGTGCCACTGCACTCTAGCCTGGGCAACAGAGCGAGACTCCGTCTCAAAATAAAAATAAAAAAAAAAACAAGCGACTTGTTAGATGTGGTTCTTATTCTCAGGGAATTCATGATCTCATTGTCAGGAGAGAGGTGAATGTCAAGTTGATGGTATGACATGGGCAGTTTTGTGCAGTGTCTGCAAACACGGCCATTGCAGTCTGGATCTAAGTTCTGAGTTTGGCTTCAAAAAACAAGGTCAAAAACCTTTGACAGGGTGGGGAAAATGGGGAATTGCTGTTGAGTGGGTATAAAGTTTCAGTTATGCAAGATGAGTAAGTTCTAGAGATCTGCTACACAACATAGTTCCTGTATTAATCGTATAGCATTATGCACTTTGAATTATGTTGAGGATGGATCTCTTGATAAATATTATCACCAAAAACAAAATACAAGGAAATTTTGGAGGTGTATTTAGTGTTTTTTTTTTTTCTTTTTTGAGACGGAGTTTCGTTCTTGTTGCCCAGGCTGCAGTACAATGGCGCAATCTTGGCTCACCGCAACCTCCACCTCCCGGGTCAAGCGATTCTCCTGCCTCAGCCTCCCAAGTAGCCAGGATTACAGGCATGCACCATCACACCTGGCTAATTTTGTATTTTTACTTAGGACGGGGTTTCTCCATGTTGTTCAGGCTGATCTCGTACTCCCGACCTCAGGTGATCCACACACCTCGGCCTCCCAAAGTGCTGGGATTATAGGCGTGAGCCACCACGTGCTTAATAAAGCTACCTTAATAAAGCTTTTTACAAAACATTGGCAGACCCGGGCACAGTGGCTCAGTCACACGTATAATCCCAGCACTTTGGGAGGCTTAGGTGGGAGGATTGCTTCAGCCCAGGAGTTCAAGGCCAGTCTGGAAATGTGGCAAGACCCCATAATTGCAGAAAATTAAGCTAATTCATATATGCATCATCTCACATCCTTGTCATTTTTTGTGATGAGAACACTTAAAAATCTGCTCTCAGTTATTTTCAGGTATACGTTATTATTAACTGTAATAGTCATGTTGTATAATAGATCTCTTGAACTTATTCCCACTGAAATTATATGTCCTTTACCAGTGTCTTCCCCACTACATGTGTAAGATTTAAATTAGTTTTGTTAGTAATTCTTTAATATCATCAGATATCCAGAGTTGAAATTTCTAATTGTCTTGTGTCACATCTTTTTCACCATTTATTGGTTTGAATCAGGATCCAAAGAAGATTCATGCATTGTGATTGATTACTGTCTCTTAGACTCTTTTATCTGTATCAGAGTTTCTCAGCCTTAGTGCTCTTGACATCTTGGGCCTGATAATTCTTTTTTTTTTTTTTTTGAGATGGAGTCTCGCTCTGTCGCCCAGGCTGGAGTGCAGTGGCGCGATCTCGGCTCACTGCAAGCTCCGCCTCCCAGGTTCATGCCATTCTCCTGCCTCAGCCTCCCAAGAGCTGGGACTACAGGCACCCGCCACCACGCCCGGCTAATTTTTTTGTATTTTTTAGTAGAGACGGGGTTTCACCGTGTTAGCCAGGATGGTCTCGATCTCCTGACCTCCGGTAATCTGCCCGCCTCAGCCTCCCAAAGTGCTGGGATTACAGGCGTGAGCCACCGTGCCTGGCCTGGCCTGATAATTCTTTGTGGTGGAGGACTGACCTGTGTCTTGGAGGATGTTTAATAGCATCTCTAGCTTTCACCCACGAGATAACAGTAGCACATCCCAGCCCAGTAGTGACAACCAAAAATGTGTTAGCCAAATGTTCCTAGAGGCAAAGTCACCCCAGGCTGAGAACTACTGATCTACTGGTTCTCCCTCCAATCAGTCTTCCCTTGTATTCTTCTTGTTATCTATTTGCAGAAGAACCTGAGTATAATCTTGCAGTGTTTCCCTCAGTATGGATTTCACTGATTTAATCCCTGTAGTATAATTTAACATCCTGAGTCACCAATTTCCTGTTAATTGGGTTGGATCTAGAGACTTGATTGGTTTCAGAGTTTTGGAGTTTGTTTGACAAAATTGCATTATAGGTAGTGGTTTTTTCTTTTTCTTTTTTTTTTTTTTTTTTTTGAGACGGAGTCTTGCTCTGTCCCCCACGCTGGAGCGCAGTGGTGCAATCTCGGCTCACTGCAAGCTCCGCCTCCTGAATTCAAGCTATTCTTCTGCCTCAGCCTCCCGAGTAGCTGGGACTACAGGCGCCCGCCACCATGCCCGGCTAATTTTTTTTGTATTTTTAGTAGAGACGGGGTTTCACCGTGTTAGCCAGGATGTTCTCGATCTCCTGACCTCGTGATCCGCCCGCCTCGGCCTCCCAAAGTGCTGGGATTACAGGCATGAGCCACTGCACCTGGCCAGTAGTGGTTGTTTCTTTCATCAAGAGGCACATGTCTGTTGTGTCTTTTTTAATATTAACAACCATTGATGCCTAATTCATTCACCAAAGGGTCTTTTTGTTTTAAAATGTGTATTTTTATTTAGACATGCTTTGCTTTAAATAACAATCTGTGTTCTCCCTTAATAAAGGCAGGGGAAATGGAAGGTGATGCAGTCGAAGCCATTGTGGAGGAGTCCGAAACTTTTATTAAAGGAAAGGAGAGAAAGACTTACCAGAGACGCCGGGAAGGGGGCCAGGAAGAAGATGCCTGCCACTTACCCCAGAACCAGACGGATGGGGGTGAGGTGGTCCAGGATGTCAACAGCAGTGTACAGATGGTGATGATGGAACAGCTGGACCCCACCCTTCTTCAGATGAAGACTGAAGTAATGGAGGGCACAGTGGCTCCAGAAGCAGAGGCTGCTGTGGACGATACCCAGATTATAACTTTACAGGTTGTAAATATGGAGGAACAGCCCATAAACATAGGAGAACTTCAGCTTGTTCAAGTACCTGTTCCTGTGACTGTACCTGTTGCTACCACTTCAGTAGAAGAACTTCAGGGGGCTTATGAAAATGAAGTGTCTAAAGAGGGCCTTGCGGAAAGTGAACCCATGATATGCCACACCCTACCTTTGCCTGAAGGGTTTCAGGTGGTTAAAGTGGGGGCCAATGGAGAGGTGGAGACACTAGAACAAGGGGAACTTCCACCCCAGGAAGATCCTAGTTGGCAAAAAGACCCAGACTATCAGCCACCAGCCAAAAAAACAAAGAAAACCAAAAAGAGCAAACTGCGTTATACAGAGGAGGGCAAAGATGTAGATGTGTCTGTCTACGATTTTGAGGAAGAACAGCAGGAGGGTCTGCTATCAGAGGTTAATGCAGAGAAAGTGGTTGGTAATATGAAGCCTCCAAAGCCAACAAAAATTAAAAAGAAAGGTAAAACGAGTTTATCCATAGTGGTTTCATAAAACCATTTTGGGATAAGCATACAACACAGTGCATATGCAAGTTGTTTTATATTAACCGTATTTGTAAAAGGTCGTTATGTGGGTACCGTTCTTTAAAACCAGTCTAAAATAAGTTTTTTCCAGATTGAATGCTCTTTTTTTAATCCCAAAGAAGAAGGAAATGTATTAGTGACATGAGATAATTATGACTTATATTGGGTTTTGTTATTAAAAGCTAATCAAATATATTTGTAGAAATTTAAGATTAGGATTAATCTTAACACTTTGAAACTCTGCAGCAAGTAAGTGTTTTATTTTGCACATAGGTGTAAAGAAGACATTCCAGTGTGAGCTTTGCAGTTACACGTGTCCACGGCGTTCAAATTTGGATCGTCACATGAAAAGCCACACTGATGAGAGACCACACAAGTGCCATCTCTGTGGCAGGGCATTCAGAACAGTCACCCTCCTGAGGAATCACCTTAACACACACACAGGTGCTGGATAAGAATGTTGGGGGCTACAACAGCAAATGCTCAGACTTGGCTTTTTAGTATTCATTCAAGCTGACTCCAGCGGGAATTTAAAGGAAGTTTTTATTATTTCTTATGATGCCCTTTTTGTAATCATGATTTTATTGTAAGCACTTGGACTTAGTTATTATAGACAAATGTAAAGAAAATTTAATGAAAAATAACAACACCCTCTCTCTTAAAAAAAAGAAGTCTCAGGCAATAGATGCCTGGTACTATGAGGAAGAATGTTAGAAATAGAAGTGAAATCCCAGTGAAACCCTGTCTCTACTAAAAATACAAAAAATTAGCTGGGTATGGTGGCGGGCGCCTGTAGTCCCAGCTACTCGGGAGGCTGAGGCAGGAGAATGGCGTGAACCCGGGAGGTGGAGCTTGCAGTGAGCCGAGATCCCGCCACTGCACTCCAGCCTGGGCGACAGTGCGAGTCTCCGTCTAAAAAAAAAGAAAAGAAAAGAAATAGAAGTGAAACCCTACCTTTATTTTAAAAAAAAAAAGTGGCCGGGTACAGTGGCTCACGCCTGTAATCCTAACACTTTGGGAGGCTGGGGTGGGCAGATCACTTGAGATTAGAAGTTGGAGACCAGCCTGGCCAACGTGACAAAATCCCATCCATCTCTACTAGAAATACATAAATTAGCCAGATGTGGTGGCGGGTGCCTGTAATCCCAGCTACTCAGGAGGCTCAGGCAGGAGAATCGCTTGAAACCTGGGAGGCAGACACTGCAATGAGCTGAGATAGTGCTACTGCACTCCAGCCTGGGCGACAGAGTGAGACTCCATCTCAAAAACAAACCTTAACATTTTTTGTTTCTGGTTGTTTCACGTCAAGGAAGGTAATTCATAATTTCAGAATGGAAAAGCTAAGGCACCATTCTGATAATTCAAACATTTATTTGAGCATCCTACTTACTTTAGTGTTCAGATATTCTGATATTAGCTTCATGTTGGCTGTGGCCAGGTTCCCTGAGGTCTCTAAAGTAGAAGGACTCTGTGCACTAAACCTCTCTTTAAGCTTTCCTGGGCTATTTGTTATCCCAGTATAGGAAGTTGGTTGCAAGTCTTCTCACATGGTTTTTCATGCAGAATAACTTCATTTCATATGACAACTCTTGTTTTTGATTTTTAGGTTTTTTAAAATTTCTAATGACAACCCTTGTTTTAGATTTGTTATGCTGGTTGTCAGATGACCATGATCAAGTGGGTGTTAATCATAAACAGTATGCTGCACATGGGCACATTCTTCACTAATGTGACTTACTTTTAAACATCTCCCTAATTTCTACTCAGACACTTGATAATATGTTTTATTTGATACTTTGAAGACACTAGGATGGGGCATATGACTAAATAAAAGTAACTGGGTAATCCCAGCACTTTGGAAATCCGATGGGGGGTAGATGACCTGAGGCCAGGAGTTCTAGACCAGCCCGGCCAACATGGCAAAACCGCCTCTGTACTGAAAATACAAAAAAATCAGCTGGGTGTAGTGGCACACGCCTGTAAACCCAGCTACTTGGGTGGCTGAGGCAGGAGAATCACTTGAATGCGGGAGACAGAGGTTGCAGTAAGCCAAGATTGTGCCACCGTACTCCAACCTAGGTGACAGAGCAAGACTCTGCCTCACCAAAATAAATAAATAAATGGCCCCATAACAGGACTTCCCAAGATGGGTGTGCCTTGATGTGGGCATTCTCTATCTGGTCTTCAGCTTTGAAAGTAAGAGGTACAGTCTATCTGGTTACTCAGCAGATTTGGCAAGACTGATTCATACCAACAAAACCCATAAGAGCAGATGCATACACCAAGAGTATCAGTTTATGGTGAGGAGTATACCTTTTCATGTTCCAGATGCAGTTGCATTGCATTCTAGGGGGCGCCTCTGCCTCTGTTACGATGCTGTAGCAGCCGGGGCGCCGTAGCTCTCGCCTGTAATCCCATCACTTTGGGAGGCCGAGGTGGGTGGATCACCTGAGGTCAGGAGTTCAAGACCAGCCTGGCTAACATGACGAAACCTCGTCTCTACTAAAAATATAAAAATTAGCTGGGCGTGGTGACGCATGCCTGTAGTCCCAGCTACTCGGAAGGCTGAGGCAGGAGAATTGCTTAAATCCAGGAAGCAGAAATTGCAGTGAGTGGAGATCGCACCATTGAACTCCAGCCTGGGCGACAGAGTGAGACTCCATCTCAAAAAAAAAAAAAAAAAAAAAAGATGTTGTAGCAATTGAAAGCTAACTTGGTGAGGATGAGCCTTGATGGCTGGGCATGGTGGCTCACACCTGTAATTCCCGCACCTAGGGAGGCTGAGGCGGGTGGATCACTTGAGGTCAGGGGTTTGAGACCAGTCTGGCCAACATGATGAAACCTCATCTCCACTAAAAATACAAAAATTAGCCAGATGGCCGGGTGTGGTGGCTTACGCCTGTAATCCCAGCACTTTGGCACTTTGGGAGGCTGACGCGGGCGGATCACCTGAGGTCGGGAGTTCAAGACTAGCCTGACCAACATGGGGAAATCCTGTCTCTATTAAAAATACAAAATTAGCCGGGTGTGGTGGCACATGCCTGTAATCCCAACTACTCGGGAGGCTGAGGCAGGAGAATCACTTGAACCCAGGAGGCGGAGGTTGTGGTGAGCTGAGATCGTGCCATTGCACTCCAGCCTGGGCAACAAGAGCAAAACTCGGTCTCAAGAAAAAGCCAGGCATGGTGGCCCATGCCTGTAATCCCAGCACTTCGGGAGGCTGAAGCAGGCGGATCACAAGGGCAGGAGATCGAGACCATCCTGGCCAACATGGTGAAACCCCGTCTCTACTGAAAACAGAAAAAAAAAATGTTAGCCAGGTGTGGTGGCATGTACCTGTAGTCCCAGCTACTCAGGAGGCTGAGGCAAGAGGATTACTTCAACCTGGAAGGTAGAGGTTGCAGTGAGCCAAAATCATGCTACTGCACTACAACCTGGGCAACAGAGCAAGAGACTCCGTCTCAAAAAAAAGAGGATGGGCCATGAGTGAAGGGATGTAGGTGGCCATGTGGCACAGCCTAATGGAACTCCCTGCCCCACAGCAGTGTCTACTTCTTTGCTAATTGCCACGCTTATGCAGGCCTTTCTCTCCCCTGGATAGTACTAGGTAAACACGAGCATTTATTTTTTAGCTTACTTTGTTCTAAAAGAAGACCAGGCATGGTGGCTCACAACCTGTAATCTCAGGACTTTGTGAGGCCGAGGCCGGAGGATTGCTTGAGCCCAGGAGTTTGAGACAAGCCTGGGCAACATGGCAAGACTCCATCTCTACAAAATAGAAAAAATTAGCCAGGCATGGTGGTGCAAGCCTGTAGTCTCAGCTACTGGAGAGGCTGAAGTAGGAGGATCACTTGAGCCTGGGAAGTCAAGGCTGCAGTGAGCCTCGATCCTATCACTGCACTCCCACTGGGCAACAGAGGAAGACTCTGGCTCAAAAACAAAAAACGAAAAGAAAATTGGATGCCACTTTTCTTCTCTTGTTAATTGTTTTACTTCTTATCCATACCACCAGACTATACACTTTTCACAGGAAGAACTCTGTGCTTTACCGTTAGATCCATAGTGGTTCTAAAGAATCAAATTGAATGAACAAATGAACATTCCTTGGAATTGCTTAGTTTTTATTATACTCCAGTCACTCTTCCTCTCCAGCATTCTCTTCATTCTCAAAGAGAATCATTTCTGCAGATGGCTGGTTCTATTCATTACATTGTGGCTCTTCCTAATTGTATCCTCAAAGGCAGCCTTCCTTTGGTTTTAGTGTTTGATACTACCTTGCTGTCACCCCTTACCTGCTGCCCACAATTACAGATGGTCACTAGTCTGTGAAACTAGCACTGCATTGTGCTCTCAGTTTTGTCTCTAAGATTCCTTCAGTGAAAGACAAGAAAAGTAGAGAGTATATTATTCATGTTTTATATTGGATGAATTGACATTCAGAATGATCACAGCATATTAGACATGGATGTTTGAAAATCATTTGTTTAAATCACAAAAAAGGGAATACTATGTAAAGCCTGTGATAAGCCTCTGAAATTCCTTATCAAGACAGATACATATGGAAAACAAGTTATATGTTTGTGTTTTTAAAAGAAAGTTGCAGAATATAGACAGCCCAATGGCCCTATATTTATAGTCATAATACAACGAGATTTGAGAGACGGGATCTTGCTATGTTGCCCAGGCTGGTCTCAAACTCTTAGCCTCCCAGAGTTCTGGGATTAGAGGCATGAGCCACCAAGCCCGGTCTCTATTAACTTTTAATCCATAATGACCAGGATATTCACAAAATAGGAATAAGAAGGTTTTTATTGTATTCAAAAGCAGCAGATTCAGATGGGTAATTAAGAGAAACTAATTTGGTATGTGTTATAATATCCTGGTGTTAGTATAAATTCATCTAGGCCCTCCCATAGTTTTCGGAGCTGACTTTTGGATCTGCTTTCAAGCTACTGCAGTTGATGGGATGAATAGGGTTCCAGTCTCATAGCAGTTCTGTGCCACACATTGAACTCTGTCATTAACTGTGCCCTTGATCTTGCTCTTCCTGTTACTCCATCCTTTCTCTAGGTACTCGTCCTCACAAGTGCCCAGACTGCGACATGGCCTTTGTGACCAGTGGAGAATTGGTTCGGCATCGTCGTTACAAACACACCCACGAGAAGCCATTCAAGTGTTCCATGTGCGATTACGCCAGTGTAGAAGTGAGTGTTCAGCTTTTTGTTGGTATCTCTCTTAGGCAGACCATGATTTATTTCAATACAAAGCTATAACTACTACCCAAACGGACTTAAGATGAGGTAGAAAAATGTTAGTAAATTATTAACACTCCCACACAACACCGCTCCCCCAAAAAACTTATGATGATTGTGAAAGATTTACTTGTTAAAAAGAGTCAAGTTTCTGGCTGGGTGCAGTGGCTCACGCCTATAATCCCAGCACTTTGGGAGGCCGAGGTGGGCGGATCACCTGAGGTCGGGAGTTGGAGACCAGCCTGACCAACATGGAGAAACCCGATCTGTACTAAAAAATAAAAAATTTAGGCTGGGCGCGGTGGCTCACAGCCTATAATCCCAGCAGTTTGGGAGGCTGAGGTGGGTGGATCACAAGGTCAGGAGATTGAGACCATCCTGGCTAAAACGGTGAAACCCTGTCTCTACTAAAAATACAAAAAATTAGCTGGGTGTGGTGGCGGGCACCTATAGTCCCAGCTACTCGGGAGGCTGAGGCAGGAGAATGGCGTGAACCCCAGAGGCGGAGCTTGCAGTGAGCTGAAATCACGCCACTGCACTCCAGCCTGGGCGACAGAGCGAGACTTCCTCCATCTCAAAAAATAATAATAAATAAATAAATAAATATTAGCTGGGCGTGGTGGTGCATGCCTGTAATCCCAGCTACTTGGGAGGCTGAGGCAGGAGAATCACTTGAACCCGGGAGGTGGAGGTTGCAGTGAGCCGAGATCGTGCCATTGCAGTCCAGCCTGGGCAACAAGAGTGAAACTCCGTCTTAAAAAAGAGTACCAGTTTCACGTGTTAATACAGGCAAATTCTGTCAAACTTTGAAGAAAAAACTGTACCCAGAGCATTTTAAAATGGTAGGTTTATCAATTTTATTATTTGAAGCTACACTGTTACCAAAACTGGGTCAGAAAACTACCAAAAAGAAAACTTACCCTCAGAGAGAAGCAAAAATTCTAAATGAAATTATTAGCCAATGAGCCAACCTAATTTAGTAATACGTTCTAAAAATAAGTGATACTGAATATATCTGAAACACAAAGATTGTTTATCATTGGGAAATTACTGATGTATATTACATTGAAGGATTGAAGAAAAACCATATTATTTCTGTAGATGGGACGGGAGCTAAAATTCAGTAATCATTAATTACTGTTTAATGTCCTAGCAAGTTAAGTATAGGAGAAAACTTCTTTAATATAATGTGTTTAGGCTGGGCATGGTGGCTCACGCCTGTAATCCCAGTACTTTGGGAGGTTGAGGTGGGCAGATCACCTGAGGTCAGGAGTTGACCAGTGTGGCCAACATGGTGAGACACCATCTGTACTAAAAATACAAAAATTAGCTGGGCATGGCAGCACGCGCCTGTAGTCTCAGCGACTCGGGAGCCTGAGGCAGGAGAATCACTTGAACCTGGGAGGTGTAGGTTGCATTGAGGCAAGATCGCACCACTGCACTCCAGCCTGGGTGATGAGTGAGACTCCCCCTCAAAAAAATTTTAAACAGCATATATACCAGAAATGTATAATAAACTCATCCTAATTAATTCTGAAACATTGAAAGTATTTCCATTAAAATCTGGAATATGACAAGATATTCATTCTTAATGTTACTGTTTCAGTGTTGTACTGGAAATCCCAGCTAATCGAATAAAGCAAGAAATGAATTATTAATGGAGAGATAAAACTGTTATTTCTTGCAGAGAGATTTGCTTACAGAGAAAATCTAAGAGTATCAGAACAAAAACTTAGAGCAATAAGAGTTCAGTTCACTGGCCGGATATAAGATAAGCATACAGAAATCAGTAACGTCAATAGTGATAGGAAGGTATGAAATGGATTCTAATAGCAATAAAATAACTTAGGGATAAACTGAACAACAAAAAATATCTATGAAATGTACATGAAGAAAACCTCAGAAACTTTTCCAGAGGACCTGAATAAATGAAGAAACATTACAAGTTGATTCTAACTTTCAACTGGAAGAATAATTATGAATGGCTAAGAAAAATTTGAAAATAGAATGAGGGGCTTGTGCCATTGGATTTTGTAAAACTATAGTAAATGAAGCCAGTGTGATATTGCAGTAGGAATAGATAGCTCATTGGAACAGAGTAGGTTCTGGTACATATTGAAATTAACAGGTTAAATAGGGAAATCTTGAAGGAAAAGAATTAGTAATGCTGTTAGGATAGTTATCGACTTATGTGTGTGAAAACTTGGTGTGTAACACTTATGAGTGGGGCCAGGCGCGGTAGCTCACGCCTGTAATCCCAGCACTTTGGAAAGCTGAGGCGGGTTGGTCACCTGAGATCAAGAATTTGAGACCAGCCGGGCCAACGTGGTGAAACCCCGTCTCTACCAAAAATACAGAAGTTAGCCAGGCCTGGTGGCGTGCGCCTGTAGTCTCAGCTACTCGGGAGGCCGAGGCAGGAGATTTGCTTGACCCTGGGAGGCGGAGGTTGCAGTGACCTACAATCGTGACAGTGTACTCCAGCCTGGGCAATGGAGCGAGATTTCATCTCAAAAAAAAAAAAAAAACTCAGAGACATTTATGAGTACAGTGTTTTTTTGTTTTTTGTTTGTTTCCTTAAAATTGGGATACTTTTTAAATTTTTCAAAACAAACATTGAAACATTAGTGAATGTTCAAAGCGCTTTTTGGGGCAGGGGGTGCGTGGCAGACAGGGTCTCTCACTCTGTCGCCCAGGCTGGACCGCAGTGGCGTGATCATGGCTCACTGTAGCCTTAAACTCCTGAGCTCAGGTGATCCTCCCACTTCAGCTGCTCCTCACGTAGCTGAGACTACAGGCATGTGCCATCACACCCAACTAATTTTTGTATTTTTTGTAGAGACAGGGTTTTGCCATGTTGCCCAGGCTGGTCTCGAACTCCTGACCTCAAGCAATCGCGCGCCTTGGGCCTGCCAAAGTGCTGGGATTACAGGTGTGAGCCACCGTGACCTGCCCTCAAAGCACTTCATAGAATCAAGTTTGAAAGTCACTGTTTTAGTATAAGGTATCCTGCAGGGGACTAAAGGATGGATAATGGTGAGGATGATAGAAGAGAGACCCTTCGAGCCTGGCCTGTCTAGGAAACGCTAATGATAGGAAAAGAGGATGAGTGGAATTAAAATATGTACTCAGTAACACAGGATTTGGAACAAATTGATTTGTAAATAGGCATGGATTATTTTTAAACTATTATGGAAAATTTCAAACATGTAGAAGTAAAGATTGTAATACATCCTCATGTGCCTACCACCCAGCTTAAAACAGTTACTAGTAATGCACAGTCTTTTTTTTTGAGACAGAGTTTCGCTCTTGTCCAGGTTGGAGTGCAGTGGCACGATCTCGGGTCACTGCAGCCTCCACCTCCTGGGTTCAAGAGATTCTCCAGCCTCAGCCTTCCGAGTAGCTGGGATTACAGGCGTGTGCCACCATGCTTGGCTAATTTTTGTATTGTTAGTAGATACGGGGTCTCACCATTTGGCCAGGCTGGTCTTGAACTCCTGACCTCAGATGATCTGCCCACCTCAGCCTCCCAAGTAATGACCAATCTTGGCTTATCTATACCCGTATTAATTTACCCACTTCTCTTAGATAATGATATGGATTCGAGAAGCAAAGTTTACAAATAATGAAGAGGGAAGAAGGTTATCTTTTAGACTTCTGTATTCTGAACTTCAGTGCCCCAAAGCTAAGCTTTTGTGCCTAACCTACTGTGCTCTTGTTACAGTCTGTGTTAACAGAAGTTAAAGTTCGGTTGTTTTCGTATTTCAGGTCAGCAAATTAAAACGTCACATTCGCTCTCATACTGGAGAGCGTCCGTTTCAGTGCAGTTTGTGCAGTTATGCCAGCAGGGACACATACAAGCTGAAAAGGCACATGAGAACCCATTCAGGTAGGACTTCTCCACTCCTTACTGTATTAATGAGCTTCTTTTCAGTGAATCCCATGGGACCCTGTGGACCACTGTGTGTCCCCATTGTTTATATGAATGAAGACTGGCATGAAAATAGTATGGAATTGATAATGCTTCTCCGGCATATCCTCTGAATTCGTTGTTCAGAAAACACATTAGAAAATAGTACCTTTTGTTTTGTTCAACTTGAATCTGCCTACAACAAGAAAAATTTTAAGGGAGAAATTAAGTTAAAATGGACAGATTTTAATTTTAAAAGTCTGGGTAGATTTCCTAACCTACCTTATTCAGTTTTCCTGGATATTGTCTTTTCCTAAAAAGAAAAACTTGTGGGTTCTCCATTCAGTCTCCCCCAAAGGTAAGCATTGCTGTAATGTGGAGGATTCCAGAGCAGAGCTGGGCAGAGCAGAGGTGGCCAGCAGCAGTTTAGGACTTGGCCATATCTGAAGATAGACAAGATCCGGGAATTGGGACTGAGCTTCAGCCTTCCTAAGACCTGTAGATTCTCTGTGGTGTAGCATATCTGCCACCTGAGTTACCCTCCAATTAAATTATAGTATTTATTCATTTCATTTATGTGTTCATTCTGTATTTTCTTTAAAGGGGAAAAGCCTTATGAATGTTATATTTGTCATGCTCGGTTTACCCAAAGTGGTACCATGAAGATGCACATTTTACAGAAGCACACAGAAAATGTGGCCAAATTTCACTGTCCCCACTGTGACACAGTCATAGCCCGAAAAAGTGATTTGGGTAAGTAGATTAACTAGTGAGAAGTGAAAAAAATATTTTGAAGGATTTATATTTCGAAATATGGGGATCAAAAATAACTTCACCTTCTGACTCTCATAACATTTTATGTATAGGAATGGCCTGTCACTTAGTTTAGTAAAAGCCATTGCTTAGCTGCTTTTTTTTTTTTTTTTTTTCTATTTCTTCCTTTTCTTACTGTAGTCAGGCCACAAGATTCTGTCCTGAGTAAAACTCATCTATAAATTAATGGGAGCTGTGATGGGAGGAGACAGAGTACACCTTTAATTAGTAGCCTTCCTTCCCCAAATAGGAAAGTAACATAGTGTGATTCAAACTCAGGTCATTCTATTGTATTTTTTTGAGAACGTCTGTACTTTCTCTAGGTAATGGGACTGTTTTATTGGTTTAGTGGTAACTGTATTTCTGTGCATAGTTAAACTAGAGTTTACATGCAGCCGGAGTTTATTAATAATATTTAGTGTAGGCCGGGCGCGGCGGCTCACGCCTGTAATCCCAGCACTTTGGGAGGCCAAGGCGGGTGGATCACGAGGTCAGGCGATCGAGACCATCCTGGCTAACATGGTGAAACCCTGTCTCTACTAAAAATACAAAAAATTAACTGGGCATGGTGGTGGGCGCCTGTAGTCCCAGCTACTCGGGAGGCTGAGGCAGGAGAATGGCGTGAACCTGGGAGGTGGAGCTTGCAGTGAGCAGAGATCACGCCACCGCACTCCAGCCTGGGTGACAGAGCGAGACTCTGTCTCAAAAAAAAAAAAAAAGGTAACGAGTAAAAAGTGAGAGCCATCCTCTCCCTTACCTCTTATCTACTCCCAATAATTAGCTCTCTAAGTTTAGTGGGATATCACCTCAGTTGATACAACTTGTATACCGTAAATACATAAATTCATGACCCGAATTGTAGCTGGGCCCTCACTGCTCCTAGCTATTCCAGCTGTTTGTTCTTGTCAGGTGTGCTCCAGTTCTTTATGAGTGAGCAAATTCATTCCACAGTGTTTGGTGCTTATATAGAGTTGGGCAACCTACTCTTACTTTTTTTTTTTTTTTTTGAGATGGAGTTTTCCTCTTGTCACCCAGGCTGGAGTATGATGGCATGAACTCAGCTCACTGCAACCTCTGCCTCCCAGGTTCAAGTGAATCTCCTGCCTCAGCCTCCTGAGTAGCTGAGATTATAGGCGCATACCACCATGCCCGGCTAAATTTTTTTTTTTTTTTTTTTTTTTGTATTTTTTGGTACAGATGGGGTTTCACCATGTTGGCCAGGCTGGTCTTGAACTCCTGACCTCAGGTGATCTGCCTACCTCGGCCTCCCAAAGTGCTGAGATTACAGACATGAGCCACCACGCCCAGCCCTCACTTGCTTTTTTTTGTGACAAAGTTTTGCACTTGTCACCCAGGCTGGAGTGCAGTGGCCTGATCTCTGTTCACTGCAACCTCCGCCTCCTGGGTTCAAGCTCTTCTCCTGCCTCAGCCTCCCAAGTGGCTGGGACTACAGGTGCCCGCCCATGGCTAATTTTTGTATTTTTAGTAGAGACAGGGTTTCACCATGTTGGCCAGGCTGCTCTCGAACTCCTGACCTCAAGTGATCTGCCCTCATTGGCCTCCCAAATTGTTGGGATTACAGGCGAGAGCTGCTACACCAGATCCCCTACTCCTATTTTCTTATAACCTCTAATTTTCCTTCTTTTTTCTCTCCCCTCTTGGTCTCAGTAAATGACTTCTCTTCCTACTTAAAAAATAAAGACAAAGGGCCAGGCGCAGTGGCTCACGCCTGTAATCCCAGCACTTTGGGAGGCCAAGGTGGGCGGATCATTTGAGCTTAGGAGTTCCGGAGCAGCCTGGGCAACATGGCAAAACTCTATCTCTACCAAAAATACAAAACGGTTGTGGTGAGGTGCACCCGTGGTTCCAGCTACTCAGGAGGCTGTGGTGGGAGGATCACTTGAGCTTAGGAGGTAGAGGTTGCAACGAGCCGAGATCGTGCCACCGCACTCCAGCTTGGGTGACAGAGAGACCCCATCCCAAAAAAAAAAAAAGAATCTTAGCCAGACACAGTGGCTCACACCTGTAGTTTCAGCTATTCAGGAGGATGGGCCAGGAGTTCTAGACCAACCTGTGTGATATAGCAAGACCCCGTCTCTTAAAATAAATAAAAATATAGCCGGGCGCGGTGGCTCACGCCTCTAATCCCAGCACTTTGGGAGGCTGAGATGGGCGGATCACAAGGTCAGGAGATGAAGACCATCCTGGCTAACACAGTGAAACCCCATCTCTACTAAAAATACAAAAATTAGCCAGGTGTGGTGGCACATGCCTGTAGTCCCAGGTACTTGGGAGGCTGAGGCAGGAGAATTGCTTCAATCCGGGAGGGGGAGGTTGCAGTGAGCGGAGATCGCGCCACGGCACTCCAGCCTGGGCAAGAGAGAGAGACACTGTCTCAAAAAAAAAAAAAAATTATATATATATGTGTGTGTGTGTGTATATGTGTGTGTGTGTATATATGTATGTGTGTGTGTATATATATGTGTGTATATATATATGTATTCATATATATATGTATTTTTTTATATATGTATGTCTTCACCCTCTAGGTTTAACTCTTCTCTCCTTCCCAGCCAGCCTTTATGAAGAGTTACATCCCTCACAGTCTTCTCCCCCTCATCTTTCCCTCTTGTCTGGCTTATTCCCCATCACTCTGGTATAATGACTCTTGCTTAAGGTCATGAATGACCCCACTCTCTGAATGTAGTGAAGACTCCTTTCCACTCTTCTTCCTAAGAGATGACTTGATCTGTTAGCAGTGTTCTTCATCGTTGACAGTACCCTCTTCCTTTGAAACACTTTCTTCCCTTGGCCTCTGTGACACTAAATCCTGTTGGTTTTCTTCTTCCTCTTACTTCTTTAAACTTTCTCTTATTTTAACCTTTTTTTCTCTCACTGGCCTTAACTCCAAGGTTTTTGTTTTTGTTTTTGTTTTTTACTGGAGACTGTCTTGCTCTGTTGCCCAGGCTGGAGTTCGGTGGCTCAGTCTTGGCTCACTGCAGCATCGACCAGGCTCAAGGAATCCTCCCACCTCAGCCTCCCTGGTAGCTAGGACCACAGGCACATGCCACGATGACCAGCTAATTTTTTTTTTTAGCTTTTGGTAGAGACAGGGTTTCACTATGTTGCCCAGGCTGGTCTCGTACTCCTGGACTCAAGCAATCCACCCACCTCAGCCTCCCAATATGCTAGGATTACAGGTGTGAGCCACCACACCTGGCCCAACTCTGAGACTTCTTTGTGTGTATGTGTGCTTGTGTGCTTTGTGTGAGAGACGGAGTTTCACTCTGTCACCCAGGCTGGAGAAGAGTGGCGCGATCTCGGCTCACTGCAACCACCGCTTGCCTGGTTTAAATGATTCTCCTTCCTCATTTTCCCGAGTAGCTGGGACCACAGGTGTACGCCACCATGCCTAGCTAATTTTTGTATTTTTTAGTAGAGACGGGTTTCACTATATGTTGGCCAGGCCAGGTCTCAAACTCCTGACTCAGGTGATCCACCCACCTTTGCCTCCTAAAGTGCTGGGATTCTTTTTGAGATGGAGTCTTTGTCACCCAGCCTAGAGTACAGTGCAGTAGCACAATCTTGGCTCACTGCAACCTCTGCCTCCCAGGTTCAAGCCATTTTCTTGCCTCAGCCTCCCGAGTAGCTGGGATTACAGGTTTACAGGCATACACCACCACGCCCAGCTAATTTTTGTATTTTTTAGTAGAGACAGAGTTTTGCCATGTTGGCCAGGCTGGTCTTGAACTCCTCACCTCAGGTGATCCACCTGCCTTGGCCTCCCAAAGTGCTAGGATTACAGGCGTGAGGCACTGTGCCTGCCAACTCTTAGACTTCTTAAAGCATGACCCATACTTTTTATTTTAATTCTACTTTTTGCCTTGGTGATCTTATCAGCTCCCGTGGGCTCAAATTCTAACAACTCTTTGTGGCATTGGTGGTACAGTGATAAGCATAGCTGCTTTCAAATCCTAACAACTTGTACATTTATATTCCTACTCCAGATCTTTCTTTTGAGTTAGCCTTATATAACTGTGTATCCCTTGCCATCCCACCCCTCCTTTTATATCTCTGGCATTTCAAATTCAGCATGTCTAAAACTGAAGGTCTAAAACTTCTCTGTCCCCTATGCCCCCCCACCCCCCGACCCTGAAAATAACACATACAACTTGGTCTTAAGCCCTCTTCCACTATTCTTGTCTCAATAAATGACCCCAACCCCTACCTGGTTTTCCAGGCCTGATACCTACTTTATTTTTCACTCTACAGTCACTAAATCCTGTTGATTCAACTGCTTCCATCTCTCATCAGTTCTTCCCCTTCCATCCACGCCCATTGTCATCACCCTTGTCCCGCCACCATCTTCTCCCACCTATCCTGTTTGAACAATCTTAATTGTTCTCCCTGCACCTGTTACTCTGCCTTTTCATTCATTTTCTGTATAGCACCCAGAGTAATACTTAAGAATCAGGAGAAATGGGCTGGGCGCAGTGGCTCACACCTATAATTCCAGCATTTTGGGAGGCCGAGGCGGGCAGATCACGAGGTCAGGAGATTGAGACCATCCTGGCTAACATGATGAAACCCTGTCTCTACTAAAAATACAAAAATAAAAAATAAAAAAATTAGCCGGGCATGGTGGCGGGCGCCTGTAGTCCCAGCTACTCAGGAGGCTGAGGCGGGAGAATGGCATGAACCTGGGAGGTGGAGCTTACAGTGAGCTGAGATTGCGCCACTGCACTCCAGCCTGGGTGACAGAGCAAGACTCCGTCTCAAAAAAAAAAAAAAAAAAAGAATCAAGAGAAATGTATTAGTAACTAGTTAAAATGCTTGTTTGTGTTTTCACATTACCCTGGGCTTTTTACTGTGCTTTCAGGTGTCCACTTGCGAAAGCAGCATTCCTATATTGAGCAAGGCAAGAAATGCCGTTACTGTGATGCTGTGTTTCATGAGCGCTATGCCCTCATCCAGCATCAGAAGTCACACAAGAATGAGAAGCGCTTTAAGTGTGACCAGTGTGATTACGCTTGTAGACAGGTAGGAACCTTCATTGAAAGTTGTTGGTGCTTTCTCGGTGTCTGGTGTTATCAGAGGGCATTTACATATCTAGTACAGTGGCTATTTTTAAAGATAGTATTTTCAAACTGTGGATTATGAGGAATGTCACCAAAATCAAAGGTCATGCTCCTTGTCAATTGTGTCATCCCGGTGTCCAGATGATGTTTTATTCAGTCACAGCTTACCTCTTCCTTAAGCAGACATCTTTCTGAAAACTGTGGAAAGTAAGTCCAGGACTTGAGAGAGGGGAAGAATCTCATGCGGGGACATGACTCTTGGTAGGGAGCCAAAGAAGGAGCTCAGCAGGAATAAGCAGCTCTATCTGTGCTACAATTATGGAAGCAGTTGTGCACCACACTAAAAATACCTTTATCAAGCCGGGCGCAGTGGCTCACACCTGTAACCCTAGCACTTTGGGAGGCCGAGATAGGCAACAGAGAGAGACCCCATCTCTACAAAAAGAAAAAATTAGGGCCGGGCGCGGTGGCTCGAGCGCCTGTAATCCCAGCACTTTGGGAGGCTGAGGTGGGCGGATCACTTGAGGTCAGGAACTTGAGAGCAGCCTGGCCAACACGGTGAAACCCCGCCTCTACTAAAAATACAAAAATTAGCCGGGCATGGTGATGGACGCCTGTAATCCCAGCTACTCTGGAAGCTGAGGCAGGAGAATCGCTTGAACCTGGGGCGGAGGTTGCATTGAGCCGAGATTGCGCCACTGCGCTCCAGCCTGGGTGGCAGAGCGAGACTCTGTCTCCAAAAGAAAAAGAAAAAATTAGCTGGGGCCAGGCACGGTGACTCACACCTGTAATCCCAGCACTTTGGGAAGCCAAGGCAGGCAGATCATTTGAGGTTGGGAGTTCAAGACCAGCCTGGCCAACCTGGTGAAATCCCATCTCTACTAAAAAAAAAAAAAAAAAAAACATGAAGGTCGGCCGGGCGCGGTGGCTCACGCCTGTAATCCCAGCACTTTGGGAGGCCGAGGCAGGTGGATCACGAGGTCAGGAGATCAAGACCATCCTAGCTAACACAGTGAAACCCCGTCTCTACAAAAAATTAGCTGGGCGTGGTGGTGGGTGCCTGTAGTCCCAGCTACTCCAGAGGCTGAGGCAGGTGAATGGCATGAACCCAGTGAGCCGAGATTGCGCCACTGCACTCCAGCCTGGGCGACAGAGCGAGACTCCATCTCAAAAAAAAAAAAAAAAAAAAGTCAGCTGGGTGTGGTGGCAGGCACCTGTAATCGCAGCTACTCAAGAGGCTGAGGCAGGAGAATTGCTTGAACCCGGGAGGTGGAGGTTGCAGCGAGCCAAGATCGCGCCACTGCACTCCATCCTGGGCGATAGAGCGAGACTCCGTCTCAAAAAAAAACAAAAAAAATTAGCCAGGCATGGTGGCTCATACCTATGGTCCCATTTTGAAGCTGCAGTAAGCCATGATCACACCACTGCTCTCCAGACTTTGCAACAGAGCAAGACCCTGTCTCTAAATATATAGCTTTATCATCTCAACAAGCCGTGTGGAGTCTAGACCTAGCTTGGGTGAGAAATACCTGTTGGCCACATGCATGCAGGTGGCAGCTGGGGCAGTAGCCCCATGAGCAGGCTCTGAGGGCTTTCCCCCTATGCCGTTTCAGGAGAGGCACATGATCATGCACAAGCGCACTCACACCGGGGAGAAGCCTTACGCCTGCAGCCACTGCGATAAGACCTTCCGCCAGAAGCAGCTTCTCGACATGCACTTCAAGCGCTATCACGACCCCAACTTCGTCCCTGCGGCCTTTGTCTGTTCTAAGTGTGGGAAAACATTTACACGTCGGGTAAGGGTCAGAACTTCACTTTGCCTGTTACGATACTGAATATTGGATCTTTGGTCTTCCTCTGCAGAGCATGGTAGTTTTTTTCACTGAGGTTATAAACAGAGATGCTCCATTGTTTGGAAAGGGTTAGTCATCCCCATCTTGATGTTTCTATCCATGTGTGAACCCTTCCACTGATGGGGAACACAGTATCTTTGAATAGATTGATTGCATAAAGAAATTTCCTGGCCAGGCGCGGTGGCTCACGCCTGTAATCCCAGCACTTTGGGAGGCCAAGGTGGGTGGATCACGAGGTCAGGAGATCGAGACCATCCTGGCTAACATGGTGAAACACCGTCTCTACTAAAAATACAAAAAATTAGCCGGGTGCGGTGGCGGGCCCCTGTACTCCCAGGAGGCTGAGGCAGGAGGATGGCGTGTACCCGGGGGGCAGAGCTTGCAGTGATCCGAGATCGCACCACTGCACTCCAGCCTGGGCGAAAGAGCAAGACTCCGTCTCAAAAAAAAAAAAAAAATTTCCTTAGGTGGATTGAAACCTGCACCCCACCCCACCCCACCCTTAGCTAGCTGTAGCCTGTTCTGGGTCTTCTCTTGGGGGCTCTGTTAGATCTTGACAGAACTAAGAGCTGGTCTGATCCTCCCCCATCTCTGTCTGCAGGCTGCTGAGCCTCCCCTCAGAGAACCCAGCCTTATCCATTTCCCCTGAGCAGAGACAGCGTGTTCAGGACACACTTAGCAGATACTAGAATTTTTAGGCTTAATATGGATTTTATTAAAGTAAATAACTTCCAATCTGATCTTAGCTTTTTTAGTGGTGTGAAAGAGGATTTTGTTCTTTTTGTTAGAATACCATGGCAAGACATGCTGATAATTGTGCTGGCCCAGATGGCGTAGAGGGGGAAAATGGAGGAGAAACGAAGAAGAGTAAACGTGGAAGAAAAAGAAAGATGCGCTCTAAGAAAGAAGATTCCTCTGACAGTGGTAAGTGACTTGTTCCTTGATTTGCTTACTATGGCAGGCTTTGGAGCCCAGTTTCCAGTGTATTTATGTATGGATATGCTGGGATGTAGAGGCGGGCACACACTCTTCCTTTCTTTAAACTTCTCATCTCCTAACGTCTATTTACAACAGCAGTTAGTGTTTTTCTGGGGCATATTTTCTTTTCTCCTCGTGGCATTCCGCTTATTAATGCCCTTTTTGTTTGTTTGTTTGTTTGTTTTTTTTGAGACGGAGTCTCGCTCTATCGCCCAGGCTGGAGTGCACTGGCGCGATCTCGGCTCACTGCAAGCTCTGCCTCCCGGGTTCACGCCATTCTCCTGCCTCAGCCTCCCGAGTAGCTGTGACTACAGGCGCCCACCACCACGCCTGGCTAATTTTTTTGTATTTTTTAGTAGAGACGGGGTTTCACCGTGTTAGCCAGAATGGTCTCGATCTCCTCACCTCGTGATCCGCCCTCCTCAACCTCCCAAAGTGCTGGGATTACAGGTGTGAGCCGCTGCGCCCAGCCATTATTAATGCCTTATACGTAATCTTGAGTTAAAGCAAAATTAATATTTTTATTCAGTTTATTCAAATTTGTGATATTCTAAGGCCAGCAGAGTTTCTTTTCCTATGTTCTTAACTTTTACATTTAGGAAGCTGGTCTAGATAAGAGCAGTGAATCTAATGGACATGAAGAAGGTTGTTTAAGCATCTTCACTTACGGTTTGACTGCCTGTGTCAGCCTAACCTTGAGAGGTGCTGATCAAGTCAGTGAAGGTCAGCCTTTCTCTTCCTACCTTAATCTCTCCATTTAAAGTTTAAAATCTTGCCTATTTTCCTACCACAGGTACTCTTTGGAGTGTTTTTTGCCTCTCTAGTCATGAAACCCAGGCAGGAGGTTGTGCTTAGAAGTGCCAAGCCTCGGTCGGGCACAGTGGCTCATGCCTGTAATCCCAGCACTTTGGGAGACAAAGATGGGCAGATCACTTGAGGTCAGGAGTTCGAGACCAGCCTGGGGAACATGGCAAAACCTTGTCTCTACAAAAAATTTAAAAATTAGCCAGGTGTGGTGGTACATGCCGATAGTCCCAGCTACTCGAGAGGCTGAGGTGGGAGAATCACCTGAGCCCGGGAAATTGAGGCTGCAGTGAGCTGTGATCACGCCACTGCCTTCCAGTCTGGTCGTCGAAGTGAGACCTTGTCTCCAAAAAAAAAGAAAAAGTGCCAAGCCTCACAAAGAGGGTGGAGGAACAAGAGTCTTGGTAACTTGGAGGCCACATTTAATTACACAAACATGTTCAGAGTGTTAGATTCTGTAGTGTGGATATCTAGGTTGCTGGCATCCAGGTGGGAAGGCACCTCTGTAACTAAAGACTTAAGGTATGGATGGAAAAGGTGGTAGAGAGTTTGGTTTTAGGAAATGGACTTCCCAGAAGCACCATTAAACTGGAGAGATTATAGATGATGCCTGATAGTCTAGGGATTCTTCATATTGTGTTTTGCACTGGTTGTCAGTAGAAATAGTGGGGAGGGGTTGAGATTTTTGAGAAGGAACATATTGGAGAACTTTAGTGACTTTATTGGGCTATTTTTGTTCTTTGTTTGTTTTGGTTTTTTTTTTTTTTTTTTTTTTTTGAGACAGCGTCTCCCTCTTGTTGCCCAGGCTGGAGTGCAGTAGTGCGATCTCTGCTCACTGCAACCTCCACCTTCTGGGTTCAAGCGATTCTCCTGCTCAGCCTCCCAGGTAGCTGGGATTACAGGCATGCCCCACCACACCCTATTAATTTTTGTATTTTTAGTAGAGATAGGGTTTCACCATGTTGGCCAGGCTGGTCCAGAACCCCTGACCTCAGGTGATCCATCCGCCTCGGCCTCCCAAAGTGCTGGGATTACAGGTGTGAGCCACTGTGCCCGGCTGTTTTTTTGTTTTTAAATAGAGATGGGGTCCCACTGTGTGGCCCAGGCTGGTCTCGTAACTCCTGGGCTCAAGTGATCCTCCTGCCTCGACCTCCCAATGTGCTGGGATTATAGGCATGAGCCACTGCACCCAGCTACTTTATGGGTTTTATTGTAAAACTTTCTCATGAAAGCACTAAGCTGTTTATGTTTGGATCTGTAACAAGGTCCCCCCCACCCCCCTTTTTTTTTCCTTTTTTTAAATGGAGTATCCGTTTTAAGTAGCATCTTCTTCAGTCACTGGGTGTTAAGTGTATGCCTCCTTTAAGATGTCAGTTTGCAGCCGGTCATGGTGGCTCACGCCTGTAATCCCAGCACTTCGGTAGGCCAAGGCAGGCAGATCACCTTAGCTCAGGAGTTCAAGACCAGCCTGGGGAACATGGCAAAACCCTGTTATCTACAAAAAAATACAAAAATCAGCAGGGGGTTGTGGCCTGCGCCTGCGGTCCCAGCTACCTGGGAGGCTGAGGTGGGAGGATGGCTTGAGCCCAGTAGGTTGAGCTGCAGTGAACTGAGATAGTGTCACTGCACTCCAGCCTGGGTAACAGAGCGAGACCCTGTCTCCAAAAAAAAAAAAAGGGGAAAAAAATTATTGCAGTGAACTGTTGGGGGTTTTCAGAAATGTTGGGAGACTCCCAGATATTACCAGTGATCAGATAATCTTAACCTTGGGGATCCCTATAGTTGTTCTTAGTTGCAAAGCCGCCTGCTGCCAGACTCTGTCCTATGTCCTGCTTTCTCCTGATACTGCCTTGTTCACTTCTGTGGTTCATCTCCAGGAAGACCAGCTTCTTTCCCTAATTGTATGTAACCAGAAGCATCTTTAGTCTAAAGAGATTATTGATAGCTTCTGATAGATTTCTACAGTTCTGTGTTCTGTCTGCTGCTGGTTAGTAGAGCATGGAATTAGGTTCCAGGCCTTATACCTAGTGACTCTTTATCTCCCCCAGAAAAGGGACGTCAGCCTGGGCTCCATGCCACTGTTGGCCATGCAGTCTTACTTGTCCTGACCCAGAAGTTCTGCCTGTCGGCTGTCTACAGAGATTGACCAGCAGATGGTCTACTGCTGTTTTCAAGGCTTTTTGCTGACATACCACCAAGCCAATAAGCCTTTGATCCTGTTAGCCTGCTTTTGTGTGCTTTTCCCCCCAATTCTGACTGAATTTGTTTAGTTTTCTAGGCATTGGGCCAACTTAGGCAATAGAGGGCTTGAAGAAGTTCAGCAGGGAAGCATCTCTCGTTCTTGACACACTGCCACCTATCTATGTATTCCCCACGTTTTCACTTAGGATTTCAGTCACTTGAGAAATAAGGCATTTTATCTGGAAGATCAGGAGTTTACCCACAGATCTCTAAATTTAAACATTTTGTTCCAGAGAAAGAGAGTGCACGTTAATAACCCGTGCTTTCTAGAGGAAGGCAGGCAGTGTACATTTTGTGCCGCAGCCATGGGGGAGGGATAACAAAAGCTCTTTGGCTGCCTGCAGATGTGGGTGCCAGAACAGCCCCAGACTGAGGGCAGAGGTTTGAATTCTACCTGCTGTGACTTAGCTGTGCATTGCAATCACTTAGTTTCTCACTTTTTCTATAAAATGAGGGTAACACCCTCATTCAATGAAGTACTGAAGCCTAAGTGGAAAATGGTGAATTTTTAAATTGTGATGTTTGCTATAAGTAAAAGCTGTGTTTGTGGTAGACTATAGGTTACGGAGCAGGATTACATGAGTTCCGTGAGTCCTGTTGATCCCCAGGTCACTATTAAATGGAGTGAGAATGTTACAGAAATTACTCAGGGAAACTTGAGTCTCAGCTGGTCAGATGTCCCAGGTCACGTACCTAAGTAAGAGATCTGAGACTCAGCCTCGTTGCCTGGCTCCTCGTCAGTATTCTTTATACAATAGTTTCCTCACTTTCATGTACCACTGATTTTACCACGAATGGACTATTGTGGCATTAGGGAGGAGAGCAAGAGGGTTGGAAATGACACATTGGGTCTAGTACAGCTGGGAATTAAGTCCAAAAACTTGACCTTAAAAGAGAATCAATAATAGTTTCAAAAGAACTCTTGCTACTTACCTTAGTAAATAGGACCTCACAATGCGTAAGAATTTCTGGCCAGCCGTGATGGATGAAGCCTGTAATCCTAACACTTTGGGAGGTCAGGAGTTAGAAGCTGCAGTGAGCTATGACCGCACCAGTGCACTCCAGCCTGGGTGACAGAACAAGACCCCGCCTCAAAAAAAAAGAAAAAGAATTTCCGTCTTGTCCCCTGACACACACACACACACACACACACACACACACACACACACTCACTCACTCTCTCTTACCCTTCCTGCCCACTTAGAGATGAGCAGAACCACATCTCCAAGGGTCCATTTCCGGCTTAGTGTCCTGCTTTATCCTGGTATAGTAGGTAGGGGGATCATGAGAATTTGAAATTCGGTATTGTGTTGAGTCAAAAAAGGGTCTAAAGCTAAAAGGAAAAAGTAATAGCCAATCCCACATAAAATGTGAATAATAGTATTCAAGTCGATTTGCTTCATTCTGTTGTAATACCTGTTTATTATATTAATCCTGATAGCAAAAATTCCAGCGAAAGCATTTTTATTTATTATTTTTTGGAACCTCACACCCTGCTCCCCTAAAAGCATTTTTAAATGGGCTTTTGTTTTGTTTTTAGTTTTTATTTATTTTTGTTGTTATTTGTTTGTTTTTCCCAGACAAAGTCTTATTCTGTCACCCAGGCTGGAGTGTAGTGGAGTGATCTCAGCTCACTGCAACCTCTGCCTCCCAGGTTCAAGTGATTCTCATACCTCAGCCTCCTAAGTAGCTAGGATTACAGGTGCCCGCCATCACAGCTGGCTAATTTTTGTATTTTTAGTAGAGACGGGGTTTCACCATGTTGGCCTGGCTGGTCTCAAAGTCCTGACTTCAGGTGATCCACCCACCTCGGCCTCCTAAAGTGCTGGGATTACAGGCGTGAGCCACCGTTCCCAGCCTAAATGGGCTTTTTTTTTTTTTTTTTTTTTTTACACAGGATCTCACTGTATCACCCAGGCTGAATACAGTGGTGAAATCACAGCACGCTGCAGCCTCTACCTCCCTGGCTTAAGCAGGCCTCTTGCCTCCGTCTCTTGAGTAGCTGGGACTACAGACACACACCACCGTGTCCTGCTAATTTCTTCCTTTTTTTTTTTTTTCTTATTTTTTTTCCTTGAGACGGAATCTCACTCTGTTGCCCAGGCTGGAGTGCAATGGCATGATCTCAGCTCACTGCAACCTCCACCTCTCGGGTTCAAGCAATTCTTCTGCCTCAGCCTCCCGAGTAGCTGGGATTACAGGTGCCGCCACCACGCCTAGCTAATTTTTGTATTTTTAGTAGAGACGGGGTTTTACCATGTTGGCCAGGCTTGTCTCGAACTCCTAACCTCAGGTGATCCACCTGCCTCAACCTCCCAAAGTGCTGGGATTACAGGCATGAGCCACTGCGCTGGGCAAATTTTGTTTTTGTTTTTGTTTGTTTGTTTTTTTGAGACGGAGTCTTGCTCTGTTGCCAGGCTGGAGTGCAGTGGCGCAATCTCGGCTCACTGCAACCTCTGCCTCCTGGGTTCCTGGGTTCAAGTGATTCCACTGCCTCAGCCTCCCGAGTAGCTGGGACTACAGGCATGCATCATCACACCCGGCTAATTTTTTGTATTTTAGTAGAGACAGGGTTTCACCATGTTGACGAGGATGGTCTCGATCTCCTGACCTTGTGATCCGCCCGCCTCAGCCTCCCAAAGTGCTGGGATTACAGGTGTGAGCCACCATGCCTGGCCACCTTTTGTTTTTTTGTTTTTTTTAAAGTAGAGACGGGGTTTCACCATATTTGCCAGGCTGGTCTTGAACTCTTGACCTCAAGTGAGCTGCCCACCTTGCCCTCCCAAAGTGCTGGGATTTACAGGCATGAGCCATCACACGGAGTCAATTTCGTTTTTGTTTTTTGTTTGTTTGTTTGTTTTTCTCTGGAGACAGAGTTTCACTCTTGTGGCCCAGGCTGGAGTGCAGTGGCGGATCTCAGCTCACCGCAACCTCCGCCTCCCAGGTTCAAGTGATTCTTCTGCCTCAGCCTCCCGAGTAGCTGGGATTACAGGTATGCGCCACCACACCCAGCTAATTTTATATTTTTAGTAGAGTCAGGGTTTCTCCATGTTGGACAGGCTGGTCTCAAACTCCCAACCTCAGGTGATACACCCACCTCAGCCTCCCAAAGTACTGGGATTACAGGTGTGAGCCACCGCGCCCAGCTGCCAGTTTCTTATTTCTTGTAGAGATAAGGTCTCACTATGTTACCCAAGCTGGTCTTGAACTCCTGAACATGAGTGATCCTCCAACCTCAGCCTCCCAAAGTGCTGGGATTACAAGTGTGAACCACCGTGCCCAACCTTAAATTGATTTTTCTTAATAATTGGCTGAGGATGCTGGCTCACACCTGTAATCCCAGCACTTTGGGAGGCAGAAGCAGGCAGATTGCCTGAGGTCAGGAGTTTGAGACCAGCCTGGCCAACATGGCGAAACCCCATCTCTACAAAAAATACAAAGATTATCTGGATTGGCTGGGCACGTTGGCTCATGCCTGTAATCCCAGCACTTTGGGAGGCCGAGGCAGGTGGATCACCTGAGGTCAGGAATTCAAGACCAGCCTGACCAATATGGTGAAACCCCATCTGTACTAAAAATACAAAAATCAGCCGGGTGTGGTGGCGTATGCCTGTAGTCACAGCTACTCAGGAGGCTGAGACAGGAGAATTAAACCCAGATTGCAGAGGTTGCAGTGAGCTGAGATCGTGCCACTGCATTCCAGCCTGGGCGACAGAGTGAGACTCTGTCTCAAAAAAAAAAAAAGAAGGAAAAAAAATTACCTGGGCATGGTGGTGCATGCCTGTAGTCCCGGCCACTCAGGAGGCTGAGCAACGAGAATTGCTTGAATCTGGGAGGCAGAGATTGCAGTGAGCCGAGATCGCGCCACTGCACTCCAGCCTGGGCAATAGAGTGAGACTGTCTCAAAAAAAAAAAAAAGAAAGAAAGAAAATATATATATATGTGTGTGTGTGTGTGTGTGTGTGTGTGTGTATATGTATATATAAAACAAGACTTCAAATAATATATAATTGTTTTCTTTCATCTTCCACCACCCTTCTCCTTGCCCCACCACCTGTGCTTCCTGATTTCATGAAAAGAAAATGCTGAACCAGATCTGGACGACAATGAGGATGAGGAGGAGCCTGCCGTAGAAATTGAACCTGAGCCAGAGCCTCAGCCTGTGACCCCAGCCCCACCACCCGCCAAGAAGCGGAGAGGACGACCCCCTGGCAGAACCAACCAGCCCAAACAGAACCAGCGTAAGTTGTTCATCTCTGCTCTGGAGGCTGGCGTCTTCTCCGAGCATGTGGGGGAGCCAGATGGGTCCTTGTTCTTTGGGGAGGTGGGAACTAAGCCATGAGAACAAGTTAAGGGCATGTCGAGAACAAACTCTCAGGAAATGGCTTTTTAGGAGTTTTTACTGAGGAACATCTGAGGAAGTCTTTAGAGGCCTGTTACATTTCAAGAAGAAGTCCAGAGTAGAAGGGTACTTGTGTTCTGCAAGATGGGTACTGTTAATGTGGGCGGGTTTTGAAAAACAACCAAAGTCACAGTCAGCTGGCAGAATGGATGCGGTAATGAATATAAAAGAGCCAAATCGTAAAGGGTGGAGAGGGAAAGCAGTTTCTGCACTGAGATTGCCCCTTCTAAGAAACTCAGGGTCAGGCGGTGGCTCATGCCTGTGATCCCAGCACTTTGGGGGGCCAAGGCGGGAGGATCACCTGAGGTCAGTAGTTCCATACCAGCCTGGTCAACATGGTGAAACCCCATCTCTGCTAAAAATACAAAAATTAGCCAGGCGTAGGGGTGGGCACCTGTAGTCCCATCTACTCAGGAGGCTGAGGCAGGAGAATTGCTTTAACCCGGGGGGCAGAGGTTGCAGTGAGCCGAGATCATGCCAGTGCACTCCAGCCTGGTGATAGAGCAAGACTCCGTCTCAAAAAATAAAATAAAAAATAAATTGACTGTCTCTAGACCGCTATCTAATAAGGCTTTCCTGCATTGCTGACATCCCGTTCGCTGTCAGTCTAAAAGACCCTTGTGATTCTTGGGGCTTTAATGCACCATTTGTTCTGTCTGTGCTCTTCTTTGCCAGCAACAGCTATCATTCAGGTTGAAGACCAGAATACAGGTGCAATTGAGAACATTATAGTTGAAGTAAAAAAAGAGCCAGATGCTGAGCCCGCAGAGGGAGAGGAAGAGGAGGCCCAGCCAGCTGCCACAGATGCCCCCAACGGAGACCTCACGCCCGAGATGATCCTCAGCATGATGGACCGGTGATGGCGGAGCCTTGTGCGTCGCCAGGACTGCTCTGGGCTGTGTTTAAACGGCCCGCATCTTAATTTTTCCCCCTTCTTTCTTTTTTTGGCTTTGGGAAAAGCATCATTTTACCAAACATACCGAGAACGAAAACTTCAAGGATGATGTTAGAAAAAAATGTGATTTAACTAGAACTTGCTGTCTGATGTTAGCAAATCATGGAATGTTCTGAGTCCCCGAGGGTTTACTGTGAAGTGCTGAGGACAGTGTTGACGACTAACTCGTTTTCCTAGATGGAAACGGAGACATTGACCCCTCCCTCCATGTGGTAAACCACTCCAGAATGGCCACCAGGCTTCCCAGAGTTCTATGGTCTTCTTCCCAAGAGAGTTTTTAATTGTAAATGCATACTTGGGAAGGACTTAGACTTTTAAACTGTTTTTTGCTTTTGCTTTTCCCTGACTCCCTTTGCTTGGAGTCAGCTGCACACCAGTAGTATGGCATGCTACGATCAGGTTCTGTCCTGAAAGCTTTGCCTCTTTCTTGGCAAAGTTTCTGGTATGGTCAAGCTTGTAAATAACTTTTTTTACATTTTAATCTTTTCCATTAATTAAGAGGTTGAAAAGAAGTGCAGTGTAAGAAAACCCAGCATTTTAATTACTTGCAAATTAAGTTACCACAGACTCTGTAGTGTGTAAATGTTGACAAGGAATTGGATCACAATCATGTAGCAGAATGGCACCCAGACCACTGCCCACCAGTGATGGACACCCACGTGGCAGATCATGATTTCCAGCCCACGGAGCCAGCATTTGAACCTTGTATAATTAACTTTCAGTTATGATTTCCCATCGACATTTTCTTTGCCCTGTTTGTAGCTGATTGTTGTGTTTTATAAATCTTCTGTTAAGGCAGAAGGGTGATTATGAGTGGGTCACAGCAGCCCTTATAAGCTGGGCCAGAAAATTTCACTAGGTCAGTAATTTAAACCTTGGATCTTCAAAAAATAAAATAATAATGTGAAGCAAAACCAACTAAAAAGTGATTCTTGCACATGAACTGTCACATGTTTAAAAATGTGTTTTTTAGAGAGCCTCAGTCTTACCGATTTCAAACACTTTTTTCTTCTGTGTATTGCTTTTAAGAGAGCCATCAGTTAGCTATCAGACTCTAGGTTGATGCATTTTGTACTTAGCTGTACTGTGTGATATTTTTCATTATTTTAGGACGCCAACATGAGACCTGTAATAAAATATGTAATGGGGTTGAAAGCTGGGGAGGAGGATCTACTGCTGTACAGCTAATAAATCATAACGGATTAACAAGTGCTCCAAAGACTCCATCTTGCGTGATTCCTGCCTGCTTGAGGGATGTTGGGGGGCTGCATACATGGTTCCAGGCTGTGCAGGCTGCTGCCTTTCACAGGCAACCCCTGTTCCCTGGGATGGTACTTTCTCTAGCAGATGGGAGGATATGATCTTGGCGGGTGACTGGATATTGAGCGCATCCTGCTGTAACTGTTTTTTTGTTTGTTTGTTTGTTTGTTTTGTTTTTTGAGATGGAGTCTCGCTCTGTTGCCCAGGCTGGAGTGCAGTGGCGCAATCTCAGCTCACTGCAACCTCCACCTCCCAGG
The DNA here is from genome assembly GCF_028858775.2 of Pan troglodytes. Classification (NCBI taxonomy): domain Eukaryota; kingdom Metazoa; phylum Chordata; class Mammalia; order Primates; family Hominidae; genus Pan; species Pan troglodytes. The sequence continues at coordinate 65,683,672 of NC_072416.2, forward strand.
TTCACGCCATTCTCCTGCCTCAACCTCCCGAGTAGCTGGGACTACAGGCGCCTGCCACCATGCCTGGCCAATTTTTTGTATTTTTAGTAGAGACAGGGTTTCACTGTGTTAGCCAGGATGGTCTCGATCTCCTGACCTTGTGATCCGCCTGCCTAGGCCTCCGAAAGTGCTGGGATTACAGGCGTGAGCCACCACACCCAGCCCCTGCTATAACTTCTTAACTCCCCAAAATGTGTGTCTAAGTAGACAGGTGAGTAGATGGACAGCAGCCAGCTTCCATGATCCACTTGAGGAGTAAGTGCCCCATGCACAGAGTAGATGGGGCGTAGAGCTGCTTAGAGTGAAAGGGGCTGAGGGGAAGCTGTCTACTCAGGCTCTCAGCTCAAGGAGGCCTGGGATCAGATGTACCTGGAGCTCTGCCAGGTGTGAGGGAACAGAGAGGAGCTGGGCCCAGTCTGCCCTAGAGAAGTTCATTTGAAAGGAGAGAGACAGATGCACAACCACTGAGTAGTGAAGAGACCGTCTTAGATAATAGAGCTGCCTGGTAGCACTTCAGGAAGGTGGTTGGAAAGGGAGTTGTGTCGTGTTTGGAATCTTAGGCGTGAGTGGAAAATTATCTTGCTGCTGCTGCCATTCCTAGGCAGATTGCTTTGGCAAACCCACTTGAGGTGAAAGCTTAAACCACTTGAGTTTTTTAACCTAAATTCCAACTTAGGAGTTGTCAATTAGAAGTAACAGAGCAAAATGTGTGAAGCTTTTAGCTGGCTAGTGCTGTCCACACAGATGGGTCTCCCAGGAAAACGACCCAGGGCCTCCTGGGGCCTCGGGACTCAGCCAGGCAGTTAACTCGTTGGTCTGAAAGTTAGTGGTCTCAGGCTGTTGGAGCTTGAGTTCTGTATCCCATCTACGGGTTTACCCGCCAGGGTACCCCTACCAGCCAGCCAAAACTTTTTTTTTCTTTTTTTCTTTTTTTTTTTTTTTGAGACGGAGTCTTGCTCTGTCACCCAAGCTGGAGTGCCGTGGCACAATCTTGGATCACTTCAACCTCCACCTCCTGGGTTCAAGGGATTCTCCTGCCTCAGCCTCCTGAGAAGCTGGGATTACAGGCACCCACCACCACACCTTGCTAATTTTTGTATTTTTAGTAGAGATGGGGTTTCACCATGTTGACCAGGCTGGTCTGGAACTCCTGACCTCAGGTGATCCGCCCGCCTCGGCCTCCCAAAGTTCTAGGATTACAGGCATGAGCCACCACACCCGGCCCCAACTTTTTTTTAATTCCAAGTTTTTTTTGAGACAGGGTCTCACTCTGTCACCTAGGCTGGGATGTGGTGGCACAATCAGCTCACTGTGACCTTGAACTAGGCTCAAGCAATCCTACCTCAGCCTCCTGGATAGCTGGGACTACGGGCCATGCCATCACACCTGGCTCATTTTTGTTTTGTTTTTTTTTTTTAGGTTTTTTTTTTTTTTTAGAGATAGGATCTTGCTATGTTGCCCAGGCTAGTCTCAAAATCCTGAACTGAAGTGATCTTCCTGCCTCAGCCTCCAAAAGTGCTGGATTATAGGCATGAACCACCATTCCCAGCCACCTAAGCATATATAACCTCTTTGCAGAACAATGAGGCTCAGTTTTTCTGTATCTTCAACACAGCCTGTCATTCCTGATTGTATACATTCTGTTTGAAAGGTTTTTGTTTGTTTGCTTGCTTGTTTGTTTTGAGATGGAGTCTCGGTCTGTTGCCAGGCTGGAGTGCAGTGGCGCGATCTCGGCTCACTGCAACCTCTGCCTCCCAGTTTCAAGCAATTCTCCTGCCTCAGCCTCCCCAGTAGCTGGGAATACAGGCACGCACCACCACACCTGGCTAATTGTATTTTAATAGAGACAGAGTTTCACCATGTTGGCCAGGATGGTCTCAATCTCCTGACCTCGTGATCCGCCCGCCTCGGCCACCCAAAGTGCTGGGATTACAGGCGTGCACCACCATGCCCGGCCCTCTGTTAGAAAGTTTAAAAGTTTAAAAGTAGCCTCCCAGCTACTTGGGAGGCTGAGGCAGGAGAATTGCTTGAACCCGGGAGGCGGAGGTTGCAGTGAGCCAAGATTGCGCCACTGCACTCCAGCCTGGGTGACAGCGAGACTCCGTCTCAAAAAAAAAAAAAAAAAAAAAGTTTAAAAGTGGATTTGTTTTAGCTGGAGAGGGGGCAAGAGAATTGACATCCTGATGGAGTTAAGGCTGAAAAGGGATCCTCCTGCTGCATAGCCCAGGATGCATCCTGTCTGTCCCTTAATTATAAAACCTTCAGCAGCAGAAGCCAGTTGTGTTACTGCTTCTGTTGACAGGGAAGTTCCTGAACCTGCATGCAGCTTCCTCAGTGTTAAGCCACAGAAGTAAAGAACCTTTGCCCCTTTCACCCCTAGGCTGGCATCACCATATTGCTGCCCAGCTCAGCAAGTACCTGAGCCCTTCTCTGACTTGTCAGGACCTGGTCTTTGAAAATCATCTGTGGTGAGCCTTATGGCAGCACCAAGGGGGCATAGCCCGGCCCACCTGGGAGGCAAGTCTCGCCCTCAGTCTGTGCTACCCAGAGCAGGCGAGGCTGATGCTCTCAGGAGCTTTGACATTTCCTGAATGCCCATGGAGTGGCATGCCATCCAGAACACAGACGGGCTTGAACAAGCTGACAGCTTCTCACTGAGTCACTGTCACTTGTAAGAACCGAGTCCCATGTGTTCACTTGGTCTCTGAGATCAGGTTTGCTGTGTTACTACCTCCCTGACCACCATCAGCCACGTGGCTAGCCCCGCAAGCCTGTCCAGATCTCTTAGTTGTCCCTGCCTGCCCCCATGTGCTCACACACACAGGGACTGGCCCCACTGGCATCGCTGCAGCCTCCAGAGGCCCTCCACCTGGGCATGGCTCCAGCCCTTTTGGCAGTCACTCTCATTTCTCTCTCCTCCTTGTCATTCTAAACAGAAAAATCCCAGTGAGGTGGATTTTCTGCCATTCTGTTTTGGAATCCCTGGGTTGTCATGGTAGACTTGGCAAATGTGAGTGTTATCTGAGTGCCAGGCACTGTTGTGGGCACTTCCCTTAATAAACATTGAATCCTTTGAGCAAGGCTTGAGGTTAGTTAATAGCTCCGGCTTACAAACAAAACTGGAAGACCAGAAAGGCTAAGTAATGTGTTCAGTGTCAAAATCTAGGCAGTGTGCCTGCAGAACCTGCTTTTTTTTTTTTTTTTTTTTTTTTTTGAGACGGAGTCTTGCTCTGTCGCCCAGGCTGGAGTACAGTGGTGAGATCTTGGTTCACTGCAACCTCTGCCTCCTGGGCTCAAGCAATGCTCATGCCTCAGCCTCCCCAGTAGCTGGGACTACAGGTGCCCACCACCACGCTTGGCTAACTTTTTGTATTTTAGTAGAGACAAGGTTTCACCATGTTGGCCAGGTTGGTCTCGAACTCCTGAGCTCAGGCGATCCACCTCGGCCTCCCAAAATGCTGGGATTATAGGCATGAGCCACTACACCTGGCCAGAACCTGCATTCTTGGTTCCTTGGCAGTACTGTGTGAGACCTACTGAATTGTCACCCTACAAGCAGTTTGAGGGTTCTGTGTGGTCTTAGAGCCTTAGATCTTAATCCAAATTATGTCTCTTCGTGGCCAGGCATGGTGTCTCACGCCTGTAATCCCAGCACTTTGGGAGGCTGAGGTGGGCAGATCACCTGAGGTCAGGAGTTGGAGACCAGCCTGACAAACATGGTGAAACCCCGTCTCTACTAAAAACATAAAAATTCCCTGGGTGTGGTGGCACATGCCTGTAATCCCAGCTACTTGGGAGGCTGAGGCAGAAGAATTGCTTGAACCCAGGAGGCAGAGGTTGTAGTGAACCAAGATCACCCCACTGCACTCCAGCCTGGGCAACAAGAGCGAAGTTCTGTCTAAAATAATAATAATAATAATAATAATAATAATAATAATAATAATTAGCCCAGGCATGGTGGTGGGCACCTGTAATCCCAGCTACTCGGGAGACTAAGGCAGGAGAATTGCTGGAACCTGGGAGGCGGAGGCTGCAGTGAGCCAAGATTGTGCCACTGCACTCCAGCCTGGACCACAGAGCAAGACTCTATCTCAAAACCAACAAACAAACCAAGTATGTCTCTTCAATTGGGGAGGCAGCAGGAACTCTCTGTGCTGCATCTTCTGCAGCTGACTCCTCCTTGTCACCCTTAGCTGTCATTTCACCTCCACCTTGCTGAGCTATGGGCAGGGTAGACTGCTGTTCCTTACCGCTTAAGTGGAGTTTAGATTGTAATAGAAGAAAAAAAATGCAGTCTCTTCCTGTGAACTTTCCAGAATCTAGGTCCTGGTCTTTGAGAGGGCAACAGACTACCAGGCCCCACCCTATGACTGTCTGACCCCTCTCAGCACTGGAGACACTGGCTTATTTCTCTCTCTCTGGCTGCCCCCTCCCAAACTCTCTCCAGCCTGGGGAGAAGGCAGACACAAGAAGACCCCCATGTACCTGGACGACTCACTCCGGCCCTCTATGAAGTGCTTGGGGTTCAGGGCTCACCTTAGCCCCAGGCTTCCCCCCGAAGGCTCCGGGTACACCCTCACCTTCGGCCCTGACCCCACCTCTGCGGCAAGGAAGGGCGTCTGGACCCATCAGGCTGTTTTTTTTTTTTTTTTAAGACAGGACCTGGCTTTGTCACCCAGGCTGGAGTACAGTGGTGCGATCTCCGCTCACTGCAAACTCTGCCTCCCAAGCTCAAGTGATCCTCCCACCTCAGCCTCCCAAGTAGCTAGGATTACAGACACACGCCATCACGCCGTCTAATTTTGTAAATTATTTTGCAGAGACAGGGTCTCCCTATGTTGCCCAGCTTGGTCTCGAACTCTGGCTCAAGCGTTCCTCCCTCCTCGGCCTTCCAAAGTGCTGGGATTACAGGCGTGAGCCACCGCGCCTGGCCCCATCTGGCATTTTTTCCCACCCATTCAAAATCTCTTGGATCCCTAACAGGGTCACGGACTCCAGGTTCGGAGCAACGGGCAGGACCCCCGGTGTTGGCAGAATTCGGGCGCTCCTTGCTGAACAGTCCCCCTTCTGCCAGGCGCCTCGTCCACCTCCGCAGCCTGGGCTTTGGAGGGGACCAGCCCCGGTGGGCCGCGGGGATCCCCAGGCAGGCAGCGTCCCCTGGTGTTCGCGGCAGGGACTGCGGGGCGGGGTGGAAGCCGGGGGCAAGGACCCGCTGGAGGCCCGCCACACCCGCGACTCTCCCGGCCACGCCACTGCCCACCCCGACGTCTACCCTGGCGGAGAAGCTCCTGGGCGACGGGGCGGGCGGGCAGGTGGGACTCGGCCCCCCTCCCACAACCCCGCTCCCGGGCAAGCTCTCGAGCAGCGAGGCCGGGGCGGGGAGGGGCCGGGCCGGGGGCGGCCTGGCAGGAAGCGGCGCGCACCTTCCGCCGCCGGGGGAGCAGGTGGCTGCCGTGCGGGTCTGGGCCCCAGGCTTCCTGTGTGCGCGCTCGTCCGCTGCTGTTTCCCGCCGGAGCTCGTTGGGCCTCCCCGGCCCGCCCGGCCCATGGCCCAGACCCCCGACGGTATCTCCTGTGAGCTCCGAGGTAAGCGCTGGCCCTTCCCGTCTTCTTGGCCGGGAGGAAGTAGTGCAGCCCCAAAATCAGAGGCCCACCCAGCGCCCCAGAGGGCCTGGTCAGAGGTCCTCTCTGCTCCCCAGGAGGGCGGGCTCCCCAGATCCTCTCCCCTCCTTCCTCGCTGGCCGCAGATAAGCCCCAGGGCCCCAGCCTGGCACAGAGTGTGGGCACCAGTGGCTTCTGTGCAAGGACTGAAGTCACCCAGCAGGCTGCCCTTCCACAGGCGAGATCACCAGGTTCCTGTGGCCCAAAGAGGTGGAGCTGCTGCTGAAAACCTGGCTACCCGGGGAGGGTGCTGTGCAAAACCATGTCCTGGTATGGGGCAGGGGACAGAGCCGGGGAGGCGGCTGTGGCCCCACAGAAAGAGCCTCTTGCTCTGCCCAGGATATCAGACTGTCTTTCCCCAGGCACTGCTACGATGGAGAGCCTACCTGCTGCACACCACCTGCCTCCCGCTGAGGGTGAGTCCCAGGGCCTGGCCACACCCCCGCCCGCCAGCAGCTACCTTGGCAGGGGGCTGCATCTGTAGAGTGGTCCTTCTTGGCCTTGTGGGCCCTGACTTTGCACCAGCACTGGGTTCTGGGCAGCCGACAGGAGTGGAGTCCAGGCAGATCTGGCTCTGCCCCAGGCTGCCCAAAGGACTGGACTTCCATGAGGGCGGGGCTGGGGGCTTGGTCCCAGCTGATCTAGGCCCTTTCTAGGTGGACTGCACGTTCAGCTACCTGGAGGTCCAGGCCATGGCGCTGCAGGAGACACCCCCTCAGGTGAGACACCTAGTACCCCACCTGGGCCTGCAGCCTGGTCTTCATGCTACCACCATCACCTGCGCCCATGTGTGGAGCCGAGGCCTAGTAGTGCCCCGCCCCTTCCCTAGGTCACCTTTGAGCTGGAGTCCCTGCGTGAGCTGGTCCTGGAGTTTCCTGGTGTGGCCGCCCTGGAACAGCTGGCCCAGCACGTGGCTGCAGCCATCAAGAAGGTCTTCCCTCGCTCGACCCTTGGGTGAGGCCTGGCAAATTCGAGGGGCTGGCAGGGGAGGAGGGAGTGCATGAGAAGGGCTGCTTCCCATCCCAGAGGCTGGAAGTCCTTTGCCCCCTTCTCCTTAACCCCCTACCAGGAAGCTATTCCGGAGGCCCACACCTGCCTCCATGCTGGCTCGGCTGGAGAGAAGCAGCCCCTCGGAGTCCACTGACCCCTGCAGCCCCTGTGGTAAGGGTGAAGGCAGAGCCACAGGCCTTCCAGCCTGCCCCACCTCTGCCTCCCCAGACCCGCAAGCTGGGGGGGCCCCAAACTGAACAGAGCCATTCAGGTCCCAGCCACCACCTAGTCTGTGGGTCTGGTCTTCCTCCATCGCTGATGTTTTGTCTCTCTCCTTTCCCACATCGCACCCCTATCCCCTCCCCAGGTGGCTTCTTGGAGACATACGAGGCTCTGTGTGACTACAATGGCTTCCCTTTCCGAGAGGAGATTCAGTGGGTGAGGGTAGGGCCCTTTTGAAGGGCTCTGGAGACATCTGGTCCCCCATGTGTGCTGAGCCCCTCCCTGCCCCTTGTGGCCCCAAGCGAATTGTAAGCATCTCCTTCTCGCCCAGGACGTGGACACCATTTACCATCGCCAGGGCTGCCGCCATTTCAGCCTGGGAGACTTCAGCCACCTCGGCAGTCGGTGTGTGGCCTGCCAGGATGGGAGAGGAGGAAGATCCCGGGGCCCATATCCCTGGGCCTCAGCTTCTCCATGGAGGGGCTGCTGGGCCTGGGACCTGGCTGGAGGGCCCTGAGCTCTGCCTCTCTTCCCACCCTCCCACCAGGGACCTGGCCTTGAGTGTGGCTGCCCTGTCTTACAACCTGTGGTTCCGGTGCCTCTCCTGTGTGGACATGAAGCTGGTGAGGGGGTTCGGGGTAAGGGCAGGGAGGGGCCAAGGGTGTGGGCCAGGGTGCAGCCCGCTGAGGGCCAGGTGCAGCCCGTGAGCCGCCGCCCTCTGCTTCTCAGAGCCTTGAGGTCTCAGAACAGATTCTGCACATGATGAGTCAGTCATCACACCTGGAGGAGCTGGTGCTGGAGACCTGCAGCCTGAGGGGGTGAGGGGGACAGGGCAGGGCTTGGAGAGGAGAGTCTGGAGGCTTGGGACTGGGGGCTAGTGGCCTGGGAGGGGTTGGCAAACCAGGGGCAGAATCTCATGCCTGGGGTCTGGGTCCCAGAGACTTTGTCCGACGACTGGCCCAGGCGCTGGCGGGACACTCAAGCTCTGGGCTGCGGGAGCTCAGCCTCGCGGGGAACCTGCTGGATGACCGAGGTATGACTGAGCCTGGGGACCGCAGGGGTGGGCAGCAGGAGGAGGTGAGACCCACGTGGCTGTTCCCACCCCCCAAGGCATGACTGCACTCAGCAGACACCTCGAGCGTTGTCCAGGAGCCCTGAGGAGACTCAGCCTGGCCCAGACAGGGTTGACACCGCGAGGTAGGCTGGATGAGGGAGGGGGTGAGGGGAGGGGGGTGGGGGTCTGTCCAACTGCTGAGTGACCCCGCCCCACCACCAGGAATGAGGGCTCTGGGCCGGGCACTGGCCACCAATGCCGCCTTCGACTCCACCCTGACCCACCTGGACCTTTCCGGGAATCCTGGGGCGCTGGGGGCCTCCGAGGACAGTGGGGTGAGTGGCTGTCTTCAGGGTGGGAGCTTGGGGTTGCTCAGAAGCCCTGGGTAGGCGATCCCCCACTCCATCGCACCCCTGTCCTCCCTCCAGGGCCTCTATAGCTTCCTGAGCCGTCCTAACGTACTGTCGTTCCTGAATCTCGCAGGCACCGACACTGCCCTGGACACTGTGAGGGGGTGCTCCGTGGGGGGATGGATGACCGGCAGGGCGGACTGGAGGGCGGGACGGGGAGGGCTCGGTCCCCCCGCGAGTGTAGCCAACAGCCTCCCCCCGCAGCTCTTCGCAGCGGTATCCCGAGGCTGCTGCACCAGCCTTACCCACCTCGACGCTTCGAGGAACGTCTTCTCCCGCACGTAAGGGGGACCTGTCGGGGCCGGGGGAGGCTGCTGGAAGCCGCCTCCTTGCGGCCCCAGGCCCACCTTCCCACTTCCCCCAGGAAGTCCCGCGCCGCGCCGGCCGCGCTGCAGCTCTTCCTCAGCCGCGCGCGGACGCTGCGGCACCTGGGCCTGGCGGGCTGCAAGCTGCCGCCCGACGCGCTCAGGTCAGTGTCGGACCCCGGCCACGCCCCCGCGGGCGCTCCCACCCTGCCCTGGCCTTCGCCCCTCCCCGCTCCTGCTTCTGTCGCTCCCACAACCTCCCCCAGATCCTGGCCCTGCCTCCTTCGTTCGCACCCTGGAGCCCCCTGTCCCAGCTCCCGCCACCCCGTGTAACGTCCCCTCCCAGAGCCCTTTTGGATGGCCTCGCGCTCAACACGCACCTCCGCGACCTGCACCTGGACCTCAGCGCTTGCGAGGTGAGCGCCGGCCCCCAGAAGAGACCACACATTGGGAGAGGCGCTGGGAGGCGGAAGGGCAGAGCCGTGGGCCGCCTGCCCCTCCCCACTCGCGGCCTAAGTGGGTCCCACTTCCCATCTCCCACCTCCCACATACAGCTGCGCTCGGCCGGCGCCCAGGTGATACAAGACTTAGTGTGCGACGCAGGCGCTGTGAGCTCCCTGGATCTGGCGGATAACGGTGAGGCTGCAGGAGATCCTATCCTCGCATCATCCACTCGATTCCCAATCCCCACCCTACCCTTGCAACTTCGCCTCGTGCGTGACCCGAGTCACCCCCAGGCTTCGGCTCAGACATGGTGACTCTGGTGCTGGCCATCGGGAGAAGCCGGTCCCTGAGACATGTGGCGCTTGGAAGGAACTTCAACGTCCGGTGCAAGTGAGCCCCCACCCTACTCCTGGGCCTCCCAGACAACACCCCACCACCCCTGTCCCCCCACAAAGGCGGCCCCTCCCCACAGGGAGACCCTGGACGACGTCCTGCACCGGATTGTCCAGCTCATGCAGGACGACGATTGTGTGAGTTCACGGGACCTTGCAGGGTCCTCGGGCAATTAGACCCCTTTGGTCCTCCTTTCTCTTGTTCCCTCAGACCCTGTGACCTGCCCTCACTGACCCCTGACTCCAGCCATCAATGGCTTTCTCTTAACCCCAGCCTCTTCAGTCTCTGTCGGTGGCTGAGTCTCGGCTGAAGCTGGGTGCCAGCGTCCTACTCCGGGCCCTAGCCACCAATCCTAACCTGACCGCGCTGGATATCAGCGGCAACGCCATGGGGGACGCGGGCGCCAAGTTGCTGGCCAAGGCGCTGCGGGTCAACTCGAGGCTCCGGTGGGCGGGGTCAGAGGGGTGGGACCAGCGGGCAGGGGGCGCGGTGGAGAGGAGGGCACCGGGCTAAGGGGCGGGACTGAATGAGGCGGAGCAAATGGAGCAGGCTGACGAGGCGAATGGACTAGGCCGAGGGTTGGGTGGGGCGTTGGGAAGCTCCGTCCCCGACTGAAGCCAGGCCCGGCCCAGGTCTGTGGTCTGGGACCGGAACCACACATCTGCTCTGGGTCTGCTGGACGTGGCGCAGGCGCTGGAGCAGAACCACAGCCTGAAGGCCATGCCTCTGCCACTGAACGACGTGGCCCAGGCGCAGCGCAGCCGCCCGGAACTGACAGCACGTGCAGTCCATCAGGTGGGCGTCCCCCTCTTCCCTTGCCCTTCTCTGCACGGTAGCTCCGTCCCTCGGCATTTCTCAATACCCCTTGCCCCTAGATCCAAGCCTGTCTCTTGAGGAACAACCGCGCAGACCCTGCCTCTTCTGACCACACGACCCGCCTTCAGCCACTTGGTCTGGTCTCAGACCCCTCAGAGCAGGTCAGTGTCCCCTCCCCAACCACGAGAGGTAGGGCATGAGGAGACCTGTGGCATCCGGGAGCCTCCATGAGTCAGAGGGTCTGACTTTCCTGGGGCCAGGGTGCCTGAGCCCTGCTGTCCCACACAAAGTCCCTCTCCTTGATCTGGAGGCGGCTAAACACCCCTTAAATAGCTCTCCAAATAACACCCTTGGCTGCCTAACGTTAAGCCTGTAAACAGGCTGTCCTGTTAGGAATTTTTATGTCCTTCCTCAATTTTCCCCCAATTGTAGCCCCATCTCTGACCTCACATATACATGACTCCCCTCCCCTCTCCATTGTGTGCCCAAACCCAGCTGCTCCTTCACTGTCTTCATCTCCCTCCACTACCTTATCTGTTGGAGATGTTTCTACCTCTCCATTCCCAAATACCTCTTCTTTCCTAAGCTTTAGAGCCCAAAGGTCTTAATCCAGACATCCTGCTGGGCTTCATGCTCTGCACTTCTCCAAGTGATGTCATCGTCGCTCACAAACCCTGTTGTCTACCCTGGAGCCCAATCCCACTGGTGCCCACAGCCACCCAGTGCTGTGGACAGAGGTTGGGGCATCCTTCCAGGTCTCTCCTGGTCACACTGGAGCCCTCATAGGCCTCCTTTGTCCTGCCTCTAGACCAACCTTCAAACATGCCACTCCTTACCCCCACACCAATTATCCCTTGCTCCTCCTGGTCCCTCCTCCAGGGCTACTCACTCCCTTTTCCACCCCTCTCTCAGTCTATCCTCTGTGTGGACAGACTGAGCTTCTAAAACACAGACATGATTTACAACTCCTTTCCTTCCTATTCTGGGCACTTAGGAAGTGTATATAAAGTCCTTAAAATGAACCAAAGCAACAGATAGTTCCTTCCCTCCTTGAACAGATAGGGTTCCAAAGTGGCTGGTCTAAGGGTGTCAGCTTCAGGACCTCCCTCTGTTAAAGAGCCTGGGAGGAAGGCAGGCAGGATCTGGGAGACTGGGAGGGGGCTAGGCTGAGACTGATCCCCATTTCGCCCCAGGAAGTGAATGAATTGTGTCAGTCGGTGCAGGAGCATGTGGAGCTGCTGGGCTGTGGGGCTGGGCCCCAGGGTGAAGCCGCTGTGCGCCAGGCCGAGGATGCCATCCAAAATGCCAACTTCTCTCTCAGCGTGAGCACTCCACCTCCTGCTACAGGGACCCTTCCCCTCTTAGTCAGGTGTCAGCTCGCAACTGCTTTTCCTCTTTGGCCCTCAGATTCTCCCCATTCTATATGAAGCTGGAAGCTCCCCAAGCCATCACTGGCAGCTTGGGCAGAAGCTGGAGGGCCTTCTGAGACAGGTGGGCGAGGTCTGCCGCCAGGACATCCAGGTGAGAGGCTACTCCTGCTCCAACCCCACCTCCGTTTGCAGGTTTGACTCCCATCCTTTAGTTTTAACTGTGATATCCCCTGACTCAATATTCTGTTGGAGTTGGAGCCTCAAGCCAGCAGCCTGGTGTCTGGCCACATCCTCACCATGCTCTGACTGACCTTTGTCCAGGACTTCACTCAGGCCACACTGGACACAGCAAGGAGCCTCTGCCCACAGATGCTGCAGGGATCCAGCTGGAGGGAGCAGCTAGAGGGGGTCCTGGCAGGCTCGAGGGGCCTCCCGGAGCTGCTCCCAGAGCAGCTGCTGCAAGATGCCTTCACTAGGCTCAGGTAGGCTGGATGGGGCTGGGCTGGGCAAGGCTGAGCAAAGCCAGCCCATTAACCCCTGTCCTCTCCTGCCCTTAGGGACATGCGGCTATCAATCACGGGGACCTTGGCAGAGAGCATTGTGGCTCAGGCTTTGGCAGGCCTGAGTGCAGCCCGGGATCGGCTGGTGAGGGGGAGATGTGCACACACTTTCGTGCAAACACACACATGCAGTGACTTGGCCATCTCCCTTGCAGGGGCTCTGTAATGTCTTCTGGGGTCATGTAGCCCAGGGCTATTTCAGGGTCCCCTTAGTTAGCATCAATGGGATCATGGCTGAGGCCCTACCTGCCATCTTTGGCTGCTTGGTATTGCAGGTGGAGAGTCTGGCTCAGCAGGCAACAGTGACAGTGCCCCCTGCCCTACCAGCACCGGATGGAGGTGAGCCCAGCCTCCTTGAGCCTGGGGAATTGGAAGGTCTTTTCTTCCCCGAGGAGAAGGAAGAGGAGAAGGAGAAGGTAAGTGGTTTTAGAACACGGGGCATGGCACTCCCAGTCTTCCCATCTTGCTGTGGAGTGTGGAAGGTGAAAGGCAGCTCTTTTGGTTTGGTGCTCTCCTACCCCAGGCTGAGTTTGTGCCCTCCCCACCAGGATGACAGTCCTCCACAGAAATGGCCTGAGCTCAGCCACGGTCTTCACCTGGTCCCCTTCATTCACAGTAAGTCAGGGCCTTGGGGGAGGGAGTTTACGTGGGTGGGCTGAAGCTCCATTAGACTTGGGGACCCGGGGACCTGGATGAACTCATTCAGCCTTGTCTGGGTACCCACCAGCCCTTGACTGGGCCAGGTCGGGCCCCTTGTGCAACCTGCAAAGCTGGGGTCTGCTGTGGTCAGCCCGGGGCGGGACCTGGGCGGACCTGGGACAGGACACCGGCTCGGCTCGCCTCCCCGCGCCCCTTTCCCTACCCCAGGGACGCGCATGCTGGGCGGCGGCGCGGAGGCGCGCGCGCTCGGGGCCGCGCTCAGCACCACGGACAGCGGCGGCGGCGGGGGAGGGGCGGAGGGGCGGAGGGGCGGGGGGACGGGCGGCGTAGCCGGGCCCCTCCCCGCGCCCTGGGCGGGTCCCCCGCCGCCCTAGCGCCTCCGCCGCCACCTCCCCGGGCTCGGCGCTCGGTGCTCTTCTGGTGCTGTCCCCTCAGGTGCTGCTGAGGAAGCGGAGCCGGAGCCCGAGCTGGCGGCTCCGGGAGAAGATGCAGAGCCGCAGGCGGGGCCGTCCGCGCGCGGCTCTCCGAGCCCTGCCGCCCCTGGGCCCCCGGCCGGCCCGCTGCCCCGCATGGACCTGCCACTGGCGGGGCAGCCCCTGCGCCATCCGACCCGGGCCCGGCCGCGGCCGCGCCGCCAGCACCACCACCGCCCGCCGCCGGGGGGCCCCCAGGTGAGCACCCTTCCCCCACTCCGGAGCGCGTGGAATTGGGGATCACGGGTGGCCCGGCCGCTCCTCATGGGTGGTAGCGGTCAAGGAGAGGGGGTGGTGGGGGCCCAAGGCCACCTGGTCGTGCGGCCGCGGTCACATCCTGGCTTCTTCCTGGCCACCCCCCACCCCAGGCCATGCCTGTGCGGGACCATGGGTGTGCGGGTTCCGTTCGGGGTGTGCCTGGGTGTGGGACTCCGTCTCGGGGCGGCCCGCGGCCTCCGTGGCTGCGCGAGAGAGGGTGTCCGTCCTCCCTCCCTCCCCCGGGGCTGCTGAGAGATGCCGGGCAGCCGGGTAGCCGAGCCGCGGGGCCAAGCCTGCGTCTGATGCGCGTCCGGCGGCGGCGCGTGTGGGGAGATGCGTGTGTGGGCTGCAAGCCCGCGGGGGCAGCGGGCACTGGCGGAGGGCGGGGAGGAGCCGGCTTGAGGCCCCCCAGAGGGTCTGACGCAGCAGCCGGCGCCACTGAGCCGGCAGCAGGCCGGGTGGATTGGGGGTGGGGTGGGGGACACTGCAGGGAACTGTTCGGAGCAGAGCTGGTGGCAAGTGGGAACGGGTGACCCCGGGGGCACGTGAGGGCTAGGTTTGCTGGTGACCGGGTGGCTCGGGCGTGTAGGATACTCTGTGGGACAAGGACGGGTGTGGACTGGGTGTGCGGGAGCCAGCAGCGAGTGAGGAGTGCGTGAAATCTGGCGTCTCTGTCCAGCAGCAGGACAGTAGGAGGCTGGTATCAGCAGCCCCTAGGGTCACCCCAGTCTGGAATCCTGGAGTTATTCAGTCCAGGCTGCCGGCCAGGGGAGGGGGTAGAAGCCAGAGTTGCACTCAACCCTGACCCCTGACCCCATGATGCCCCCTAGGTACCCCCAGCCTTGCCGCAGGAAGGGAATGGGCTCAGTGCCCGCGTGGACGAGGGCGTGGAGGAATTCTTCTCCAAAAGGCTGATCCAGCAGGATCGCCTGTGAGTGAGGGGCATCTGCTGGGGGTGGGAGAGGGTGGGATGCCTGATGGGCTTTCTCGCTCACTGCTGGGTGTCCCCACAGCTGGGCCCCCGAGGAGGACCCGGCCACTGAGGGGGGCGCCACTCCTGTCCCCCGTACACTGCGAAAGAAGCTGGGCACCCTCTTTGCCTTCAAGAAGCCTCGTTCAACGCGGGGTCCACGGACTGATCTAGAGACCAGCCCTGGGGCAGCTCCCCGAACCCGAAAAACTACATTTGGCGACCTACTGCGGCCGCCAACCCGTCCCAGCCGTGGTGAGGAGCCTGGTGGGGCTGAGGGGGACACCAGCAGCCCTGACCCTGCCCGCAGGAGCCGACCTCGCTACACAAGAGATAGCAAGGCCTACTCGATGATACTGCTGCCTGCCGAGGAGGAGGCAACGCTGGGTGCCAGACCCGACAAGGTGAGGCTTGCTGATGGGGGGTGGTGAAGGCGCTTCTGGGACCCAGGGCATGGACTGTCTCCAACTCGAGCATCTCTGTCCCTAGCGGCGGCCCCTGGAGCGGGGAGAAACAGAACTGGCTCCATCCTTTGAACAGCGGGTACAAGTAATGCTGCAGAGGATAGGCGTCAGCCGAGGCAGCGGGGGTGCCGAAGGCAAGAGGAAGCAAGTGAGTTGAGGGGACCTGAGCATGAAGTGAGAGGGCAGGTGGCATGCTGTGGGTGACATAAGTGACCAAGATGGAGAAGACTCATGACAGATAGGTCTAATTGTCAGTTCTACTCCATTCTCCTCGAAATGGTTACAGATTCGACCTTTCTTCCCTCTTGGCTTTGACCCAGGCACAGGCCACCAGCATCTCCTCTTTGGACCTGAGAAAGTCTTTTTTCTGCAGGTCTAATAGAAATCTGAGGCCTGGGCCAGGCGCCATGGCCCACGCCTGTAATCCCGACACTTTGGGAGGCTGAGGCAGGTGGATTACCTGAGGTCAGGAGTTAAGAGACCAACCTGGCCAACATGGTGAAACCCTGTCTGTACTAAAAATACAAAAATTAGCCGGGTGTGGCGGTGGGCACTTGTAGTCCCACATACTTGGGAGGGTGAGGCACGAGAATTGCTTGAACCTGGGAGACAGGTTGCAGTGAGCCTAGATCGTGCCACTGCACACTAGCCTGGACAACAAGAGTGAGACTCATCTCAAAAAAAGAAAAAGAAAAAAATCTGACCTTGTCACCTGTGCTTGAAATAGCAAGTCCTCCAGGGGCTTCCTCTCAAGACACTGTTCAGACTCCACAACCTGCTGCAGAGCCCTGTGGGGTCTTGGCCCTGGCCACCTTAAAACCTCACTGCTTTCCTCCCCTGGGTGCAAATCAGAGCCTCCACACACATCCCTGGGTGGTCTGGATGTCCTCCCTGCCTCGCTTCCAGTCTCTAATTGTGGGTTACGCCAGGTCCCTCCTCAGCCATCCCTGCAGTGCCCATGGTTCTTCCCTGACTCTCCTCTGTGGGCCACCCTGCTAATGTCTCTCTCATTAGAGTCCCAAAGAACCCCAGCCCTCCATACCATCCATTCAATATCTTAAAAAACAAAAAACAAAAACAAACAAAAAACATGAAGTTGGCCTGAATTTAGAAATATTCAAGTGTGCAAAGAGTTCTAAGAGGGCTGTACTGGGTTTGCCATGTTCTTGTCCAGCCCATGGTGGGCATCCAGTGGCAGGATTATAAGAACAAGAACGAACAAAAGGCTAGGGTGTGGGGAGCGGGCAGGGCTGGAATCTGACTGCCCTGTTTCCTGCAGAGCAAAGACGGCGAGATCAAGAAAGCTGGCTCAGATGGTAAGTGGGACCCTGGGGTGTGGCAGTACATTTGCCAGGAGGTGTCCTTATAGACAGCCCCCAAGGCACTTGCTCTCCTTGGGGAGGAAGGGGAGAGGCCAGGTTTTTCTTCCCCTCACCTCCAAGGTCTGGTACCTGAGTCCCCAGCTCCGCCTTGCAGGTGACATTATGGACAGTTCCACGGAGGCCCCTCCCATCTCGATCAAGTCCCGCACCCACTCTGTGTCTGCTGGTGAGTGAGGGCCACTGTGTGTGTTGGTAGTGGGAGCAGGGACAGCCAGGAGTTGGGTCAGACTGTTGTTCAGACCTATCTCCAATGCCTGACCAGGTCTTGGCTGACACCTTTCTCCCTACAGACCCCTCCTGCAGACCTGGCCCAGGGAGCCAGGGGCCCGAGTCTGCCACCTGGAAGACACTGGGGCAGCAGTTGAATGCGGAGCTCAGGAGCCGTGGTTGGGGCCAACAGGATGGTCCAGGCCCTCCCTCCCCTGGTCAAAGCCCAAGTCCCTGCAGAACCAGCCCCTCCCCAGACAGCCTGGGCCTCCCAGAGGACCCTTGCTTGGGCCCCAGGAATGAAGGTAGGCAGGCACCTGATTCCCCACTCCAATCCTGGCCTCGGGGCTGGAGGAGTTCCTGCTGGGAACTCAGCTCCTCTAAGGACCCTGAGGGTGGGAGGCAAGGGCTGGAGTGGGGGCAGCTGTTGGAATACCCCTGATTCCCTGGCCTCCCTCAGATGGCCAGCTGAGGCCGAGGCCTCTCTCGGCAGGGCGGCGAGCAGTGTCTGTGCATGAGGACCAGCTCCAGGCCCCTGCTGGTGAGGGGAGACACCTCCACGTGTGCTTGAATGCAGGAGATGTGGGAGGGTGGGCTTCTGGGGCTCCCTTCATAGCTTTGGTCCTTGGAGGGAGCCACCAGTGTGTGAGGGCTCAAGAAATCAGGGAGCCAGAAGACCAGGTGCAAGGGTTTGACAACAAGCCCTTCCAACTAGCACTGGCTCCAGTTCCCGAAGAGCAGCCTCTGCCAGGGGTGAGGACGCAGGGACGGGGGATGCTCTGAAGGCAGCAGTGTGTGTGAGTGCATGCTTATGTGCACTGGAGGTGGAAGAGAGGGGCAGGGGATGGACAGACCCCAAGCCTTAGCAACCCACCCCAAGCTTTTCTGTGTCCCTTAGAACGGCCCCTGAGGCTGCAGCGCTCCCCCGTCCTCAAACGCAGGCCAAAACTCGAGGCACCTCCATCCCCAAGCCTAGGTAAGAGGGGGTCCAGGCCAGCTGGGAGGGTGGCGGGACTGCTTAGCCCAGCCCTGACCCTTCCTCTCTCTCCCTCCCTCCCCTCACAGGATCTGGCCTTGGAACCGAGCCTCTGCCCCCACAGCCCACAGAGCCCTCCAGCCCTGAGCGGAGCCCACCCTCCCCAGCCACAGACCAAAGAGGCGGCGGCCCCAATCCCTGATCCTCTCCTCTCCTGCCGCATGAGATTATTTTATTAAAAAACTCAAAGGAAGCAGAGTGTGGAGCGGTATCTGTCCTGTGTGACGTCTCACATCGGATTTGGCTCAGACCCTGGCTGTGCATCCATCAGAAAGTGCAAGGCCCAGGCCATGAGCTGGGGAGGAAGCCTGGAAAGAAACCACCGCTGCAGGTCAATGGAGCCTGGGACTAGTGACCAAGAGTGGGGGCAGACCCAGGCACTCACCTGGCAGCTTGGACCCGAGCACAGAGGGACGTGCAGGGTGGCTCATACTCATACTGGAAGGCAGAACCATCACGATGCCTCTTTGGGGGTTCCTGAAAGGGGTATGGTGTCTGGGGAAGAGCTAACAAGGACCCCAACCCCATCCAAGGCTACCCATGCTCCCTCCCAGCTCTACCTCAGGCCTTCCTTGTTCTACCCTCCAGCTGCAGAGGGGCTATGCTCACCCAGACAGAGCAGGGCTCCTGGGCTCCCTTGGTAGCTCCGGTCCTGGGAAAAGGCGGCCGATTCTTGCAGGGTAACCCTACAAACTCCTTGAACTCCAGGCTAGGTTTCTGGGGCCTGGTCACAAGAGCCTGGTGTGGACTGGGGACATGGCTACGGGGTGAGAGACTGGGAGTGCAGCTCTGGAGTGGGGAGCTGGGGGTACGGCTGGCGTGTGGGGACCTGGGGGTCAGGGTGGCAGGCGCTGAGCAGATGGCTGGTGAGGGCTGGGAGCTGCTCCTCTGCCCTGGGTCTGGAGCAGCCAAGGACAGGGCAGGCAGAAGGCTGATGCTGGTACCACTTTCCTCGGATGACATGTGGCCGGGTAAGGCCGGGGTTCCTGAGGAGGAGGGGACTTATTGTAGGCACAGCCCTCTCCGCTCAGGGCAGCTGAGTGGCCTGCGAGCTCAGACAGGACTGCAGGGACCGTGTTCATCCCCCACCCACCGTGCACCTTTCACAGCATCCTGCACAGCCCGGGAACCTGACTGACAGGCGGCAGTGAGTGCCTGTGACCTGTGCATCACCTCACCTGAGGAACTGGGTGAGGAAGGAGGAGAGGCTATGAGGGTCAGAGATAGGTCCTGCAGAGCCGGGTCTGGTGGGGGCAGCTCAGGGCCTGGGGGGTTCAGGAAGTCTTATCAGCACTGTGGACCTGGGCCCCAGGTATCCCCCCAACCTCTCCAGTCCCCCTTACCCTGTGTCCTCTGACAGGGGCCTAGAGAGCTCAGAATTAGCTGGTCATTCTCAGAGATGCACAGCATTGAGCTGGGGACAGTGTACACAGCTTCTCCCTGTGGGACATGAACTCTGTAGGACAGGCCCGTTTACTCTCATGTCCTGTGGAATATGACCCTTGCCCAACTCCTCACCCTGACATCTCCCAAGCAAATCCCCAGACTGACCGTGGCCTTGCATCGTGAGGCAGCCCAGTGGGTGACGGGGGGTGCCGTGCAAGGGCCCTCCAGTGTCAGGCAGCTTTCAGCCAGGCACACGAGTGCCCCCTGATGCTCCTGGTCCTCCCGCATTTCATCCAGAAGCTGGGACAGTGATAGGCCTGGGGACAGGGGACCATGGGATGAGTCAAGGCTTAAAGGGGAGGACCAGGAGGGTGAGGGGGAAGACAGCTTATTGAGGAAGCATAAGGTTAAGGCTGGAGAGGTCACTGCACAGGGTGTTAGGATCACTGGTCAAGCCCTACAGTACCTGCATTGGACGAGGTGGACTCTGAAAGGTGCTCCCTACAGGAAGAGAGTGGCCAGGACTCAGGAACCATGCTGAGGCCCGTCTACCTAGATACACCATCCCCTCACCAAACCACACGTGGCCCCCGAGCCCAACCCCAGACTCACTCAAGGCAGTCATAGAGCTTTTTCTGAACATCTAAGTCTTGGTTGCTAAGAAAAAGAGAAGGGTAGTTAATGGGGGCCCAAGCCCTCCTACCCCATAGGCGTCTGCCAGCGCCGGCCAGGCTGGGGTGGGGAGAGCCGCTGGAGGGCGGAGGCATCACTTACCAACCAGGCACCCGTAGCCGGGGCTGCTCCGTGGGCAGCAGGCTGAAGCGGTCCACCTGGAGATAGAACTCTGCGGGCTGGAGGAGTTCGTGGGGAAGGGGAGGTCTCAGAATCGTCACGAAGAGTCATGCCCGGTAACCCGCCCAAGACAGTCTCACCACTCACCGCGCCGCCCTCAGCGACCTGGACATGAACCCCGCAGTCCTGCAGCAGCAGCAGCCGGCCCTCTGTCCCGCGGAAGCCGAACTCCTTCTCCTCCCTACGACAAGCAGGATCCTCACTGCCGGGCCCACCTGAACACAAGGCCCGCCCACCTCGCGCTCTCCTGCCGGACTCCGACCTCCGGAGCCGCGCGGGGCCTCTCACCAGTCCGAGGTGTCCAGGGCCTCCCGCGTCACCAGGCATCGGACACTGTGGGTCCCGTCAGACACAAGCAGCGTGGCCCCGACGTCGGACGTATCAGGGGCGTGGGATGGGCCCGCGACCGCGGCCTCGGCCTCCTGTAGTACCTGACGGCGGCGAGCGGCGTCAATCCCACCACCCCGGGCCTCCGCCTCGGTCTCCGGGCCCTGAATGGGGGCTCACCTCGAGCAGCTGCCCGGCTCGTGGACTGGAGAGTGTCTCTGACCCCAGAATCAGCTCCCGAATCCAGGGCCGTAGGACCAGCCTCCCCGAACCTGCCATCCCCACGGCTACACCCAGCGGATGCAAGGGGCCCGGGTTTCCCGCGGGCGCCCAGGCCCCGCCTTTCCTCGGAAGAGGAAGCTCCTTCGGCTGGGCGGGGCCGGAGGAGGAGGCCCCGCCCACGTATACCCCAAGCCTGCGCACGAGGGCGTCCTGCTCGGGGGCCTGTGTGCAGACTCCCGCTGGTCCACCCCGCTGGTGCACGGGATGCTGGCCCGTTTACTCTCATCGCGGCGTCACTCTGACAGCGGCCAGGCATTTGGGCCGTTTGTCAAGATTCCTGTGGTACCGGTAGGGAACAGAACAAGGGCTGGTCCCGTCCCTGGAGAGGGTTCCAGGGCCGGAGGCTGAGGCCGAGTGCCGTCCGAGCGAGTTGACTCGAAACCATTTAAGCACCGTGTGACCCCCGAACGGTTCAGCACATATTTATTATGACTCAGTTTCCTCATCTACACAGTGCACGGTCTTGTAAGGCCAGTGGAAATAAGAGCACACACACAGCGCTAAATAAATGGTACTTCCTTCGCCCTCCCCTCGGATTGGCGGAGCCCTGCTCCCCAGACTCCGGGGGCGCGCGGACCTCAGCGTGATGACGCAAGAGCGGAGGACGGCTCCTCTCCATCCACGGCTCCGTTTCCTAGGAAACGTGGACTCCGCGTTCCACTCTGCGTCGCTGCCCCCTTGACGTCACGCTCCGGATGGGAAGGCGGGGCGTGTGCTACCGCCAGGGGCGGGGCGGCGCGGGCGGGCCGGCCGGGCTGTGCACCTGCGCCTCGGCGGGCCGCCTGGGGCACCGTCCCCGGCCCGCCCGGCCCCGCCATGGCCCGGCCGCAGAGGACTCCGGCGCGCAGTCCCGATAGCATCGTCGAGGTGAAGAGCAAAGTAAGGGCTCCTCCGGCCTCGGCCCTAGGCGCTCCCAATTCCCTCTTTCTCCCCTTCCCAGCTCCTTGGTCCCCGCCACCTCTTCCCTCTATCCTCCAAGTCCCATTCTGCTTTTCTGCTCGCCTTCCCCCATCCGTCTTCCTTCCTCCACTGCTGGTCTCCAGCTCTCTGTGGCCTGAGTACCTGGAGGGCGGTAAGAAGACCTTGGACAGCGTCCCTGGTACTGGAGCTGAGGTCTGGGCTTAAGGCTGCCGCAAAAGCGGCAGCCGCATCTTTCCCATCCCTGCCAGCCTGCGGTGAGAAAGGGGCGCAGGCTGTCCTGACTCCTCCTCTCCCCCAACCCCGACTTCCAGTTTGACGCCGAGTTCCGACGCTTCGCGCTGCCTCGCGCTTCGGTGAGCGGCTTCCAGGAGTTCTCGCGGTTGCTGCGGGCGGTGCACCAGATCCCGGGCCTGGACGTGCTACTTGGCTATACGGATGCTCATGGCGACCTGCTGCCCCTCACCAACGACGACAGCCTGCACCGGGCCCTGGCCAGCGGGCCCCCGCCACTGCGCCTACTGGTGCAGAAGCGGGGTGAGGAGGGGTACAGTGGGCAGCCTCTGTGGGGTAAGGTGTCTGTGGGGCAGGTCTACAAGGGTTAGTCCATGCCCAGGGTACCCAAGCGTCACCCTCTGCAGTCCCTGCCCTTGGCTTGACCTCCAAGTGGTAGGAAATAGCTACAGTGCCCCCTGTAAACAGCCCAAGTCGGGGAGCAGGTCTCTGATCTCAATATTCCCCCTCTTCTGCAGCAGAAGCTGACTCCAGCGGCCTGGCTTTTGCCTCCAACTCTCTGCAGCGGCGCAAGAAAGGGCTCTTGCTGCGGCCAGTGGCACCCCTGCGCACCCGGCCACCCTTGCTAATCAGCCTGCCCCAAGATTTCCGCCAGGTTTCCTCAGTCATAGACGTGGACCTACTGCCTGAGACCCACCGACGGGTGCGGCTGCACAAGCATGGTTCAGACCGCCCCCTGGGCTTCTACATCCGAGATGGCATGAGCGTGCGTGTGGCTCCCCAGGGCCTGGAGCGGGTTCCAGGAATCTTCATCTCCCGCCTGGTACGTGGGGGTCTGGCTGAGAGTACAGGGCTGCTGGCGGTCAGTGATGAGATCCTCGAGGTCAATGGCATTGAAGTAGCCGGGAAGACCTTGGACCAAGTGACGGACATGATGGTTGCCAACAGCCATAACCTCATTGTCACTGTCAAGCCCGCCAACCAGCGCAATAACGTGGTGCGAGGGGCATCTGGGCGTTTGACAGGTCCTCCCTCTGCAGGGCCTGGGCCTGCTGAGCCTGATAGTGACGATGACAGCAGTGACCTGGTCATTGAGAACCGCCAGCCTCCCAGTTCCAATGGGCTGTCTCAGGGGCCCCCGTGCTGGGACCTGCACCCTGGCTGCCGACATCCTGGTACCCGCAGCTCTCTGCCCTCCCTGGATGACCAGGAGCAGGCCAGTTCTGGCTGGGGGAGTCGCATTCGAGGAGATGGTAGTGGCTTCAGCCTCTGACAGTCAGGATGAAGCCCCATGCCACTCCACACTGCTGGGACATGGCAGGGACTTCACAGTGGGGGTTTTTAGCTGGCTCACAGGGCTCCCTCAGCCTGGGGAACATTAAAGGTTTTCTACAAATACAGTCATGGTCCTTGTGTGTCCCAGTCCCAGCCTCCTCCCTGGTCCCACCAGCTTGCCTTCTGCTCTGGACTAAGGCAGGAGTGACACTGGGGAGAACTTCCTGCAATCAAGCAGCAGGAGGGCCACCAGGCTTGGCATTTTTAGGGTAAGAAAAGCTCTTATGGAAACAAATCCTGTGTACAAAATGTTTAATTTTGACAAAGCAGTTAAAAGGCTGGGGTGGCCCTTCTGCAGCCACTGGTGACTGGGAAGAGTGCTCTAGGGACACTGGCCACCCCCCTGCTCCTGTCTTCAGACCTCTGCTCTGGGATTGGGTCCAACCCTGTCCTTTGCAGCCATGTGGCGATCCTCAGCATGGAGCTCCTTGCCACTGTCCCCCAAAGGGGCTCAGTCATCCATCTTCACGAAGACTTTGGGCCGAGAAAAGATCTTGATGGACTCCTCTACCTGCACCAGCTTCCGGTCCAGCTCAGCACGGTGGCTCTGGGCTCTCAGTGAGTCTGCCCCAGCAGGCAGCAGTACCAGCTCACGCAGCAGCTGGCTCTGGCCTACAGGGGGCCCGGGAACAGTGAGAACAGTGAGTGTTGGGCAGGGGTGCCTGGTCCCCAGTGGGGCCCCCCTCCAGCCTCCCTGCCCAGGTACTCACTCTGGAGCAGCTTGGTCAGTGTTTCCAGCCGCTGGTTCTCAGGCATGCGCGTGTGGCCTGGGGGCATGGCAGGGTCCGGCTGGCTCTGCTTGCGGGCCTCGGCCTCCCGCCGCCACAGGTCCCTGCGCTCCAACAAGCTGTGGGTACACAGGCTCAGGGTTGATGACCTGAGGGCAGAGTTTGGTTCCCACCCTCCACAGGTGTCCTTCACCCTGAGTGTCAGGCAGTGAGACCTACTAATGTGGCACATGGCCCTTCTGCGTGGCATTGTAGTGCTCCTGGGCCTGACGCTGCTGCTCTAGCACTTGTGCCAGGACCTGCAGTGAGCAGGAATGCCTCCGGGGGGCTCTCTTGGCAGCTCGTGCATTGTGACGAATGAAGTCCACCCCCAGGCCTGGCTCCTGCAGGACACAGCAAGCGTGGGTGGGGGCAGACAGCATTATGTTGTGTCCCTGAACACCCCCCCTACACCGGGAGCCCTGCCCAACCACCATCTAGCCCCCATACATCCTCTCACCTTAGCTTCGGGACCTGGTGGGGTTGGCTGGGGACTAGATACATGGGGTGGTGGGAGGCCAGGGCCGCAGCGGGAGTGCGCCCGCAGGAAGTGGGCAGACTCTGTCCCAGAGGCAGGGCCAGGCTCCTGGAGGGCAGGGCACAGCAGAGAGAGCAGGCAGGCTGAGGTCTGGGGCTCAAGCTGCAAGACCCTGGCCATCTTGGCCCTTCTGACCTTTGCATCCATGTCCCTGGGGCCCTCTTCCCTCTTCAAGGGACACTTGTCCTCATCAGCACACAAATGTGTGAGTATGTCAGATTTTTAAGAAAACAACAAACCATCTCTCCTTCCACCTCAGTACTGGCCCAGCTACCACTCTCTTTCCTCCTTCCTAGCCAAGCTTCCTGGCTCTAGCCCTGCAAGGCTCCTAACAGCTGGCCTCCAAGTCCTCAAATCCAGGCGGTCAATTCCTTGGTCTCGTTGTCCTCAACCTGATCGTCAATAACTCCTAGGTCTCACTCCTGAGATCCAGGCCTGAATTTCCATCTGCTTCCTGGACACACTCCCACCCCCTGGGAACCCCACAGATGCTTCAGCTACAACACATTTGTGTGACCTTGCCTTTCCTCTCACTCCTGCTCCTCCTGCTGAATCCCTGGATTGAAGAATGGTGCTGCTCTCTGAGACAGAGCCCCCCACCATACCCCTGCCCTTCCCACTGTCCTCAGAAATAAGGGCTGAAAAGTGGCTTTTGTGGCCCCTGATGTGGGTCCAGCTGACTTCTTGGCCTAACTTCACGCCCTTCTTTCCTCACAGTGAACTGTACCTAGCATCTCCACTGCTGCGTGCCCTGTGGTCTGTGAGGTTCCATCTTTTGGGAATGTTCTCTTCTGCTGTCCCTTTGACTAATTGCTACTTGCCCTCAGGATCAGCCCCACCATCACTACTTCTGAGAAGCCCCCAAGCCTCGCCCTGCAGCAGAGCCAGGGTCTCTTAGTCCTCTGTTACCTCTGTGACTTCCCTCCCTCCCCAGAACTCAGATCAGGGTATAGTTGCCTGTTGGCCAACAAAATGGATAATACTTCTGGCTCCCTGAAGCAGGTACCTGGAGCTGGGCCTTGACCCGGGACTCCACCTTGTCGTACTTGGGTGAGCGCCACAGAGCTTTCAGGGGCCTGGGCTGGCCCTGCTCCCGGCTGCGCTCCTGTTCTCTGAAGCGCTTCTGAATCTCCCTGATCCGCCTCAGGTTCTCCTTCTCATGGTCCTTAGGGTCCTTCCCTGGAGAAAAGATGCCCCCAGGTTCTGCCCTACATAGGGTCCACACAATCCAACTTCCACTAGTTCACACACAGGCCTGCCCCCTGCCTCCTACAGAAAGAGCTCCCTGACCTCTCCAACTACCTTAGACCCTACACACACTCTCCCTCATCACCGTGTTCCCTTCCTCAAGTAGTAAGTATCACAGGATGATTTTCTCCATTATTATTATTATTATTTGAGACAGGGTCTCACTCTGTCACCCAGGCTGGAGTACAGTGGCATGATCATAGCTCACTGTAGCCTCAACCTTCCCGGCTACCTCAGCCTGCCGAGTAGCTGGGATTACAGACACACTCCACCATGCCAGCCTGATTTTTGTATTTTTTGTAGAGATGGGGTTTCACCATGTTGGCCAGGCTGGTCTTCAACTCCTGGACTCAAGTGATCTGCCCGCCTGGGCCTCCCAAAGTGCTGGGATTCCAGGAGTGAGCCACTGCGCCCAGGTGATTTCCTCCATTATTATAGTGAAGTACACCATTGAAGTACACCATAGATCATCTCATATATGACATTCATCTCTTGCTCTTTGTATCCCACCTTGACTCAGTGATGGCTCATGCTTATCTTCAGCCCAGTGTTCTAGCATCTATATGGCCTGGCACACAGTAGGCACTCAACAAACAAATTTAATGGGTAATAAATACATAAAGCAGAGCTAGGGCTTCGTGGGAACTACCTCATTCAGTTCACCTCCTTCGAGAAGGTAGCATATTTCTCCCCCTTTTATAGTTGGGGAAACTGAGACTCAAGAGACGCAAAGCCTGGGCCCACGTCAGGGTGGAAAGAGCAGCTGCTTTTGATCTCTTTCCACCCCGCACTGCCTCTCTGCCCCTTCTTCCATTCCTGGGACTTACTCTTGAGAGAGGCCCCAGGACCTAGGGAGATCCCCTCGAGTTGCAACAGCACGTCCCCGACGCCGCGCTGGCCGCGCTCCAGGATCTCTCCGGCACCGGGACCGATGCAGGGACCACGGGGAGCGGTGGTGTCCAGGGCCCGGTCGGAGGTCAGCAAGTCCAGCTTCAGCGCGTTTCCCTCGAGGCGCCCTTGAGCTGTGGGGCGGAGCCGGGCGGAGTCCGGGGCTCAGAGGTGGAGCCAGGGCCGACCCCTGAGCCTCGCACCACCGCCAAGCCCCCGGACTCACCCGAGGTCGGCCGCCGGTAGTTGTCAGGACAGAGCGTCGGGTCTGGGGGGATGGGCCCCGAGATGCGGGACGGGCCCTCGCACATGCCGCCGGCGCCGCCCAGCAACGGTGCCCCGAGGCCTGCAGGGCTGTTTACCTCCCTCCCCGGGCCCCCTTCCCCAACCCCGGGCCTCCTCCCTCGCCCGGCACCCTGACCCTGGCGTGCCCGCCACTCCCGGGCCCCTGCCGGTCCCCGCCTGGGCCCCGGCCTCGCTCGCCACCTCCGCGACCTCTGCTCCCAGCCCACTTCTCGGTCCCGCTCGCGGCCTCTCCCCCGCGGCACTCGGGCAGGGGCTCACTCGAGAGGTTTTGTCGCCAGCCGCTGCCACCCGACGGGACTTGTTGTTGCCGGGCAACCGTGGCTTCCGTCCCCGGGGTCAGGGCCCACTGACCCCGGCGCAAAGCGTCCTGGGGCTTGTAGTTTCGGCCGAGGGTGGGCTCCGCGGTCGCCGGTTTCTCTTCCCAGCTCTGCCCTCGCTTGCTGGCCGGTCTCCGGGGTCAGCGCGGGGCCACCATCCAGCCCCTTGGGGCCCGCCCCAAGCAGCTGTCGAGGACGCACTCAGCCTGCGCAGCCATGGCCTCGGCAGGGGCGGAGAGGCGGCCGGGGGTCCAGGAGGCGACGGTCGTGGGGCAGGGACAGCTCACGGAGGAGCCCGGCAGCGCTCAGACCTCCGAGGTGACCGTCAGGCTGTTTAACCTTCAAACACAGGGCCGCAGCGCTCTGAGAGGTGGAACTCTGAGCGCCCCGACCCGCTAACTGCCAGGCTGGGCCCTCCAGGCGGGGAGGGGCACAGGCTGGTGTCCGTATTCCCGTTTCGGTGTCTAACGTTAGGTGTTCAGTGACGGATCCCTATGTCCTTTGCCCGGCCATGGTGACCGATGGCCTGTGTGTCATCTCTAGTGTCCAGTGGCGGGAGACCAGTTCTTGGTGCCAGCCCATGAGGCCCGCGGAACCCAGAGTGAAGACCAGCGCCCAGCAGGCGCAGCTTCGGAGTCGGAGCTCCAGGAGGAAGGACCCAAGCTGGGGGAGGAGAGGCCCAAGCCGCATGCCGGGGCGCTAGAGGAGAGAGGCCCCAGGCCCGTGGTCTCCATTGTGAGGCCCCGTCATGGTCCAAAGAGAAAGCCTGTCAAGTGAGGGGGCTCTCGGGGGGAAGGAGCTGCAGCCCCGGGGTTGGGGCACACACCACAGTAGGATTCCTAAATCCTGCACTCCTGCAGGGAGGATTCTCGTCCCCAGCCACTACCATCACTCTCTTCTCCCGTTCCTCAAGAGCCCCCGTGTAGGGAGCAGCAGGAGAGTGGGAGCTTCAGGGTTTGTAGGGGCCTGGGCTCACTGGCCTCTAAGCCTCTTGGGCCTGGGGTCTCATTGACCAGGAACGGGACAGGCGTCGAGCCCTGGGGCTGTGGGCAGGCTGGGCTATTCCCTGGGCCAGGGAATGGGAGCCAGGGCTGGAGCCTGGCTCAAGTCTTTTGTCCCTGGCTCAGGTCTCTCAGCCTCCCGGGCCTTCGTGCCCATCTTAAGGCTGAAGCTGAGCTGCCACCCAAGCTGCCGCTGCAGGAGGAGGAGCCAGAGGGCAGCCAGAGTGAGCCCTCACCATCTGCCAAACAGCACAAAAAAGCCAAGAAGCGCAAGAGCCTGGGGGCTCCCGTGCTCCACGCTGTGGCCAGCACGGTGTCTGCACCCTTAGAGACATTGAGGCTGGAGCGTGAGTGGCAGTCCCTGGACTGTTCCTTCTCCCCCTGCCTGTGGGGCCCGACATGGCACAACCTGGTGCTCTAGCCTCTGCCCTGCCCTGGGTCTTTGCAGGAAAGGCCCAGCGCCTGCGGCCCCTGTACCAGTACGTCAACTATTGCAACCCTGAGCTGAACCAGGCAGGGAAGGGGGACGGGGAGGCTGAGGTGGAGGCAGAGGCAGAGCTGGCCCCGGTTCCGGAGGAGGCAGGTGTGGAGCAACTGCAGGCCTTGCTGCCCTTGGCAGGTGAGCTGGGCCCAGGCCTCGCTTTGCCCTGTCCCAGTCCACTAGTGACCCCCACCCATGCCCTGGCTCCCCTCGGAGAGGAGGCTGGAGAGGAGCCTGGGGGCTTGCCCAGCTTGGGGGTGAGTGACCACAAGGCCGAGGTGGATAAGTCAACCCAGGTGGACATCGACAAGATGCTGAGTGTCTGCACTGCTCCACTTGTCCCCCCGCTCTCTCCTCAGTACAAGTGACTGTCCCGCCCCGCTGGTGGCTCCCCTCCTTCCACGCCTGAATTTGGCTTCAGGCTTCCTGTGGGCCTAGGCCCTCTGGTGGCGGGGGCAAATTTGGCACCTGCCCCCACTTGGGACTTTGGTCTTGCTGAAAATAAATATTTTTCTTTTTCAAAGACTTTGTGATTCCCCAGATAGGTTGCCTGAAATGGGTAAGAGGATGGAGGACTCAACAGTGCAGGGTTTGAGGCCTGAATGGTCATCTGCATCACTTGAGACTTTGACAATGACAGATTCCTTTGTGCCACCCCATGCCTCACTGAATCAGGGTGGACCTGGTGCTGTGTGTTTAGGTGAATCTGAGGGTCAGGCAGCTAACTGGGTGATGAAGAGGGAAGTGAGAAGGAGGAACTTGGGGCAGAGAAAAGAAAGGGTCTGTTGGGTCATGGGAAGCAGGTGTTTGGCCCTGCTCTTCTGTCTCCTGGGGAGGGGCCTGCATTTGGTCTCACCTTGAGGGGATCAAAACTTGGGATCCTCCTAGGAGGTAGCACAGAGTTCTTTTGCCTGTCACAACAGTGACAGCTTTGGGATGTTTCCCAGTCATTGCCAGACCATAGCTGGACCGGACCTTGTCTGTGGAGTAGCCTCTGGTCACAGGTGACAGGGCATCAGTGATGTTTTCCTGGCAGGCAGGGGTGGACAGGGGCAGTAAGTGCATCTGGGACTCTGAGGCCAAGCCACTGGATGACAGCTGTGTCCAACCGGCAAGGATCTCTGGGAAGAGCCAGCCAGTGTTGGCCATTTTGGAAACTGCACATCCTGGGCCTCCTGTGTGTTCCTTGGACACCACAAACAGACACAGGGAATTTTAAGTTCATGGAAATTTCCCCTCCCTCCAACTGGCTTTTCCTCCTGTATCTCATCTGCACAACTGTTTAAGCTAGAATCTTGGGTGTCACCCCAGACCCCATCCTGTTCTTTGCTCCCTGATTCCTACAAGCTAAGCAGACATTGAGGCCAGTGATCCTACCCTTTCAGGCTGAGAACCTCTCGGACCCCACAGTCAGCACCGTCGCCTGGACCACTGTCATCTCCAGCCTCACTGGTCGCCCTGCCTGTCATCCCTTGGCCCACAGATCCATCCAGTGGCCCTGTGACACACACACCTGAGCCCCTGATGGTGTCACTCCCCCTTGGGATTTCCCTCCTCTTGCCCCAGCTACCTTAGAATTCAGTGGCTTCTGGTAATTCCCTGAGCAGTTACACCTTTTCTTCCCTTCACTCTGTGCATGTGGGGCTTTCTCTGCCTAAAATGCCTTTATTCCCACCTCTCCCCCTGGCTAGTGCACGCACACCTTTGAAAACTTGGGATTCTGCTTCCTGGGGAGCCAGACAGCACCCCATGTTGCCCTGCATTGCAGCCCCTGCGCACTGCTATCATGTGGGTTATAACTGTCATCGGGATTAGACCGTGAGCTCCCTAAGGGCACATCTCATTGCATCACATCTACCTAGCCAGAGGGCCCCTTAAAAGGCACCAAGGTGATGAGACTGAAGTGAGGGGTGGAGGAAGCTGCAGAGAGGGACAGGCCAGAATCTGAAATGCTGAGGCCATCCCGAGGCCACAGTCTAATATGTAGGTTCCCTGGAATATGGCCTGGCAAGGTCACTGGAGGGAGTGGGGTGGGCAGGTTCAGGTGGGAAAAGCAGGGTCCCCTTTCTGGCATCATCCCAGCCTGCTCCCTCCTTTGACAGGGTCACTTGGGTGCTCACTGGCCCCATGGCAAGTCATGGGGTCAGGACTTTTTTTTTTCTTTGAGACAGCATCTTGCTCTGTTGCCCAGGCTGGAGTGCAGTGGCACAATCTTGGCTCACTGCAAACTCTGCCTCCCGGACTCAAGGATTACAAATGTGAGCCACTGTGCCCGGCCAAAAATTTTTTTTGTGGAGATAGGGTCTGTGTTGCTCAGCTTGGTCTCAAACTCCTGACCTCAAGCAATCCTCCCTCCTTGACCTCCCAAAGTGCTAGGATTACAGGCATGAGCCAACACACCCAGCCAAGATAACTGAGGTTAACCTCCTTGCTTTATGTTTGGGATGGCAGAGGCCTGGAGAGAAGTGGCCTTGCATGAGACCACACCCTGGGATCTAGGAATCCCTGTCCTGAGTTGTGCAGGATCTGCCGACCTGGGGGCTCTCTGGCTAAGGCCGGACCCAAGAAGGCCTCTGTATCTTTGTGCGGTCTCCAGGGCTGGAAGCATGAACAAGGCCAGCACTGATAAGGAAGAGCTGATCCTGTCTTCTCACAGGTGAGGCAGGAATTAGAAATCGTGGGAGAACTAGTCTGCAATTCCTGAGGCCTATTACCCAATGGACTTGTCTAAGCAGGGTGGGTAGTAGGAGCTGCAGAAAGGATCAAGTCCCTACTGCTCCTAGAAGCTCGCTGTAAAGAGGAAATGCTACATGATTTAGGGAGACGTGTAGCTGGGCGTGGTGGTCTGTGTCTGTAGTCCCAGATATTTGGGAGGCTGAAGCAGGAGGATTGCTTGAGCCCGGGAGTTCAAGACCAGCCTGGGCAACATTTTTCCCTGTCTCAAGAAGTAAAAATGATGCAGCCATAAAAAAAAGAATGAAATTGCGTCCTTTGCAGCAACATGGAAACGGCTGAGACCATTATCCTAAGAAATTAACACAGGAACAGGAAAGCAAATAGCACACGTTCTCACAAGTGGGAGCTACACATTGGGTACACATGGACACAAACATGGGAAACACAAACATGAGACTATGAGAGGGGGCAGAGAGGGGGTGGGGTGATTGTTGAAAAAACCTATTTACTATGTTCACTACCTGGGTGATGAGACCAATCGTCCCCCAAACCTCAGCGTCACACAGTATACCCATGTAACAAACTTGCACATGTACCCCCCGAATGTAAAAGTTGAAATTATATATTCAAAACAAGTGGCCAGGTGCAGTGGTTCATGCCTGTAATCCTAGCACCTTGGGAGGCTGAGGGGGGCACGGATCACTTAGGCCAGAAGTTCAAGACCAGACTGGACTGTGTGGTGAAACCCCGCCTCTACTAAAAGTACAAAAATTAGGCTGGGGGCGGTGGCTCATGCCTATAATCCCAGCACTTTGGGAGGCCGAGGTGGGTGGATCACGAGGTCAGGAGTTCGAAACCAGCCAGCCTGGCCAACATGGTGAAACCCTATCTCTACTAAAAATACAAAAAAATTAGCTGGGCACTGGTGGCATGTGCCTGTAATCCCAGCTACCTGGGAGGCTGAGGCAGGGGAATTGCTTGAACCAGAGAGGTGGAGGTTGCAGTGAGCCGAGATTGCGCCACTCCATTCCAGCCTAGGCAACGAGAGCAAAACTCCATCTCAAAAACAAACAAACAAACAAAATTAGCCAGGTGTGGTGGTGGGCGCCTGCAGTCCCAGTTACTTGGGAGGCTGAGGCAAGAGAATTGCTTGAACCCGGGAGGCGGAGGTGGCTGTGAACCAAGGTGACGCCACTGCACTCCGGCCTGGGTGACAAAGTGAGACTCTGTCAAGAAAAGAAATAAATAAAGAAAGAAAGGAGGGAGGGAAGGAAGGGAGGGAGGGAGGGAGGGAAAGAGAAAAAAGAGAGAAAAAAAGGAAAAGAAAGAAGACAAGAAAAGAAAAAAGAAAAGAAAAGGAGAGGGAGAGAGGGAGGGATGGAGGGACATGCAACCTCAGCTCAACTGAGGACCAAGGCTGTGGAACCACAGGTTGGGAGGTGGCTACTTTGCTGAAGTCAGAAGTGGTGACCGGGCAGTCCTCCAGCTGACTCCTGAGAGAGAGAGGTGGTGCCTTCCAGGCAGAGGACATGCCAGGGAAAAAGCCCTGCTAGTATGGAAGCTGCCACCTCTGCAGGAGGGCTCTGAGTGTGGCTGGAGAGGAGGGCATGGCCATATGGAAACCAGGTTGGTCAAGTCCGGGGGTGAGGAGGAAGGGTGTGGATAGGGAGGGATCTTGGCGTGACATTCAGGAGAGGCTGCTTGGCCAGCAGGGTGATGGGCAGAACAGGAAAGGAAGTGGCTGCCATCGTCTAGGTGAAAACAGTCCTGGATTTGGCTGGAGGTTGAAGAATAAGTGACAGGTATTTGGGAAGTTCTCTTCTGGTTGCTGTATCTGACGAGCCAAGCTAACTGCATTTTTACTGTCCTGGAAAAACTATTTTGACCTGAGGAAGAGCTGGTAACATCCTGAGATTTGGAAACAGGTCCTGGGAGATGCTACTGCCTTCTTCCAGGAGGGGGTGCTGCTGGACAAGTCTAGAACCAGTGTGGGTTCAGTCACCCGTGGAGACCAGAACCCTGTGGGCTCCCTTGGCCACAGGCATCTGGGCACATCTGTCTTCCCCATCCCCAGTGTGGGACTGACCAGCTCTGATGCCCAGGATAACTCGATGGTAAAGACGTCTGAGGGAAGGGGCCATGCACCCCTCTGGCCATGAATCTAGGCTCTGGGGATTCCCTCAGAGGAACCGGGGTCCTCATTAAAGTAGCTCTGCATTCAGCCCACTGCAGTACCCTCCCCCCAGCACATTCTGGGAACCCGAGTGCCATTCTGGGTTGGCCACATGGCCCTTTCTTATGTGGGAGCATCTAAGTTGGGCTTGTGCTTTCCTGGTCAATTCCCACATTTCAGAGTGACCTCGACATCCTAGCAACACATGGGAGGACTGAGCTGAGCTAACTGTCCCAGGGACAAGGGGGCAGCCTCCCCTTTAACCTTCGGTGTCCTGCCTGGTGGTGGGTGCTGTCTGCATTTCACCTCCTAGTTCAGGCCAGGCCGAGGCTCCTGCCACAGGGAGGGGCAATGCCGGGCCCTCGGGTCTGAAGATTCCCAAATGCTGGGAGGAAGCGTGGTTCAAGGTCAGGCTCTGTGGTTAGATGGTCCTGACCAGGCTCCTGGCTCCATCATGTACAATCTACAGGAGGCAAGTAGCTTTGCCCTCTGTGCCTCCATTTTATGATCTGAATGATGAGAATATTTACCGTCAGAGAGTGGTTTGGAGATTAAGTGAAATAATAACATACATGTTTGCCCTGAGGGTCAGCATGCAGTAGGCACACTCCAACCCTATCCCTTGTTATTCCCTCTCACAAGGACATCTGAATCCAGGAAATTACAGGAAAACAAGCCTGGTGACGTCTAGAAGCAGTGCCAAGAGGAAGAGGAAGCCCTCCCTGGGCTTTTCTGGCAAGGAGCCCAGGGCAGGGAAGAGGGCGGAAGATTAGAGAAGGGAACAGAACTTGGTCCAGGCTGAACGATCCTGGCAGGCTGGTCAAACAAGCAAAGGGGAACGCATGTCTTTTCTCAACACCGTGCCCCCCCTCCCCTCCCCCCCCTCCAAACTCTCCCACTATCTGCTGACCGACGGCAGGCCCAGCAGCAGCCCATTAGGAAGTCCTGAGTCCTGTTCTCTGAGGAAATCTTTTCTTCCGAGGCTCCTGGGATTTGGCTATGAGGGAACAGGCAGGAGACGAGGGCTGGCAGGGGCAGCAGCCCGTGTGGCACAGTTGGCGGTGATGACCCACACTGGCTCCAAGCTGCTGTGGAGCAATGAGTAGAGAAAAACCCCCTACCAGCCAGAAACAAGCCTTTCAGTATTAAAGAAACCCAACCTACCAAACAAAAACCACATGCCATGTCCTATTTTCTGAATTATTTATTAACATTTCTCAGATGTTCTAAAGCCCTCCCTTGCCTCCTCTCTGCCAAACCAGGGCCCTCTGTCCTACTTCAAAAGCCCAAGAGCTCACTTAATAAAGCAAGCCCCAGTCCCCACCTGGGAAGGGCCTGGTCACATGGGAGGGCAGGTGAGGGTCCCTGAGGGACAGCTTGTTGTCCTCACTGTTCCTGAGATGCCCCAGCCCAAGAAGGAAACAAAACTTCTCATCATTTCTCCTCAGGCCTCAGCCGAGCTGGCCCCTCTTGTGCTTTCTCACCCTGTTAGGACTGCGGATCAAGCTGAAGGGCTCCCCAGGGTGAGCCTTTCCTGGTCCGACTCACTGGCATCACCATGAGGAGGCCTGGCGGCAGCTCTGCCCTGTGCACACCGTGGTAACCTGGCAACAGGAACATTTGCCACCCTGCAAGTCTGAGGAGCAGGTGAGCCACTGGAGGGGGCGAAGTCCCAGAGCCACCTCTGGCTTCACCCAGACTCATTAAATGAAAGACACTGTCTCTGCTAGGGCCAAGTCCCTGTCATGTCTGGCTCCTGTTCCCCTCCCTGGTCCCTCTGCCCTGTGGCAAGGAGCCCAGGTGCAGGCTCATAGGTTGTTCCGCTGAAGTGCCTCGCACAGGTTCTGGTTGGTGTCGGGCTCCTCCGTCAGCACCTCCACAGCCTCCCACTCCCCGGATCGGCTCGACCTCTTGATGGCATCCACCACGCTCTGCATGTACAGCCCATCCTCGAAGGAGGCGGCCATGGAGACAGGGGTGCGGTCCCAGGTGCGGCGGTCGCCCTGCCCCTGGAAGGACTGGCGCAAGGCCTGCACCATGTAGACCATGCCCTTCAGGTACAGCAGCGGGACATCCTGGGGCCCCTGCTCAGGCAGTCCTGCGCCCACTGCCAGCGAGTCCCTCAAGAGCAGCTCCTCTTGCGTGGCAGAGTTCTTCTGCCCATAGAGGTCGGCTCCCCGGGCGACGAGGCGTCCTGCAGAGCCTACCACCATGACTTCATGCACAAAGGCGCCTGGCATGTTGAAGTTCAGTGTCACTGTGCTACACACACCCCCACCCATGAGCATCTGGAAGAAACAGAAGTCATCGCTGGTGACGTGCCGGATGCCACGGATGGCAGCGTTCTGCCTCACGAATGTCTTGAGCAGCCCATGCACCTTCTCGGCTCTCCGGCCGGTCAGGTGGGTCAGCAGGTCCACAATGTAGGTCCCCATGGTGTGCAGGCCCCCGCCGCCCATGAGCTCATCACAGATCCAGCCATAGCTGGGGCTCAGCAGGCTGCCTGAGTAGATGCGGGCATCGCAGATCATCACCGCTCCCACATAGTGCTCCGAAATCAGCTGTTTCATGAGCACGAAGGCAGGCAGGAAGCGCAGCACATTCCCTACCAGGCTCATGAGCTGCGGGTAGTAGCGCGAGGCTGTCACCATCCGGAAGGCATCCACCGATGTTGCTGCCTTCTCGCAAACCACATTCTTCCCAATACCTAACAACAGGACACAACAGGAAATCTCAAAGTTTCAAGGGGGAATCTCCAGCATGTCCGCCTGCCCTGAGGATTTTGGACTTGTCTGCCTTACAAATGCATGAACTAATTTTTTTTTTCTTTTTTGTAGAGGTGGGGTCTTGCTATGCTGCCCAGGCTAGTCTCAATCTCCTGGCCTCAAGCGATCCTCCATCTTGGCCTCCTAAGTGGGACCACAGGTGTGTACCACCACGCCTGGCTAATTTAAAATTTTTTTTTTTGTAGAGATGGGGTCCTCTGTTGCCTAGGCTGGGCCCAAGTGATCCTCCTGCCTTGGCCTCCCAAAGTGCTGAGATTATAGGTGTGAGCCACCATGCCTGGCCCCAATTTCTTCAAATAAATCTCTGTCTTAAACACCCTATTGGTTCTGTTTCTCTGGAGAACCCTGAATAACACAGGTGGGCTAGAGAGGTGGGCACACTTCATGGACGTGTCACTATGTTGTCATGCATTTATTAGGTCATCAGCTTGGGGCAAGGGAATCTAACCTATTTTCTAGGGGATGGACTATTCATAACTTCTACTCTTAGTCATAACTCCAGAGAGGGCCCTAAGATTCCCTGCAGATTGTTCTCTGAAAACACTGGTCCAACAAGTTAGAGTGGCCCAAGGCTAGAACATGTTTGGCTCTGGCAGGAAGGGAAGGAAGTGAGAATACCCTTTTTGCCCTCACACCCATTCTGGGTACGCTGCAGCCAACACACACCCAGAGGTAAACAAAGCTGGACAAAGCCCTGAGGAGAGTGCTAGAAGATAAGCAGCTGGAAACTGAAGGGATGAATGCTGCTCCATGTTTCAAGATGAAAGCTTGTGAGGATATGAGCAGCCATGAGACACTAACACCTGCAGTGTTCCTGCGAGCTTTGTGTGGTTCAAGTCGAAGGAAATCCTGTGCTAATACTTTAAATAGAAAACCTAGAAAGCCCCAAAAGCAGTATGGACTAGACACATACAGAAGTTTACAAGTCATAGTAAGCCAGAAAGGGTAAAGACACCCTGGCAAAAACCCACGAAAAAGCTCTCCAATGTGCAATAGCTTCTCGGAATAAAAGCCAAAGTCCTTACAAAGGCCCCACCCATAAGGTCTTGATACATGATCTGTGCACTCCTCCAAAATTTTCTTTTTAAAAAAATATTGAGATAGAGTCTCACTCTTGCCCAGGCTGGAGTGCAGTCGCATGATCTTGGATCACTGCAACTTCCGCCTCCTGGGTTCAAGCGGTTCTCCTGCTACAGCCTCCTGAGTAGCTGGGATTACAGGTGCCCACCACCACGCCCGGCTAACTTTTGTATTTTTAGTGGAGACAGGGTTTCACCATGTTGGCCAGGCTGGTCTCCAACTCCTGACCTCAGGTGATCCACCCGCCTTGGCCTCCCAAAGTGCTGGGATTAAGGCATGAGCTGCCATGCCTGGCCACTCCAAAATTTTCTTTTTGACTCTTTGCCTCCTGTGGTCTCTCGGTTGCTCATCCTGCTCTAGCCACTGAATGTGAGATGGGGGCTGCTGTGCAGAAGGACTTGGGGATTGGGGAGAGACAATGATCACGAAATGCTGAAGGACTGAGAAGGCAGGGGTGGGTTAGGAAACGAGACTGAAAGCATTACACAGAGCCTATATGCAATGTGGAAAACTGGATACCAAGTCTTGGGCTGGACTAATTCATGTGCTTACCCTTCTAGTTGAAGCCCATCTGAGCAATGTGTGCACCTGGGCTTCTCCTCCACGGCCATCCAGGCTCCACTCTGGCACTCCACAGGTACTTCCTGGTTGGAGGGGCAGCCTTAGGCCTGGATGCCTGTGACCTGGGGCAACCGGTCACAAGAATGTGCCTTCTCTAGGTATGTGCATCTTCAGTAACCATGGTGCTCATCTTCCCTCAGGCCCCCAAACATTTTCTGAATGTTTTCAGATGAGGTAATGGTTAAGACACAGATTATTTCTGATGGCTCACTGCAGGGTGCAGCTTACCCTGATGGACCAAGATGGATTCTGTTCACACAGGCTCAGGAGGGGCCAGCTAGCAGCAGAAACAATAGTAACTACAGACAATAAATCTTGCAACAAAAACTAAAACTTCATAGAAATGGCCAATGTCTTGGCTGGGCATGGTGGCTCACGCCTATAATCCCAGCACTTTGGGAGGCCAAGGTGGGTGGATCACCTGAGGTTGGGAGTTTGAGACCAGCCTAACTAGCAGGAAGAAACCCCGTCTCTACTAAAAATACAAAATTAGCTGGGCGTGGTGGCACATGCCTGTAATCCCAGCTACTCGGGAGGCTGAGGCAGGAAAATCACTTGAACCCGGGAGGTGGAGGTTGCGGTGAGCCAAGATTGCGCCATTGCACGCCAGCTTTGGCGACGAGAGCGAAACTCTGTCTCAAAAAAAAAAAAAAAAAAAGAAAAAGAAAAAGAAATGGCCGATGTCCCACATGATGGATGGGCCCCAGGACAACTGACTACCCAGGAAGAGTCAATTACTGGTGCTGGACTCAAGCTTTGGAGCCAGAAATTCCTGTGCTCAAATCTTGGCTCTCTCACTTCACTGCTAGATGATCTGGGAAGTTTCTAAACTTCCCTGGGTTTTTGTTTACTACTATAACTGTAAAGCAGGATTTTACAGTTACAGGGGAAGAAAGGAAGACTAAGGCAACCAAAGCAGTATATGTAAAGTACCTGGCTCAGTACAGCTCTGTCAACAGTACATTTTATTACCATCGCCAAGGGAGGGATTCAGCCAATGTCGTAAATACAGAGAAAAAAAGCCCATTGTGACTTGGATTTTAAGACTTGGCTGGGCGTGGTGGCTCACGCTTATAATCCCAGCACTTTGGGAGGCCAAGGTGGGAGGATCACTTGAGTTCAGGAGTTCAAAATCAGCCTGGGCAACATAGCAAGACCTAGTATTTATTAAAAATAAAAAATAAGCCAGGCGTGGTGGCGTGTACCTGTAGCCCCAGCTACTTGGGAGACTGAGGTAGGACGATCCCTTGAGTCCAGGAGATTGGGGCTGCAGTTTGCTATGATCAAGCCACTGCGCTCCAGCATGGGTGACAGAATGAGACTTTGTCTCAAATAAATAAATAAATAAATAAAAGACTCACATAGAAACTACATTTTCCAGGTAAATAATTTCTTTTTTTTTTTCTTTTTTTTTTTTTTTTGAGACAGAGTTTTGCTCTTGTCGCCCAGGCTGGAGTGCAATGGTGCGATCTCAGCTCACTGTAACCTCTGCCTCCTGGGTTCAAGTGACTTTCCTGCCTCAGCCTCCTGAGGTAGCTGGGATTACAGGAGCCTGCCACCATGCCCAGCTAAGTTTTTTGTATTTTTAGTAGAGATGGGGTTTCACCATGTTGGCCAGGCTGGTCTTGAACTCCTGACCTCAGGTGATCCACCCGTTTTGGCCTCCCGAAGTGCTGGGATTACAGGCGTGAGCCACCGCGTCGGCCCCAGGTAAATAATTTCTATGTTCTGTATTTTGAAAATCTGATTTAGTTTCTTCTGCCTTTTTTTAAGAGACGGGGTCTTGGCCGGGCGCGGTGGCTCAGGCCTGTAATCCCAGCACTTTGGGAGGCCGAGGCGGGTGGATCACGAGGTCAGGGGTTCGAGACCACCCTGACCAACATGATGAAACCCTATCTCTACTAAAAATACAAAAATTAGCTGGGCGGGGTGGCAGGCGCCTGTAATCCCAGCTACTCAGGAGGCTGAGGCAGGAGAATTGCTTGAACCCGGGAGGCGGAGGTTGCAGTGAGCCGAGATGGTGCCACTGCCCTCCAGCCTGGGCGACAGAGCGAGACTTCGTCTCAATAACAAAAACAAAAACAAAAACAGGGTCTTGCTTTGTCACTTAGCTGGAGTGCAGTAGCGGGATTCTGGTTCACTGCAGTCTTGGTCTGAGCTCAAACAGAGCCTTCCTCCCAGCTTTCCAAGTAGCAAGGACCATAGATGAGTGACAGCACGCCCAGCTGATTTTTAAACTTTTTGTAAATACAGGGTCTTGCTACGTTGCCCAGGCTGGTCTCAAACTCCTGGCCTCAGGTGATCCTCCTGCCTTGGCCTCCCAAAGTGCCAGGATAACAGTCATGAGCCACCATGCCCACCCCATGTTGATTTTATAATGTCTTTTTAGAAAATCTAATTTTCAGGCTGGGTGAGGTGGCTCACAGGTGTGGCAGTGCACAGCTGTAGTCCCAGATACACAAGAGGCTAGGGTGGAAGAATCACTTGAGTCCAGGAGTTAGAGGCTGCGATGAGCTATGATCAAGCCACTGTACTCCAGCGTGGATGACACAGCAAGACTCTGTCTCAAAAAAGAAATAAAATCAAAACGAATACAGAGGAGTTGTTTTATCGTACGTACTGTTTATTAGGCCTCTCCGAGAGTCAGGCCCAGCCTGGCCCCCTGGTAGCTCACATCCTGACCAAGCCCACAGGAGACAAATTGGTGCCTCTGGTCAACCCTTCCCCCTCCTCTCACTTCCTACCCCCACCTCTGCCACCTTGACCCTGAAGAACCCCACAGAGCATCTGTCATTTGTACTTATGGGCATCTTACGTAGGTCTGAACTCCCAGGATTACAAACCTCAGTGCTGCAGCAAGGAACAAGGCATGTGGATTGGTAGTCTATGACATCATTCAATCTCTTCAATTTATTTATTTATTTTTTTAATACATATTTTGTTATTATACTTTAAGTTCTAGGGTACATGTGCACAACGTGCAGGTTTGTTACATATGTATACATGTGCCGTGTTGGTGTGAATCTCTTCAATTTATGACACTTCAATCTCCTGCTCTTCTTTAATAAAAGAAGCTTTATAACAGT
Source organism: Pan troglodytes (assembly GCF_028858775.2). Lineage (NCBI taxonomy): Eukaryota > Metazoa > Chordata > Mammalia > Primates > Hominidae > Pan > Pan troglodytes. The sequence goes on from NC_072416.2 coordinate 65,724,687, forward strand.
TACTAGCAGGACAATAAAGAACAGCCAGCCAAGTGTCACATACCTGGGATAGGGTGGCCAGGCCCTTGCACGGGGCCCGGCAGGGAGAGTAGCCCCTGACTGCTAGCACTACTGCTTCTGGAGGGTCTCCAGTGCTTCTCCACACTTGTGGGCCTTCCAGATTAGGGAAGACAATCACAGTTCTAGGGGTGAATTTTGCCATTTGGCTGCTGAACACATATGGCTGACCAGGGAGGGATGTAATGAGGAAATGAGGTTCTTAGACACCCCACCTGAGAGCTGCTGTTCTGGCCAATTCAGAAGCCTCCTGCTATAATGCCTCGCTGCTGGCGACAGAGTGGATACTGCAGTGTGAGGCAGAGAGGAGGTGGGTTTAGAGGAAAAAGGACTTTTATGACTGCTAGGAGTTTGGTGGTAATAAAACTAGGATAAGGAATCCCTATTTCATGCCTCAAGAGGTGAGGAAAGAGGGAAAGACCTCTCTTCTTGAATCTGAAAAATAGTCTGTTTTTGTTTTTGTTTTTTTAGATGGGGACTCGCTTTGTTACCCAGTGGTATAATCTTGGCTCATTGCAACCTCCGCTTCCTGGGCTCAAGCTAACCTCCCACCTCAGCCTCCCGAGTAGCTGGGACCACAGGTGCACGCCACTGTGCCCAGCTAATTTTTTGTATTTTTGGTAGAGATGGGATTTCATCATGTTGCTCAGGCTGGTATTTAACTCCTGAGTTCAAGCGATCTGCCCACCTTGGCCTCCCAAAGTGCTGGATTAGAGGTGTGAGGCACTGAGCCCAACCCTGAATAACAGCACTCTTAAACTTAGGGCTCAGTAGTATCAGTGTGGGACTGCAAGGACATCTTGACTTAAACAGGCTCCTGAGGGCTAGCTGTACAGAGTCTTTGGGTAGCCATGAAAGACATGTCTACCTGAGTTTATCTAGCTCTCCTGCCAGGAAGTCAAGGGAGAGATTGGGGAAGCTGAAATCTGCTGGGCACAGTGGCTCCCACCTATAATTCCAGCACTTTGGGGGGCCAAAGTAGGATGATTGCCTGAGGTTAGGAGTTCGAAACCAGCTTGAACAACACAGCAAGATCCTGTCTCTACAAAAATGTTTTCTTTTTACTTTTCTTTTTTTTTTTCAGATGGAGTCTCGCTCTGTCACCCAGACTGGAGTGCAGTGGCGTGATCTCGGCTCACTGCAACCTCCATCTCTTAGGTTCAAGCAATTCTCCTGCCTCAGCCTCCTGAGTAGCTGGGACTATAGGCACGTGCCAACACACCCAGCTAATTTTTGTGTTTTTAGTATAGACGAGGTTTCACCAGGTTGGTCAGGCTGGTCTCAAACTCCTGACCTCGTGATCCGCCCGCCTTGGCCTCCCAAAGTGCTGGGATTACATGCATGAGCCACCAAGCCTGGCCTGCAAACTTAGTGTTTTTCTAATGAACCACAGAAGTGCCAAGAATTGGGCACAGAAGCCCACCTTTTAGTGACAGACTTAAGAAAACATTCAACTGTGGCAAAGATGCTAGGGGCACCTTGCACTTAAAATACAATTTCCTGAACCACTTCTGAACTGAAGAATAAAATATATTAGGGCCCTTCCCCTCTCCCCTTTAAGAAATTCATGGGAAAGCTTTAAGGATGAAATCGGAGGTAGAAGATGAAGAACATAGGTCAGACCAAAGCAGAAAACAAGATGCCATAAAAAGAGCTGTGATATGAAAAGTATTATCTCTGGAAGGTTAAGTCCAATCATTAATTTTAGGAAAAACTAATAACGAGGGCAAGAAATGATCTCATGGCCTTAGAAGTAAGGTAAAAATATAAAGCTCTAGCAAGGAGAGAAAAATCACAGCACGAAGACTTGGTGAAATGTAACCAAGATGTCATTCCTTAATGTTCCTGGGCCTCAGTTTAATTCAAAATGATTGGATCAGTGGCTCTCAATCCTTCATGTCCACCAGAGTCACCTGCAAGGCTTGTTCAGACACAGATAGCTGGATCCCAGAGATTCAGTAGGTTTGGAGTGGGGCCTGAGAATTTAGATTTCTTTTTGTTTGCTTTTGAGACAGTCTTACTCTGTCACTCAAGCTGGAGTGCATGATCACTGCTCACTGCAGCCTCTATCTCCTGGGCTCAAGCGATCCTTCTGCCTCAGCCTCCCAAGTAGCTGGGACCACAGTCACGTGCCACCATGCCTGGCTAATTTTTAAACTTTTTTGTAGAGACGGGATCCCACTATGTTGCCCAGCTGAGAATTTAGTTTCTAACAAGCTCCCAGGTGATGCTGCTGCTGGTGGAGCATACCAAGAACCAGAAAAAAAGCAAGCTTGTTGCCAAAGAACCCTGGGGTTTTCTCTTTCTTCCCATATAGCTTGGAAATGGTCTCTGTGGGGAACCCTAAAATTCAGGAAGAAGACTGAGAGCCTCCAGAGTTCTGGCTCCGGACACACCTCACCTTTCCAGCCTGCATTCAAGCCACAAGGGATGGCAAGGAGTTAAGTGACCAATAGCGGCTTGCTTCCCCTTGAACCAACTTGCTGCTAAAGTGTTGACTTAGGTCTATTTCTGAATTCAATCTGGGAGCCACCGTCTGACCTCCCAAGCATTTGGTGACCAATGAATGAATAACTCCAATGTCACACATCCTCAGAGAGAGCTCTCTGGAAGAAACAAACAATAAGGCCAAAACTTACTTGCTCCAAACTGACAACCAGACAGACTGAAGTTCTTTCTCACTTCAATGAACATTTATCCTTCCCCACCCACTGGGCCAGAGGTGACAGACACCTTCCTATGACATTCCTCAGAATGAGGGAAGAGATAAGTAGCAGACCCTGAGGTTTGCCACCATGGCAGTGGTCAGGAAGAGTGGAGGACAACCTCATGGCACCAGTTCCTCGACCTAGAGATCTTCGGCTGCATCAAAGAGACACTTGGCTCCTATTACCTCACATAAAACAGTTACTCAGTTAAGTATGTATGTACTAGTTGAATTGTGACTATGTCTTCTGTCATCTACCTTGTAATGTGTGTTATTTCTAGTTGCCTCAATTGGACTATAAAATCTGAAGACAGGGAGGGGTCCAATCTAACACAGCTTTGAATGTCCAAAATGACATCAGGACAGTGACTGGCACACAGGAGGCATTAAAAAAATAATTGAGGCTGGGTGTGGTGGCTCCTGCCTGTAATCCCAGCACTTTGGGAGGCGGCCAAGGCAGGTGGATCACCTGAGGTCAGGAGCTCGAGACCAGCCTGGCCAACATAACAAAACCCCATCTGTACTAAAAAGACAAAAATTAGCTGGGCGTGGTGGCACATGCCTGTAGTCCTGGCTACTTGCAAAGCCGAGGCAGGAGTATCACTTGAACCTGGGAGGTGGAGGTTGCAGTGAGCTGAGATTGCACCAATGCACACTCCAGCCTGGGCAACAGAGCGAGACTCCATCTAAAAAAATAAAATAAAATAATAATAATAATTTTTTTTAAATGCTGGGCATGGTGGCTCACACCTGTAATCCCAGCACTTTGGGAGGCCGAGGCGGATGGATCACCTGAGGTCAGGAGTTCGAGACCAGCCTGGCCAATGTGGTGAAACCCTGTCTCTACTAAAAATACAAAAATTAGCTGGGTGTGGTGGCAGGCACCTGTAATCCCAGCTATTTGGGAGGCTGAGGCAGGAGAATCACTTGAACCCGGGAGGCGAAGGTTGCAGTGAGCCGGGATTGCGCCATTGCACTCCAGCCTGGGCAACAAGAGCGAAACTCTGTCTCAAAATAAAATAAAAATTGCTGGCTGAATGTTTACTGGTTTGTTTACTTAGTAAACTAGGTTCTGATTTATATTAGATAAAGAGAAGAAGTTGACTCCAGTTGACTGGAAAGAGAAGACCAACGGGAACTGTAGGAGAACAGCTCAGCAGGCCGTGCCCAGTCAGGGGCAAGAGGTTACCAAGCCCAAAACTTCCCAAGGGAGTGGAGATGTCATGTAAGCAGGCTGTCGACGGATCCTGTCAGGGAAGCCCAATGCTGGCAGAGCCTTCCTGTCCTCCGGCAATACAAGACTGCAGTTTGGCAGGAAGGGTGTGTGCTCACTATAGTCAAACGCTGACAAAACATGGGAAATGGTAGCCTTGCTACACAGCCTCTCCTTCCTGTGGTGCTGTGTGCCCCAGAAATGGGAGAACAAACACACTAGTCACAACCAATTCCCCGCCACCCAGGGCTCTGACCTCTAACTTCACAGAGGCAAACTTTACGTTGACTGAGATGCAACCATCTCCAGCCCCTTGATGGCTGTCTCTTAGAGTATTTCCTTAATTTCTGTTTAGGGATTTATAGATGGGAGGTAGGTTAGGCTATGTCTTTTTTCATGCCCTCCCCAAGCACTGCTTCAGGGACAAGTGATGTCCCAGAGTTCTCCTCCCTGCAGATGCGAGCCCAGGAAGGAGAGCTCAGAGGAGAGGAGTGACCCTCAGAGGACTGCCCAGAGGGAGACATGATCTGCCCCTGCTGTGGCCTGCCGGGCGTACCTAGAGCCTTCACGGATATCTGCCGGGTGAGTGGAGGGGGGATGCTGATGCACACCAGATCCACATCTTGATGCAGCAAGATGTCATCAGTCCGGCTGGTGTAGAAGGCGATGTTCATCTCCTCAGCAAGCTGCTTCGCCTCCTCCTCAGTCTTCCCCCACAGGGCCTCAACAGTGAACCCTTCTGCCCTCAGCAGTGGGACCAGAACTCGGGCGGAGCTGCCAGTCCCAAACACGCCCACTCCTGGCAGCATCTTCATCCCAGCCTCTCTCTTTACCAACTCATCTCCTCACAAGAGCCTCTGGCATGGATATGATCTTCCAAACGTCCTGGTCAGACATGGCTCCTAGAATAGCAAACATTACACTGGTTATTACTGGAGAGGACACTCAGCTGAGGCTACTTTCTTTTTTTTTGAGATGGAGTCTCGCTCTGTTGCCCAGGCTGGAGTGCAGTGGTGCGAAGGCTACTTTCAAATAAGGAAGTAACAAGTTCTCTGCCAGAAAAGCACAAATGAAATAGGGCTCGAGGCCAGGCATGGTGGCTCATGCATGCCTGTAACCCCAGCATTTCAGGAGGCCGAGGTGGGAAGATCACTTGAGGCCAGGAGTTTGAGAGTAGCCTGGGCAACACGGCGAGATGTCATCTCTATTAAAAATATATATATATTAAAAAATAGCCAGATGTGGTGGCATGCGCTTGTTGTAGTCCTAGCTACCTGGGAGGTTGAGGTGAAAGGATCACATGAAGCTAGGAGTTCACAACTATAGTGAGCTATGATTGTGCTACTGCACTCCAGCCTGGGCAACAGTGCAAGACCTTGTCTCAAAAGAAAAAAGAAATACTGTTCCAAGATGAAACACTGCAGAATCTTCTTCTTCCATGGAGACTGAAGGATAAGAGGAAAAACGGAAAATGAATAAAGTTGAGTTTAAATCTCTGTTCTGCTACTTAACTTTCTGTGTAACCCTGGTCAAAAGATTCAACCTTCAGGGCCTTAAATGTATAATAAGGGGAGTGATTGATCTTTAAGGTTCCTTCTTGCTATAAAAGTTCATGATTCTATATATGACAAAGAAAAGAAGAGTGGAGGCCAGGCACAGTGGCTCACACCTGTAATCCCAGCACTTTGGGAGGCCAAGGCGGGCGGATCACCTGAGGTAAGGAGTTCAAAACCAGCCGGGTCAGCATGGCCAAACCCCATCTCTACTAAAAATACAAAAAAAAACTAGCCAGGTGTGGTGGCAGATGCCTGTAATCCCAGCTCTTCAGGAAGCTGAGGAAGGAGAATCATTTGAACCCAGGAGGCAGAGATTGCAGTGAGCCAAGATCACACCACTGCACTCCAGCCTGGGTGACAAGAGTGAGACTCTATCCAAAAAAGAAAGAAAGGAAGGAAGGAAGGAAAGAAAGAAAGAAAGAAAGAAAGAAAGAAAGAAAGAAAGAAAGAAAGAAAGAAAGAAAGAAAGAAAGAAACAGACTGGAGGCCGGGCATGGTGGCTCATGCCTGTAATCTCAGCACTTTGGGAGGCTGACGTGGGTGGATCGCTTGAGGTCAGGAGTTCGAGACCAGCCTGGCCAACGTGGTGAAACCCCGTCTCTACCAAAAATATAAAAAGTTAGCCGGGTGTGGTGGTGCAAGCCTGTATTCTCAGCTACTCGAGGGGCTGCGGCAGGAGAATCACTTGAACCTGGGAGGTGAAAGTTGCAGTGATCCAAGATTGTGCCACTGCACTCCAGCGTGTGTGACAGAATGAGACTCCGTCTCAAAAAAAAAAAAAGAAAAAAGAAAAAGAAGAATGGAAAACAAAAACCAGTTCAAGAGGAAAGTGAAAGAACTAATTGCTATACAGATTAAGTATAATTAAAATTTTCATGGTAGCAAACATAGGAAAATGCTCACTAGAAAAAAAAATACCAAAAAACTTTTTTCATCAAACTGGCTAAAAGAAAAAGTATGCCTAAAGAGATTTTATTAGGCCGGGTGCGGTGGCTCATGCCTGTAATCCCAGCACTTTGGGAGGCCGAGGCGGGCGGATCACGAGGTCAGGAGATAGAGACCATCCTCACTAACACGGTGAAACCCTGTCTCTACTAAAAAATACAAAAAATTAGCCAGTTGTGGTGGTGGGCGCCTGTAGTCCCAGCTACTCGGGAGGCTGAGGCAGGAGAATGGCGTGAACCTGGGAGGCGGAGCCTGCAGTGAGCCGAGATCGTGCCAGTGCACTCCAGCCTGGGCGACAGAGCAAGACTCCGTCTCAAAAAAAGAAAAAAAAAAAAGATTTTATTGGGCTGGGTGTGGTGGCTCATGTCTGCAATCTCAGCAATTTGGGGGGCCAAAGCAGGAGGATTGCTTGAGATCAACAATTCAAGATCAGCACAAGCAACTTAGTGAGACACCCATCTTTACTAAAAAAAAAAAAAAAAAAAAAAAAAATTAGCCTGGCATGGTGGCACATGCCTATAGTCCCAGCTATTTGGGAGGCTGAGGTAGAAGGATCGCTTGAGCCCAGGAGTCAAGACTGCAGTGAGCTATGACAGTGCCACTGCACTCTAGCCTGGGCAATAGAGTGAGACTGTCTCAAAAAAGGAAAAAAGGTTTTTTTGTATACAGATATTTACTATAGCATTGGCTATCATAGTGAAAAACTGGGAGACAATCTAGATGTCCAATACAAGTAATGGGTTAGATAAAGAATGCTGTGGAGTTACTGAAAACCATGAAGTAGAAGGCCCTCAATAACCTGAAAGACATTCACCACATTGTCACTGAAAGGGGAAAGCATACACTATCAGAAGTATGGGGTTTTTTTTAAAAAAGCACACAAAAGAAGTATAATAGGTATGAGTATATATATAAGGATATCTGTAATATATCTATAAAAATATCTCTATTCAATGCTGTAGAAGGACTAGAATACTCCTGAATTTATTGATTGCTGAGGTTGATGGGATTATGAACGATTTTTATTGTTTCTTTTCAATTTTTGAACTTTGCCAAATTTTCTGAGACATGATTCTGTCTTATTCATTGTAGAGTTTTTCTTCTGATCACAAGGGTTATACAATAAAGAACAAAACCAAACAAAAGTCCTTTGCTTGGGATCAACGTCATGTGGGAAAACCAAGATGAGATGTAGGTGTGCTCAGAATATCAGGGTTCCCCATCCAACATTTCCCCCAGCTAAACCAGCAGTTCCCCACTCCATATTAGCATCACTGGTAACCCTAGACCCACTGAAACAGACAAGAGTGATGTGGGCCACATCACTGTCATTTTCTTTTTCTCTTTTTAAATTTTAATGTAATTTTAAAAATTGTAGTACAATATAATAAAATTTACTTTTTTTTTTTTTGAGACGGAGTCTCGCTCTGTCGCCCAGGCTGGAGTGCAGTGGCATGGTCTCGGCTCACTGCAAGCTCCGCCTCCCGGGTTCACGCCATTCTCCCGCCTCAGCCTCCCAAGTAGCTGGGACTACAGACGCCCCCCCACCACGCCCAGCTAATTTTTTTTTTGTATTTTTAGTAGAGACGGGATTTCACCGTGTTAGCCAAGATGGTCTCGATCTCCTGACCTTGTGATCCGCCTGCCTCAGCCTCCCAAAGTGCTGGGATTACAGGCGTGAGCCACCGCGCCTGACCTACTTTTTGTTTTTTTTTTTAAAGACAGTCTCACTCTGTTGCCCAGGCTGGAGTGCAGTCGCGCAATCTCAGCTTACTGCAACCTCCCCCTCCCGGTTTCGAGCGATTCTCCTGCCTCAGCCACATGAGTAGCTGGGACTACAGGTGTGTGTCATCACCCCTGGCTAATTTTTGTATTTTTGGTAGTGATGAGGTTTCGCCATGTTGACCAGGCTGGTCTCGAACTCCTGAGCTCAAGCGACCTACCCACCTTGGCCTCCCAAAGTGCTGGGATTACAGGCGTAAGCCACCATGCCCAGACCATCTTAACTATTTTTAAGTATATACATCAGTGGTATTAAATACATTTACAGCTGGGCGTGGTGGCTCATGCCTGTAATCCCAGCACTTTGGGAAGCCAAGGTGGGTGGATCACCTGAGGTGAGGAGTTTGAGACCAGCCTGACCAACATCGTGAAACCCCATCTCTACTAAAAATACAAAAATTAGCCGGGCGTGGTGGTGTGTGCCTGTAATTCCAGCTACTCGGGAGGTGGAGACAGGAGAATTGCTGCAACCCAGGAGGCGGAGGTTGCAGTGAGCCGAGATCAAGCCACTGCACTCCAGCCTGGGCGACAGAGCAAGACTGTCTCAAATAAAATAAAATAAATAAGTAAATAAATAAATAATTTACATTGTTGTGTAACCATCACCACCACCCTGGTGATGGTTACTTCTGGAACACTTTTCACCTTGCAAAACTAAAAACTCATTAAATAATACCCATTATTCCCATTAAATAATAACTTCCCATTCCCACTACCCCCGCCCCAGCCCCTGGCAACCATCATTCTACTTTGTCTCTATGAATTTGACTACTTTAGATACCTCATCTAAGTGAAATCATGCGTTATTTGTGCTTTTGTGACTAGCTTATTTCGGCTAGCATAATGTCTTCAAGGTTCACCCTTACAAACCTTGCAGCATATGTCAGGACTTCCTTTTCAAGGTTGAGTAATATGCCATTGTATGGCTGATCCATTCCTCTATCAATGGACACCTGGGTTGCTTCCATGTTTTAGCTACTGTGAATAATACTGATATGAACATGGTGTACAAATCTCTTCTAGATTCTGCTTTCATTTGTTTGGGGCATATACCCAGAAGTGGAATTGCCGGGTCATGGTAATTAGATTTTTAATTTTCTGAGGAACCACCATACTGTTTTCCACAGTGGCTGTACCATTTTACATTCCCTCCAACAGTGGGCAAGACTTCTGATTTCTCCACGTCCTCACCAACCCTTGTTATTTTCTGGTGTTTTTTGTTGGTTAGCCATTCTGATGGATGTGAGGTGACCATTATTCACTTTTTTTTTTTTTTTTTTTTTTTTTTGAGACAGAGTCTTGCTCTGTCACCCAGGCTGGAGTGGAGTGGCACTGGTCTTGAACTCCCGACTTCAAGTGATCTGCCTGCCTCGGCTGCCCAAAGTGCTGGGATTACAGGCATGAGCCACCATGCCTGGCTTCATCATTCACTTTTATCGTTCACTTTTAAAGCCCCCCAGGTGATCCTAGTGTGCAGCCACCAGCTGAGAACCTCTGAACTATGTTTAACGCATGTGAAAAATTATCTACATAACAAAATGTCCTGTTTGTTATATGTACACTTTCCTGAACCTTCTCACCCTCTGTATTATGATTAAAAGGACAAATCTGTCATTAAGAGGGAAAAATCTCTAACACAACTATTTTAACTTCTATGTATTACCTTCAGTAACATCATTTTACCAATAATTTTATAAACACCATACGGTCCCTTTGTTTACCAATTATTTATTGATTCTTTTTTGAGATGGATGACTCTGTCATCCAGGCTGGAGTGCAGTGGCACAATCTCAGCTCACTGCAACCTCCGCCTCCTGGGTTCAAACGATTCTCATGCCTTAGCCTCCCGAGTAACTGGGACTACAGGCATGTGTCATCATGCCCAGCTAATTTTTATATTTTTTAGTAGAGATGGGGTTTCACCATGTTGGCCAGGCTGGTCTTAAACTCCTGACCTCAGGTGATCCGTCTGCCTTAGCCTCCCAAAGTGCTGGGATCACAGGTGTGAGCCACTGTGCCTGGCCTACCAATTACCTTTAAAAAGCTAACTACTCCTGATCTTGGTCACTATCATAATTTTTATTTTGAGACAGATTCTTGCTCTGTTGCCCAGGCTGGAGTGCAATGGCTTGATCATGGCTCACTGCAGCCTCAACCTCACAGGCTCAAGGGATCCTCCCACCTCAGCCTCCTGAGTAGCTGGGATTACAGGTGCACACCACTGTGCCTGGCTAATTTTTGCATTTTTTGTAGAGACAGGGTTTCACTATGTCACCCAGGCTGGTCTCGAACTCCTGGCCTCAAGTGATCTGCCCACCCTGGCCTCCCAAAGTGCTAGGATTACAGAAGCAAGTCACACTGTGCCTAGACCCAAAAAAAAAAAAAAAAAAAATTAAGACTCTGCGGCAGGTCCCTCTGCATAGCACAGCTTCTGCTTTCTTTGAGATGACCAACTCCTGGAACTCCTCTCTATCCTGCATCTTCCCTCCTCTGTAAATCTTTTCTGACTGTACCCCCCACCAGGAGCTCCTCCCTCTGGACCTTCTATATACTTGCAATAGGAACTAAACTTACTCCTCTTTTGTGTCCTCAGGCCCACAAACACAGCAGGCCCTCCACTGATTAGTGAATGAATAAATTAATGAACTCACTGTGCTCAGTAAAGTGTTTTCTGGATGCGCCTACTCACTGGTGTCACCAGCTTCTCATGGCCACATTCGTCCATGAAACACCAAAGTTACCCTCTGAAAACATACTGGAGGTTCTATCCTCACGTGCTACTGATAGTGATACAGAATCGTACAGCTGTTCTGAATAACAAGTAATCTGGCCTTATATATAATTAAAACTATGCATTTTGTGACTCACAAATTCTACTCGTGTGTGTGTGTATGTGTGTTCCCAAAGAAATTCTCATAGGGATCCACTGATAAGGGATACAAAGATATTTACCACATCATGTCTGAGGTGCAGAGTTGGAGACAATCTGGGGATCAAAAGTGGGCAGGTAAAGTGTGGGGGATATACCCACTGGGGTTCTCTGCAAGTTAGAAACAATACTAGATGAATACAGTCACATGAATGAACTTGGTAAAAAAAAAAGAAAACATAGCAAGCTCTAATACATTATTTATATAAACTAAAAATACACACACAGGCTGAGTGCGGTGGCTCACGCCTGTAATTCCAGCATTTTGGGAGGCAGAGGTGGGCGGATCACCTGAGATCAGTTCACGACCAGCCTGATCAACATGGCAAAACCCCATCTATACTAAAAAATAAAAAAATTAGCTGGGTGTGATTGTGCACGCCTGTAGTCCCAGCTACTCAGGAGGCGGAGGCAGGAGAATCGTTTGAACCCAGGAAGCAGAGGTTGCAGTGAGCTGAGATAATGCCACTGCACTCCAGCTTGGGTGACAGAGCAAGACTCTGTTTCAAACAAAACAAAAAAAACAAAAACCCACACACATGCACAGAAACAAAAATGCTTCATAGGAACTTATACAAATGAAAGGATACATACATTTACAGGGGATAGGGAAACCAGAGTAGAGAAAGGGGATAAAGGGGAATAATTTAAAAAAAAAAAAAAAAGGCCGGGCACGGTGGCTCATGCCTGTAATCTCAGCTCTTTGGGAGGCTGAGGAGGGCGAATCACGAGGTCAGGAGATCGAGACCATCCTGGCTAACATGGTAGAACCCCGTCTCTACTAAAAATACAAAAACAAAATTATCCAGGCGTGATGGCGGGCGCCTGCAGTCCCAGCTACTCAGGAGGCTGAGGCGGGAGAATGGCGTGAACCCAGGAGGCAGAGCTTGCAGTGAGCCGAGATTGCGCCACTGCACTCCAGCCTGGGCGACAGATTGAGACTCTGTCTCAAAAACAAAAACAAAAAAAAAAGGAAAATGTGGTTCTAAAAGGAATCCTTTCTCACTTTTTAAATAAAAAGCTTGCATTTCAAACACAAAGTGACAGATATATGTACCTCTGGTCCTACTAATGGGACACCAGCACAAGCTCCCTGATCTAGCCAAATCCAGGGAGTAGCACTGCATCTACATATTTAGCCCAGGACCACTTATAACTCAGACAAAGAACCTTATTTCAAATTAGCCACCACACCTGGCTTTTTGGTTTTTTTTTTTTTTGACACAGAGTCTCACTCTGTCACCCAGGCTGGAGTCCAGTGGTGCGATCTCGACTCACTGCAACCTCCGCCTCCTGGGTTCAAGTAAGTGGCTGGGAATATAGGTGCGTGTCATCACGCCCTGCTAATCATACCTGGCTAATTTTTTGTGTTTTTTGTAGAGAAAGGGTTCCATCATGTTGCCCAAGCTGGTCTCAAACTCCTGGGCTCAAGCAATCCTCCTGCCTTGGCCTCCCAAATTGCTGGGATTACAGGCATGAGCCATGGTGCCTGGCTAGAATCTTTTTTGGGAAGTGGAAAAATGTACATTACAGAATGTACCATTTTAAACCATTTTTAGGTGTACAGTTCAGTGCACTAATACATTCGTATTGTGCAACCATCACCAACATCCACCTCCACGACTTCTTCATCATTCCATACTGAAACTCTGTACCCAGCCAAAATTAACCATTTTAAAGTGAACAATTCAGTGGCCGCTGGGTGCAATGCCTCATGCCTGTAATCCCAGCACTTTGGGAGGCTGAGGTGGGAGGATTACTTGTGCCCAGGAGTTTCAGGCTATAGTGGGTTATGATCATGCCATTGCACTCCAGCCTGGGTGACAGAGCAACAGAAAGACTCTGTCTCAAAAACAAAAAACAAACAAACAAACAAAAACCAACCCCCATAATCCAGTGGCATTTAGGACATATATATATATTTTTTAAGACAGAGTCTTGCTCTATCACCCAGGCTGGAATGCAGTGGTGCAATCTTGGCTCACTGCAACTTCCACCTCCCGAGCTCTGAGGCTGAGGCGATTCTCCTGCCTCAGCCTCCTGACTGGCTGGGATTACAGGCACACGCCATCACACCTGGCTAATTTTTTTGTATTTTTAGTAGAGACAGGGTTTCACCATGTTCGCCAGGCTCGTCTCAAACTCCTGACCTCAGGTGATCCGCTCGCCTGGGCCTCCAGAAGTGCTGGGATTACAGGCATGAGCCACTGAGCCTGGCCTAATTTTTTTATTTTTTGTAGAGATGGGGTCTCACTGTGTTACCTAGGCTGGTCTCAAACTCTGGCCTCAAGCGATTCTCTCAGCTCAGCCTCCCAAGGTGGTGGGATTATAAGCGTGAGCCACTGAGCCTGGCTTTTTAATAAAAAAGTTTTTTTTAATTTTATTTTAATATAGAGACAGCATCTTACTATGTTGCCCAGGCTGGTCTTAAATTCCTGGCTTCAAGTGATCCTCCCACCTCGGCCACCCAAAGCACTGGGATTATAGGCATGAGACACCACGGCTGGCGAAATTGTTTTCTTAACTTCATTTTCAAGCCCAGCATCTCTTTTGCTCCTACTGTAGACACAAGTGTACTGGACTAAGAAAATGTCTATAGTAGGGGATGGTTTGTCAGCATAGCCCAGTATAACATCCTGTACTGCTCGATTCTATCTGAAGTACACCTGTTCCTTTGTGAACCACTAAATTACACACACGACTTGGGCTGCCTCTAACTCCAGATCCCTGCCAATTTCGTGCCTCTTGTCTCCACTCTGTGACTGTGAAGCTTGGCTTGCCTCCTGTACTCTCACTGGGGTTGTTTTATTTTAACCAGCTTTCATTCTTTCTGATGGTAAACTGTCTGTGGCCACTCAGTCACCTTGTTTCCTTTTCTACTTTCTCCATCTCTCTCTTTTTTTTTTTTTTTTTTTTGAGACGGAGTCTCACTCTGTCACCTAGGCTGGAGCGTAATGGTGCAATCTCGGCTCACTGCAACCTTTGCCGCTCCGGTTCAAGCGATTCTCCCTGCCTCAGCTACTACCTCAGTAGCTGGGGTTACAGGCACACGCCACCATACCCAGCTAATTTTTGTATTTTTAGTAGAGACAGGGTTTCACCATGTTGGCCAGGCTGGTCTTGAACTCCTGACCTCAGGTGATCCACCCGCCTTGACCTCCCAAAGTGCTGGGATTACAGGCATGAGCCACTGAGCCCAGCCACTATCTCTCTCTTTTCTCTTTGCTAATTCTGCCCCTACAGGCTTCTCTACTAGTTTTCTTAGAAAACAGGTCAAGCACACAGTTATCTTCTACAATTTTCATGTCCTGGACTCCCTTCAGCTATTTTGGTCACTGTCTGCTTTTACAGGTGTCTTGGTTATTTACAGGTTATGGCTATTATAGGAGCTTGACAGTGTCAAGCATGCAGCATTAGGTAAGTAGTGAGATTCTACTTAAGTTTTTTTTTTTTTTTTTTTTGAGACGGAGTCTCATTTCTGTCACCCAGGCTGGAGTGCTGTGGCATGATCTTGGCCCACTGCAACCTCAGCCTCCTGGGTTCAAGCAGTTCTCCTGTCTCAGCCTCCCGAGTAGCTGGGATTACAGGCATGCACCACCATACCTGGCTAATTTTTGTATTTTTAGTAGAGACAGGGTTTCACTATATTGGCCAGGCTGGTCTCGAACTCCTGACCTCAGGTGATCCTCCTGCCTCGGCCTCCCAAAGTGCTAAGATTACAGGCATGAGCCACTGTGCCCAGCCAAATTTTGTTGGTCATTAATTACCAATTGTTACAGGGCTAAGGGAGTGAGACACAGTCCATGTCTTCTCTAAATTCATGCCCAGGGCACACCTCCTCCACTCTCACACCGTGTTCCTTCTCACCCTAGTTGTATTTGGGTATATATAGGGAATATATATGTACCCACTACATAGGGAACCTTTTTTTTTTTTTGAGATGGAGTTTCGCTCTTTTTGCCCAGGCTGGAGTGGTGCAATGGCACGATCTCGGCTCACTGCAACCTCCACCTCCCAGGTTCAAGCGATTCTCCTGCCTCAGCCTTCCAAGTAGCTGCGATTACAGGAGCCTGCCACCATGCCTGGCTAATTTTTTGTATTTTTAGTAGAGACGGGGTTTCACCATGTTGGACAGGATGGTCTCGATCTCTTGACCTCGTGATCTTCCCGCCTCAGCCTCCCAAAGTGCTAGGATTACAGGCGTGAGCCACTGCGCCCGGCCGGGAATCTTTTTTTTTTTTTTTTTTTTTAATGATCTATTACGTATCTATGACCAACTTAGATGTCTCCTCTTCAAAAGCTGTGTAGGAATATGAGGATGATAATTTTGAGCCAATATGAAGTGAAAAATATATATAAGTATCGGTAGCTTAAAACAACAGAATGGACTAGAATTTTTTTTCTTTTTTGAGACAAAGTCTTGCTCTGTCACCCAGGCTGGAGTGCAGTGGCGCGCTCTTGGCTCACTGCAAGCTCTGCCTCCTGGATTCACGCCATTCTCCTGCCTCAGCCTCCCGAGTAGCTGGGACTACAGGCACCCACCACCACGCCTGGCTAATTTTTTGTATTTTCAGTAGAGACGGGGTTTCACCATGTTAGCCAGGATGGTCTGGATCTCCTGACCTCGTGATTCGCCTGCCTCGGCCTCCCAAAGTGCCGGGATTATAGGCATGAGCCACTGCGCCCGGCCGAAAAAATTTTAATAACCTGTTTTACTGCCACTGACTCAAAGGGAAGCTTCATCAACTCCCATAAAGGGGTATTGGCTGGCCCCTGAGGAAGCCAGATGGCATGAAGGCAGGCAGGCTTGCTGACTAGGTATTTCCTGCCCAAGCAGGCAGAGCTGGTTTTCCTTGTTAATTTCAGTGGCTACCCTTTCTCACCCCTAAAATTTCCCCACTCTTTGTCTTTAACATCCTTGCACATATCCTTCAGATGCCTCCAAAGATCTCCACAAACCCAGTCCTGCCAAGACCACATGCATTTCCCATCACCACATGCTGGTCAGGAATGAAGTGTGCCTTGGCAGGACAGGCTATATACAATTTGACAAGGCCTTGCCTGGGTTCAAATCCTGGCTCTGTCACTTTCCAGCTGGGTGACCTCAGGTAAGTCCTTTAGTCACTCTGTATCTCCATTTCCTCATCTGTAAAATGGGGAAATTTTATCTACCTCACAGGGGATTTAAGGATTGAGTTAATATTTGTAGAATACTTATAATTGGGCCTGGCCAATTAGATATGAGTCAGTACATAGGGAATCTTTTTCTGAAAAAAAGATATCTATTAACTATCTGTGACTGACTTAGATGTCTCTTCTTCAAAAGTTGGGTAGAAATATGAGGGTCATAATTCTGAGCTAATATGAAGTGAGTATAATAGGGCAGCCAGTGTTTAGTCTGTCCCTAGGTCCATGCAACCCTGTTGTACAGATGAGAAAACATGCTCAAAGAGGCGAGGTAACTCTCCCAGGGTTCCATGCCTGGCTGTGTGCATGACCTGCTACAACCAGCATGAAACCTTGAGCAGGTTACTTCACTTCTCTGAGCCTCTATAAAAACAAGAAAGAAAAACAGTCATTTTGTAACATGTGCATGTGTGGAGCAACTCTTCTTCCATCCTTCCTCATGAGTGTGAGCCAGGCAAGTTCCTTCCACTGTCTGCTCTGGGGGTGACTGTTTGCCTCTGATCTACTGTTCAAAACCAATACTAATCTGGTCAATGTCTCACCTTTTCTGAGGAGCTAACGAGGGAGCTGTGGGACATAAAAAGATGAAAAGTCCTAATTTCAGGGGTGACAAGTCAGCAAGGTGAGTAGGAGCCAGAACTGGTGGCGTAAAGTGTTAATCTCAAGAGTTTGGACTTTGACAGGTGGGTGTGCTCAGTATTCTTGGTCTGCTCCTCCTTCCCTACCTGATCCTCTCTGCCCTGCTTTTTGTCTCTGGAGTCAGAAGGTCAGTATCTAAAGCCCTGGGCTCCAGGTCCTCTGGCTTCCATCTGAGTCCAGCCAAGGGAAAGAACCAGGAAGAGATCAGCGAGCAGGAAGAAAGGCCAAGGTGTTTATTTTCTGCCTTCTCTCCCTGCCAGGATATGGTTCTGGCAGAGCTGTGTTCCTTAACCAAGGTCACAGCTCCTTTGGAGGACCCCTCTCTCCCATGACCATTGCTTTTGCTGGGTTCCAGTGACACATCCCCACTCCGTCATTGCACCTAGGGTGGGGACACTACCTTGCCAGTCCCTGGGTGCTCCACTATCCCTTGTATGTTTCCTTTACTACTCACACTATTGTGAATAATCCCTTCATTAAAGAGTTTTTAATTAACCCTTTGAGTACACTGTTTCCTGTCTAGACCTTGACTAATGCAGGTAAGCAATAAGAACCATTGGATTTTTTTTCTTTTTCTTTTTCTTTGGGATGGAGTCTTGCTCTGTCACCCAGGCTGGAGTGCAGTGGCGTGATCTTGGCTCATTGCAACCTCTGCTTCCAGGTTCAAGCAAGTCTCCTGCCTCAGCTTCCCGAGCAGCTGGGATTACAGGTGTGCGCCACCATGCCCAGCTAATTTTTGCATTTTTAGTAGACACGGGGTTTCCCCATATTGGCCAGGCTGGTCTCGAACTCCTGACCTCTGGTGATCTGCCCACCTCGGCCTCCCAAAGTGTTGGGGTTACAGGCGTGAGCCACTGTGCCCGGCCTGCATTTTTTTTCTTTAATTTGGCAGAAAGACGTAGGTAGGATAGAGTTTAGGAGACATTAGACACAGAGAACCAGTTAGGATATCAAGTAAGACATAAGGAGGGTCTAATGGAGGGAATGAAATGGAGCAGACAGTTATCACTAGGATTTGGGATTATCAGCAGGGTGGGAGAGCCAAAAAAATAAAATAAAATAAATAACTGAACTATAGACCAATACGTCTCATAAACTTAGGCACAAAAATCCTCAACAAAATATTAGCAAATTAAATCTAGCAATGTGGCTGGGCGTGGTGGCTCACACCTGTAATCCCAGCACTTTGGGAGGCCGAGGCGGGCGGATCATGAGGTTAGGAGATTGAGACCATCCTGGCTGACATGGTGAAACCCCGTCTCTACTAAAAATACAAAAAATTAGCCAGACGTGATGGCGGGCACCTGTAGTCCCAGCTACCCAGGAGGCTGAGGCAGCAGAATCGCTGGAACCAAAGAGGCAGAGGCTGCAGTGAGCTGAGATCGCACCACTGGCACTCCAGCCTGGGCAACAGAGCAAGACTTCGTCTCTAAAAAACAAAACAAAACAAAAATAAATAAAAATAAAAAAAAAATACACCATGACCAAGAGGGGTTTAATCCCAGGAATGCAAGGCTGGCTCAACATTCTAAAATCAACTACTATTGCATAGGAGAATGTGGGGTTTTTTTGTTTGTTAGTTTGGTTTGAGACAGAGTCTCACTCTGTCACCCAGACTGGAATGCAATGGCGCAATCTCGGCTTACTGCAACCTCCGCCTCCTGGGTTCAGGTGATTCTCGTGCCTCAGCCACCCGAGTAGCTGGGACCACAGATGTGTACCACCATGCCTGGCTAATTTTTGTACATTTTGTAGAGAAGGGGTTTTGCCATGTTGGCCAGGCTGGTCTCAAACTCCTGGCCTCAAGCGATCCACCAGCCTCAGCCTCCCAAAGTGCTGGGATAACAGGAGCAAGCCACCACGCCCAGCCTGGATAGCAAAATGTTTAACTGAAAAAGAAAAAAAAAAAAGGCCAGGTGCAGTGGCTCACCTGTAATCCCAGAATTTTGGGAGGCCAGGAGTTCAAGACCAGCCTGGTGAACATGGTGAAACCCTGTCTCTACAAAAAACAAACAAAAAAAGCCAGGTGCAGTGGCACACACCTGTGGCTACTCAGGAGGCTCAGGAGGGAGGAACACTTGAGCCTGGGAGGTGGAGGTTGCAGTGAGCCATTTTTGCGCCACTACACTTCAGCCTGGGCAACAAGAGCATGACCCTGCCTCAAAAAAATAAAAACTAGGCCAGGCGCGGTGGCTCACGCCTATAATCCCAGCACTTTGGGAGGCCAAGGTGGGCAGATTGCCTGAGCTCAGGAGTTTGCGACCAGCCTGGGCAACAAGGTAAAACCCCATCTCTACTAAAATACAAAAAAATTAGCCGGTCATGACAGCATGTGCCTGTAGTCTCAGCTACTTAGGAGGCTGAGGCAGGAGAACTGCTTGAACTCGGGAAGCAGAGGTTGCAGTGAGCTGAGATCGTGCCACTGCACTCCAGCCTAGGCAACACAGTGAGACTCCGTCTCAAAAAAAAAAATTAAATTTAATTTAAAAAATAAAATCAATTACTATAATTTACCGTATCAGTAGTCATTAGACAGCATTAATTAGAAATACAAATTAAGGCCGGGCACGGTGGCTCACCCGAGGTCAGGAGTTTGAGACCAGCCTGGCCAACATGGTGAAACCCTGTCTCTACTAAAAACACAAAAATTAGCCAGGCATGGTGGCGGGCGCCTGTAATCCCAGCTGCTTGGAAGAGTGAGGCAGGA
This sequence comes from Pan troglodytes, assembly GCF_028858775.2. Lineage (NCBI taxonomy): Eukaryota > Metazoa > Chordata > Mammalia > Primates > Hominidae > Pan > Pan troglodytes. Next base: position 65,744,409 of record NC_072416.2, read on the forward strand.
GAACTGCTTGAAGTCGTGAGGTAGAGGTTGCAGTGAACTGAGATTGTGCCACTGCACTCCAGCCTGGGTGACAGAGCAAGACTCCATCTCAAAAAAACAAAACAAACAAACACAAAACAAATTAAGGCTGGGTTCAGTGGCTCATGCCTGTAATCCCAGCACTTTGGGAGGCCGAGGCGGGCGGATCACCCGAGATCAGGAGTTCGAGACCAGCCTGGCCAACATGGTGAAACCCCGTTCCTACTAGAAAAAAAAAAAAAAAATTAGCCAGGCATGGTGGTGCACGCCTGTAATCCCAGCTACTCAGGAGACTGAGGCAGGAGAATCACTTGAACCCAGGAGGCGGAGGTTGTAGTGAGCCGAGATTGTGCCACTGCACTCCAGCCTGGGTGACTGAGTGAGACTCTGTCTCAAAAAAAAAAAAAAAGAAATACAAATTAAAACTTATTGAATACACATTACAATGTCTGAAATTCAGAAAACCTGATATCAAATACTGGCAAGGGTAGGAAGCAACTATTCATTAATGGTGAAAATGTAAAATAATAAAGCCACTTTGGAAAAGTTTGCCATCTTATAAAGCTAAATAGATACCTATCACACAACCTAGCAATCCTACTTCTAGGTTTAGTACTTATCAAGAGAAATGAAAACTTATATTCACACAAAAACCTATATGTGAATGTCTACAGCAGCTTTATTCATAATTGCCACATCTTGTAATCAACACAAATATCCTTCAATATGTAAACAGATAAACAGTAGTATATCAACGCCAATGGATACTATTCAGCAATAGAAAGAACATACTACGGATATATGCCACAATGAACAAATCTCAAATGCATTCTGCTAACTGAAAGATGCCCTACTTAAAGGCACCATACTGTGTGATCCCATTTAAATGCCATAATGGAAAAGCAAAACTATAGGGACAAAGAGTAGATCAGTGGTTGTCAAGGGTTGGAACTGGGGCTAAGTGTAGACAACAAAGGGGCACAGGGGAATTTTTGTGGGGTGATGAAACTGTTCTGTATCTTGTCTAGAGTGGCAATTACATGACAGCATTTGTCAAAACTGATAGCACAGAATATACAGAAAAAGGATAAACTTCACTGTTCTGTAAATTATACTTCAATCAATGTGACTGACCCCACTTAAAAAAAAAAAAAAAAAAAAAGACCCTGAAGTTTTAAGCCTAAGTGACTGAGAAACTGCAGTGTCCTTAAGAGAAACATGGAACCCAAAAGGCCCGACTGTTGAGACTTTGGTGTGGAGGCTGAGATTTGTGAATTGTTTTTTCCCAGACTGCCTGAACATCATCTTACCTTCTGTGTATCTAGTCTGTAGAACCCCAGCTTCTGCCAAACTAGAGGCCACGACCCACTGCCTATCACAGGGGTGGGAGAAATCCAATCTGGTAATTGTTTTTGTAAATAGTTCTATGGGTATGACAGAACACAGTCATACCCATTTGTTTACCTACTCCTTTATTTATGGTTGCTTTTGTACCACCAACAGCAGAATAGGTACAACAGAAGCCATACGGCCCACACAGCTTAAAATACTTAAAATTTGGAGGCCGGTACAGTAGCTCACACCTATAATCCCAGCACTTTGACAGGCTGAGGCAGGCGGATTGCTTGAGGCTAGGAGTTTGAGACCAACATGTGAAACACTGTCTCTACTAAAAATACACAAATTAGCCAGGCTTCAGGGTGTGCGCCTGTAATCCTAGCTACTCAGGAGGCAGAGGCAGAAGAATCACTTGAACCTGGGAGGCAGAGGTTGCAGTGAACAGAGATCATGTCACTGCACTCCAGCCTGGGCAACAGAGTGACTCTGTCTTAAAAAAAAAAAAAAATTTACAATTTGGCCCTTTACAGAAAAGATTTGCTGACCCCTGCCCTACGCTCTGTTATAAGGCCCAGGAACTCCAAGTGACACAGTATTGTCATGAAGGTAGCCAGGATTTTTTTTTTTTTTTTTTTTTTTTGAGATGGAGTCTCGCTCTGTTGCCCAGTCTGGAGCACAGTGGCACAATCTGAGCTCACTACAACCTCTGCCTCCTGGGTTCAAGTGATTCTCCTGCCTCAACCTCCCGAGTAGCTGGGATCATAGGCGTGTGCCACCGTGCCTGGCTAATTTTTGTATTTTTTAGTAGAGATGGGGTTTTACCATGTTGGCCAGGCTAGTATTGAACTCCTGACCTTACATGATCTGCCTGCCTCGGCCTCCCAAAGTGCTGGGATTACAGGAGTAAGACACTGCGTCCGGCCAGTAGCCAGGATTACAGTAAAAAAAGAATCACACACCTCACTGTGTGTGAGAAATCAGATTCTGGGAATTTTGGAGTCAGTGGATAACTTTAGAGGTCACTCACTCATTAGGCAGCTTGTATAGTGGTTAGACCCTCAGCAGAAGGTGCCTAAGAATTCTTCTTTCCTGCCAACAGTCTTTATAACGTTGGGGTTTTAAAGTACAGAGTTAAAACCTGTATTTCCTGGCCAGGCACGGTGGCTCATGCCTGTAATCCTAGCACTTTGGGAGGCCGAGGCGGGCGGATCACCTGAGGTTGGGAGTTCCAGACCAGCCTGACCAACATGGTGAAACCCCATCTCTACTAAAAATACAAAATTAGCTGGGCATGGTGGCGCATGCCTGTAATCCCAGCCACTTGGGAGGCTGAGGCAGGAGAATCGCTTGAACCCAGGAAGTGGAGATTGTGGTGAGCCGAGATAGCGCCTTTGCACTCTAGCCTGGGCAACAAGAGCAAAACTCTGTCTCAAACAAAACAAAACAAAAAGGAAAAAAAAACCCTGTATTTCCTAGCATTCCTTGTAAAGAGGTGTGTCAAATGAGATAAATATAGAAGGTATAGTTTGGCAGAATGTCTGGAAATGTTCTTTAAAGGAGGCAATCTCAACTGGCAGGAACTGTCACCCCTGCCCCTTTCTGTCTGGAATTACCACCAGGAGGTGACTTGAGGATAAAACACAATTTCTTGCAGATTTTGACACTGAAAAGATGAATCAGATGTTACCTGTACCCTCAAAGAACTCCACAGATCAGACAGGCACTTGAGCAAATCTGTCATACGGTAGACAGGCAGAGCAACAGAAACTTGCCTCTGCTGCAGAGAAGAGCACCATTAACTACAGGGGCTAGAGGCAGTGTACAGCAGGAAAGACTTCCTGGAAGAGATGACATAACTCCCCATTACCCATCTGCCCAGCCTCTGGCAACCACCATTCTACTTTCTGTCTCTGAATCTGACTGCCCTAGGTACCTCACATAAGTGGAATCATACAGTATTTGTGCTTCTATGTCTGGCTGATTTCACTCAACGTAATGTCCTCAAGGTTCATCCATGTTGTAGCATGTGTCAGATTTTCCTTCCTTTTATAAAGGCTGAATAATATTCCATCGTGTGTAGATACCACATTTTGCTTATCCATTTATCTGTCAGTGAATGCTCGGGTTGCTTCTACATTTTACTATGTCCATAATGCTGCTATGAACTTGGGAGTACAAATTATAGTTTTTTGACCCCGAGTTCAGTACTTTAAATTTTCACTCTAATAAATTTCATTTAGTTTAATTTGGGTGACTGTTTACCAGCTGAGATAATTTTGGATATTTACTCACAGTCCCTATCAGCTTTGTGTCAGCTGAAAATGAGATCAGCGTAACAACATCTCTTTTTGAGTAAACATTACGTGCCCCGTGCTTTACAGGCATCATCTGATTTAACAATTATAACTTCCAGAGGCAGGTGCCATTATTATCATCTTCATTTTACAGATGAGGAAACTGAGGCTGCCATCGTTTTTTGGATTAGTGATTTCAAGTACAGTAATTACAATTTCACAGAAGTATACTAGCTCTAATTTCTCTTTTTGCCCAATGGGATGAGAAACTACAAAAAACCCCCACAGCTCACATTTAAATAAATGATATTTATATTTGGCACTCCTCTCAAGGTTACTAATAATCCAGCAAGCATACTAAAAAAACCAAATTGTTGCCAAGTGCACACACAGTCAGAACTGACCATAATATCCACAAGGCCAACAACCAGATGTGTATAGGCACCTGACGCAGAGTTAGGCCTTAATAAATGTTAGATGATGATGTCCTTTATAAATCCACACACCTTGCAGTGTTCTCCAGTTCTCTTTCTAGGTGCTCAGGGATCATTTGTTTGATGAGATGTTCTTGCATAGTTCTGAGGAATCACCAGCATCAGGCTCAAACATCACAGACATTGTGTATCGCCTATCATCTGGCACCTGCCTCTGCTCCACAGTGCCTCAAGGCTTATTGACAGTAGTTTATGGAGTATATCATGGTCAGCTGCTACTTTTCTGAGACCCGTGGGATGTAATTCAAATTGATCAGAGGAAACAAACCCACTGGGCACTGGGTATGCTACCTTCCCTGCACATGGTCCTTCCAGCTGGGTCTCTGATGAAAGAGAAATATAGGAGTTGAATAGTTGTTTTCCCTGCCATGGTATCCATTATTCATCCTAAATACCTCTCAGTATATCTTCAAGAATACTTTTGATCACCTGCCAGTTTTTTCTTTTCTTTTTTTAGACACAATACCACTTTGTTGCACAGGCTGGAGTGCAGTGGCATGATCTCAGCTCACTGCAACCTTCGCCTCCCAGGTTCAAGCAATTCCCCTGCCTCAGCCTCCCAAGTAGCTGAGATTACAGGCATGTGCCACCATGCCCAGCTAATTTTTGTATTTTCAGTAGAGACAGGGTTTTGCCAAGTTGGCCACGCTGGTCTTGAACTCCTGGCCTCAAGTTATCCACCCGTCTCAGCCCCGCAAAGTGCTGAGAACACAGGCATGAGCCACTGTGCCCGGCCTACCTACAGGTTTTTCCAAGTGTCATTACTTGTTCTGGGATTGTGTCTCCCCGATCCTATTAGCAGCAGCGAGCTAGCTCTTCAGAAATTTATAGATGAATGGAGCCTGGGTGGTTCCATCCAAGCTTTTAAAAAATGTACCTGTAATAGGCTGGGTGTGGTGGCTCACACCTGTAATCCCAGCACTTTGGGAGGCCAAGGCGGGCGGATCACTTGAGGTCAGGAGTGCGAGACCAGCCTGGCCAACATCGTGATACTCTGTCTCTACTAAAAATACAAAAAATTAGCAGGGCACGGTGGCAGATGCCTGTAGTCCCAGCTACTCAGGAGGCTGAGGCACGAGAATCACTTGAACCTGGGAGGCGGAGGTTGCAGTAAGCCGAGATCACGCCACTGCACTCCAGGCTGGGCAACAGAGTGAAACTCTGTCTTTAAAAAAAAAAAAAAGTGCCTGTTATGGTTTTCCCTGTGATTTTTTTTTTTTTTTTTTTTTTTTTTTTGGAGACGGAGTCTTGCTCTGTCACCCAGGCTGGAGTGCAGTAGTGCAATCTCAGCTCACTGCAACCTCCGCCTCCGGGGTTCAAGCAATTCTTCTGCCTCCTGAGTAGCTGGGATTACAGACGCGTGCCACCACGCCCAGCTAATTTTCGTATTTTTTGTAGAGATGGGGTTTCACCACATTGGCCAGGCTGGTCTTGAACTCCTAACCTTGTGAGATCTGCCTGCCTCGGCCTCCCAAAGTGCTGGGATTACAGGTGTGAGCCACTGCACCTGGCCTGACCATACTTTTTTAAATTACAAAATATGCTTTTTATTTCTCAGTGCCGGACTTTTAAAAAGAGCCATTAGAGATTTCTATAGACAAAGTTACAGCCTTGTAATACTATCTTTACCCTGCAAGTCACACAAATGCGGTAAACTGATTTTCAGCCAAAGCATTAAATCAATTCAATGGGGAAAAAAATTCTTCTTAAGAAATGATGTTGGAACAATTGGATATCCATATGGCAAACAACCTTAACCCCTCTCTCTCACTGTTATATGCAAAAATTAATTCAAGACAGATCAAAGACCTAAATGTAGAAGCCAGAACCATAAAGCTTCTGGAAAAATATATCAGAGAGTACTTTTTGAAATCATGGGGTAAGGATTTCTTGGACAGGACACAAAAAGCACTAACTCATTGAAAACTGGATTTCAAAATTTAAAATAATTTCTGCTCATTAAAATACATCATTAAAAAAATGAAAATGCAAGCCACAGGTTGGGAAAAAATATGAGCTGAATATATATGTAACAAAGGACTTGTCTGCAGAACTCCAACAAATCAGCAGATGATGAGGTCAGGAGATTGAGACCATCTTGGCTAACACATGGTGAAACCCCAACTGTACTAAAAATGCAAAAAAATTAGCCAGGTATGGTGGTGGGCACCTGTAGTCCCAGCTACTCGGGAGGCTGAGGAAGGAGAATGGTGTAAACCCAGGAGGTGGAGCTTGCAGTGAGCCAAGATCGCGCCACTGCACTCCAGCCTGGGCAACAGAACGAGACTCCATCTCAAAAAAAAAAAAAATGTCCGGGCGCAGTGGCTCATGCCTGTAATCCCAGCACTGTGGGAAGCCGAGATGGGTGGATCACCTGAGGTCAGGAGTTTAAGACCATCCTGGCCAACATGGTGAAACCCCATGTCTACTGAAAATACAAAAACAGCCTGGTGTGGTGGTGCATGCCTGTAATCCCAGCTACTCAGGAGGCTAAGGCAGGAGAATTGCTTGAACCCAGGAGGCGGAGGTTGCAGGGAGCCAAGATCACGCCATTGCACTCCAGCCTGGGCCACAGAGTGAAATTCCATTTCAAAAAAAAAAAAAAGACTTACAATCCTGAAGTTTGGAGAGGATATGCGGCAAATGGAACTCCCATACATTCTTGGTGGGAATGTAAAACAGTACAACCACTTTGGAAAATTGACAGTTTCTTATAGTTAAACATATATCAACCCAATCACAGCAACTCCACTTATAGATATTTATCTAAGAAAATAAAAACATAAGTCCACAAAAAAAATTATACAAATGTTCACAGCAGCCTTATTCATAATGGCCCCACACTAGAAACAAATGTTCACATCATAAATTATGATGTCACACAATGGAATACAGTAAAACAGTAAAAAGGAATTAACTATTAATGAATTTTTTTCTTTTTAAAAATTTTATTAATTTTTTGTAGAGATGTGAGTCTCACTGTGTGGCCCAGGCTGGTCTCAACCTGCTGGCCTCAAGTGATCCCCCTGCCTCAGTCTTCTAAAGTGCTGGGATTACAATGAACCACCTCGCCTAGCCTGTATGAATCTTAAAAACATTATGTAGAGTGAAAGATGGCAGGCCCACACACAGAAGACCCATACTGTAGAATTCCACTTTTTTGAAATTCAGGAATAAGCCAGCCTTATTTATAGCAACACTAGTCAGAAGGCGGCAGTGGCGGTGGTGGCTGAGGTGGAGGGAATCGAACAGAAAGGGGCACAAGGCTACATTCTAGAGTGATGGAAATGTTCTGTATCTTGTTTGGTGCTTGGGTTACATGGTGGTACAACTGTCAAAACTCATCAAATTGAATATTTAAGATCTGTGTTTTTAACTGTATGTAAATTATACCTTAATTTTTAATCACCTTAAGTAGTTGTGCCCAAGGACATAGAACAACCTGTTCACACCTTGCAAATTCAGTTCTGTAATCAAACTAAATGGATATGTGTGAATTAGAAGTCTCTTTCCTTTAAAACAAAACCAAAAAAACCTGTAAGCTTACTTTTGGGGACATCATCGGTACAGGCTGGGGCCAAGAGAATAAGTTTTCTGAGAAAGTAACTTCAAGCTAAGGCCCAGTAGGCTGGTGAATCCCAGCACTTGCTGAGCGTATCTGAAGATGGCACTTTTCCCTGGGCAGTGTGTCACACTGGGTGAGTGGCTGAGCTCCAGATGTTAGGAAGTCCTCACCACTCATGAACAACTCATACTGAGGAAGGGAGGGTTCAAAAGGGGTTCTCCCGTATCATTTCTGGCAAGCAAATTTAATGATGGCTATTCATAGAGCATTGGTATGTATCAGTTTGTAGTTGTAGCTATACAGGTTGGGCAATAAGACTTGGCACTGAAAGAGTGGTAAGCCCTCACTTAGTGTCAGCCTCCACTGTGCCTCAAGGGCCACTCACCATGAGACTAGCCCCAGATCCAGCCCCACACCTTCCAGAGCACTGCATCCTGAGAGGCACCTCCACAGACTTGATGCACACCTCTGTCCCCTCAGGCACATTCCAAAAGGCCAGTGTCAAGACCCATACTGTAGAATTCCCTTTATTTGAAATGCAAATAAGACTCATTTGATAATTTGATTTTTCTGTGAATTCTTTTCAGTAATTTCATCCTAATATAAAGCACTGGGGCCAGAGGTGAGGGTCACAGCCCTAGCTTTGAAGTGAGACAGATCCTCAACCTAACTTAAAACAAACTGTAGGGCTGAGAGCAGTGGCTCACACCTGTAATCCCAGGACTTTGGGAGGCCGAGGCAAGTGGATCACTTGAGCCCAAGAGTTTGAGACCAGCCTGGGCAACATGGCAAAACTCCTTCTCCACAAAAAATACAAAAATTAGCTAGGCATGGTGGCACAAACCTGTAGTCCCAGCTACTCAGGAGAGGAGACTGGGGTGGGAGGATCTCTTGAGCCCAGTAGGTCAAGGCTGCAGTGGGCTGTGATTGCACCACTGTACTCCAGCCTGGGCAACAGAGCCTATCTCAAAAGAAAAAAAAAAAAAGATTGGGACATTAGCTAGGCTGATTAGGTGTTTTAGGTGCTTGCGTATAAAATGACACCTGTAATTTATGCAGATTGATTAATAAATACTTATTAAGCACAGACTATGAGCCAGGCCTCAGCAAAGTGCAGGATACTTCAGTAAGCCAAACAGATATAGTTTCTGCTTGCAAAGAGTGTACAGTCTAGGAGGAGAGATAAGATAATCAAATAATCACATAAATATGTAATTACGATTTGAGATTAAATGCTATAAAGGAAAAGAATGGTGCTATGAGAGACTCAGCAGGATATAAATTAGCCTATTATTATTATAATGGAGTCTCACTCTGTCACCAGGCTGGAGTGCAGTGGCATGATCTCAGCTCACTGCAACCTCTGCCTCCTGGGTTCAAGCATTCCTCCCACTTCAGCCCCCTGAGTAGCTAGGACCACAGGCACATGCCACCACACCCAGCTATTTTTTTTGTATTTTTGGTAGAGACGGGGTTTCCCATATTGCCCAGGCTGGTCTTGAGGCTGGTATTCAACTCTTGTCCTCAAGTGATCCGCCCGTCTCAGCCTCCCAAAGTGTTGGGATTACGGGCGTGAGCCACCATGCCCAGCCAAACTAGCCTTATGTTTATCTATTTTTTATTTTTTGGGGACAGAGTGTCACTCTGTCACCCAGGCTGGAGTGCAGTGGTGCACTCTTGGCTCACCACAACCTCTGTTTCCTGGGTGCAAATGATTCTCTTGCCTCAGCCTCCCGAGTACCTGGGATACAACTGTGCGCCACGACACCCAGCTAATTTTTTTTGTATTTTTATTTAATATTTTTTTAGAGACAGGGTCTTGCTCTGTTGGTCAGGCCGGAGTGCAGTGGGGCGATCATAGCTTACTGTAGCCTCGAACTCCTGGGCTCAAATGATCCTCCTGCCTAGGCCTCCCAAAGTGCTGGGATTATAGGCACGAGCCACCACGCCAGCCCTGTATTTTTAGTAGAAACCGGGTTTCACCATGTTGGCCGGGCTGGTCTCAAACTCCTCACCTCAAGTGATCTGCCCGCCTTGGCCTCTCAAAGTTAGCCTTTGTTTTTTTTTTTTTGAGACGAAGTGGAGAAGTGCAGTGGTGCGATCTCAGCTCACCGCAAGCTCCGCCTCCCGGGTTCACGCCATTCTCCTGCCTCAGCCTCCCGAGTAGCTGGACTACAGGCGCCTGCTACCATGCCCAGCTAATTTTTTGTTTTTTAGTAGAGACGGGGTTTCACCGTGTTAGCCAGGATGGTCTCGATCTCCTGACCTCGTGATCCACCTGCCTCAGCCTCCCAAAGTGCTGGGATTACAGGCATAAGCCACCGCGCCCGGCCAGTTAGCCTTATTTTTAAAAGTGTTCAATGACAGATTTATAATGCACTTTGAGTTCCACGTGAGAAAGGTTTCACACTCTGAGGCTCAATTACGATAAAAACACTGACATTGTGAGTCATTTTCTATCCACTGACCCCTACCCTGCTCCTTGACTATCAATCCCCACTTGCTGTGCTCTATTCAGAGTTGAGCTCAGTCTCTCTCCCCAACTGCAAGACTCATTGCAGAGGTACCTATACCTGCCGCCATGGTCCTGAATAAAGTCTTCATCACCATGAAAAAAACCCAAACATTGTTGTGCAGTAAAAGGCACAGCAGCCCAATGTCATTAAAAACCCAATTTGTGATTAACAGACACTCCCCTTCCCCAGAGCAGTAACCAGACCCAAAAGCATTTCTTCAGAATGAAGAGTCCAAAAGAGGTAGGAAGGAAAAGTACAATGTTCAGAACTTCAAACTGCAATTATGCAACTCTCTCATGATGCTCTGTGTTCAGGCATCGAGGCTGAAAACCCTGGATTATTGGTTGTAAATCATACAACAAATAACCAAGCTTCAGCTATCTCATCTTTGTCAAATACAATTAAATCCAGTGGTCAATTCTCACCTTCATCCCACTTTGACCTATCAGCAGCATCTGACATGGCAGGTTCCAACCTCCTTGAAACACTCTTCACCTGACTTCCACAACACAAATTTCTTCTGATTTTCCTCTTACCTCTCTGACCACTTCTCGGTTCCTTCTGCTCATTTCTCCTGATGGTGACTGTAGTAACCATGGCTCAGTCCCCAGTCTATTTCTCTTTTCTATCTATACTCACTCCCTTGGTGGTTCCATTCAGTGTCATGGCTTTTAAATGTTATCTATTCCCTGATGACTCCCAAAGTTATCAGCCAGGTCCTCTTTAAGCTCCAGACGGGTGCAAACAACCGCCTATTAACATCTCTACTTGCATGTTTAATAGGCATCTCAAACTTAAAATGTCCAGAACTAAACTCCTGATGTTTCTCCCCACCAAACATACTCTTCCCACAATGGCTTCATCTCAGAAACTGGTAACACAAACTTTTCAAATGCTCAAGTTAAAACCTTGGAGTTATCCTTGAGTCTTCTTTTTCTCTCACACTTCACATCTGATCCATTAACAAGTCTTGCTGACTCTCTACCTTCAAAATATACCCTGCATCCAAGAACCTCTATTGTGCAGACATCCACTTGGCTTTCTCTCTCTCTCTCTCACGTTTCCTTCAGGTCTCTACTTCCATGTTGGCTTTTCAGAAACAGGTGTATTCTTCCATTGTTTGTCTCTCCCCACCATCCCTGCTAGAATGTATCCTCCTTGAAGACAACAAATTTTTTGTCTGTTTTGTTCACTGCTATATCCCTAGTGCCTAAAACAAGGTCTGACATGTAGTTGGTGCTAAATATTTGCTGAAAGAATGAAAGATTTCAGACCTAGTTCCTGCACAGTCAATAAACTAAGACATATATACTGAGCCCATCAAAACCATACTATAGAAAACCATATATACTGAGCTCACCAAAACCATCAGTAGGCTCTTGCAATATGTTTAAAAATGTAATAAAGAGGCCAGGTGCAGTGGCTCACGCCTGTAATCCCAGCACTTCGGGAGGCCGAGGCAGGTGGATCACGAGGTCAGGAGATTGAGACCATCCTGGCTAACACGGTGGAACCCCATCTCTACCAAAAATACAAAAAATTAGCCGGGTGTGGTGGCGGGCGCCTATAGTCCCAGCTACTCCGGAGGCTGAGGTAGGAGAATGGCGTGAATCCGGGAGGCGGAGCTTGCAGTGAGCAGAGATGGCGCCACTGCACTCCAGCCTGGGCAACAGAGCGAGACTCCGTCTCAAAAAAAAAAAAGTAATAAAGTGATTCCTTATGTCACTAGCCTAAGTAGTTTGGAGCAGAATCTGGTTTGAAGGTTCAGGAAAGAAAACAAGCATCATAATAGCTCTGCCTGATGCTTGGCGTTAGGAAGATGAGCTGCTGCTCTGTCTTCTACTACATCATGATATGCCAAGACGCTGCTCTCACATAGAACTGTCTCTCCAACCATCACGCCTCCTCCACAGGGCATTACCCAGGCCTATCCATCACCTCAGTCCCCTTGCAGTCAAGTTTCCTCCCTCTTACCAGAGAAGTATATTGTGTTGAGCGAGCCTTGCAGGACCACAGTGACCTAGCATCTGAGGGTCATATTGAGTCAAATGCCAACAGACAAATGTGAAGGGAAGGCAAGTGATAATGGACCCAAATAAATGATAGTGACTCAAACCTGACCAGTTCATAAGGCACCACTATGGCTGCAGTGAAGCCTCCTTGCCCCCATGGCCAGGCCATCCTTCCATTCCATCAACTGGACATCCTGATGTCTCTCTCCTGGTTCTGACCATTTTCTCCCCCAACCCTTAAGCCCATAGGATAAAGCCCAAATTCCTTGATGGGGCTCACAAAGCATCTCCCCAGTGTGGGTGGGGCCCTTCTTCAACTTTCTCCTATGACTGCATTTGTCAGGCTAGAGGCTACCGTACCTGACCCCTTCAGTTCTGCTCAGAGATTGTGGTCCATGCTGTTTGCTTTGCTTGGGACAACCTTTTCCGAATACCCCAGGTTAACTCCTTCTCAAGAGATCTGTTAGGTCTCCAGTTAAACATCATTTCTTCAGAGAAGCTGTGCCTCAGCTGGTTAAGTGATTCTATTCACAGTTCCCACAGCAGCCTGAGCTTTGGCTTTCAAGGGCTCAGCATGCTTCACTGGCTCACCTATTTAGTGTCTGTCATGATGGCAGGACCTTGCTTGTCTCACATGCTGCTATGTCACCAGGACAGAGCACAGTGCCTGACATGGAGTAGGTGCTGAGTAATGATTGAAAAATGAGCATACAGGCCGGACGCGGTGGCTCACGCCTGTAATCCCAGAACTTTGGGAGGCCAAGGCAGGTGGATCACCTGATGCTAGGAGTTCGAGACCAGCCCGGCCAACATGGAGAAACCCTGTCTTTACTAAAAATACAAAATAATAATAATAATTAGCTGAGCATGGTGGTGCATGCCTGTAATCCCAGCCACTTGGGAGGCCAAGGCAGGAGAATCGCTTGAACCTGGGATGTGGACGTTGCAGTGAGCCGAGATCATACCACTGCACTCCAGCCTGGGGGACAGAGTAAGACTGTCTCAAAAAAATAAAAAAATAAATAAATAAAGGAAAGGCAAAGGAAAGAAATGCTATCCCTCCAGCTCTATAAGTTGACATGGGAGTAAACTGCTAGGCAACTAACATTTTATCAGAGAACAGACCAAGCCCCAGCCAGAGATGCCAGCTCCTCATCCTACCTTGCTCCACACAGTGTCCCAGGAAGGACACTAATGACAGGCTAATGATCTATCCTATGAAGCATAACTACCCAGTGTACAAAAGGATCAGATAAATTGGATCATAAAGGAGAAGTAAACTTAACACCCATAGAAGTATCTGCATCACTATGAGGTTTTTTTTTTGAAACGGAGTCTCCGTCTGTCGCCCAGGCTGCAGTGCAGTGGCGCGATCTTGGCTCACTGCAACCTCCGCCTCACTGCAACCTCTGCCTCCCAGGTTCAAGCGATTCTCCTGCTTCAGCCTCCTGAGTAGCTGGGATTACAGGCATGTGCCACCACACCGGGCTAATTGTTGTATTTTTGGTAGAGATGAGGTTTCACCATGTTGGTCAGGCTGGTTTCGAACTCCTGACCTCGTGATCCGTCCGCCTCGGCCTTCCAAAATGCTGGGATTACAGGCGTCAGCCACTGCGCCCCGCCTCAGCTAGTTATTAACATAGGCAAAGTACTTATCTACTGCCTATATTAGGTATTTATTTATTTATTTTATATATATTTTTTGAGGTGGAGTTTCCCTCTTTTTTGCCCAGGCTGGAGTGCAATGGCACAATCTCAGCTCGCTGCAACCTCCGCCTCCCAGGTTCAAGCGATTCTTCTGCCTCAGCCTTCCAAGTAACTGGGATTACAGGTGCACACCACCACGCCCAGCTAATTTTGTATTTTTAGTAGAGACAGGGTTTCACCATGTTGGCCAGATTGGTCTTGAACTCCTGACCTCCACTAATCCACCTGCCTCGGCCTCCCAAAGTGCTGGGATTATAGGTGTGAGCCACCGCATCCAGCCTATTTATTTTTTGAAACGGAGTCTCCCTCTGTCGCCCAGGCTGGAGTGCAGTGGCGCCATCTCAGCTTACTGCAATCTCCGCCTCCAGGGTTCAAGCAATTCTCATGCCTCTGCCTCCCGAGTGGCTGGGATTACAGGTGCACACCACTATACTTGGCTAATTTTTGTAGTTTTAGTAGAGACGGGGTTTCACCATGTTGGCCAGGATGGTCTCGAACATCTGACCTCAAGTGATCAGCCTGCCCTGGCCTCCCAAAGTGCTGGGATAATAGGCATGAGCCACTGTGCCCAGTCATTCCCTAATATTTTTAAATGCCACCTGAATCAAGCATTATGCCAGCAGTTGGGACACACAAGCGTGATCCAAACAGGTCAGGTCCCTGGAGCTTACAGTTTCCATTTCTTGCTACCCTTAGCCAAATACCAAGCACTGATGTGACTGAAGAACATAGTGAGTGTTCCAAGATCTTTCCCTGAGGCAGGCATGTAAACCAGGACTCTGCCTTTGCCTTTGAATCACTGAGATAAAGCACACTTGTCTGTGATGCACATGAAGTAGCCAACTCTAGAGAGGTGTGTTACCTGTGGTCCCAAGAAGAGGGTATTTAATCATGCTAAACATTTTTCAATGCGCAAACCTAATTGAAGTTTTCTTGTGTTTTCTACTTTCTATATAGACAGGAGTGCTCTGTTCCTGAGAAAAGTGCTTGCTATTTCAATGGTAGCAAAAGACACTTTGGGTCACCCATCTGCCTTCCTTCTGGATTTCAGGGTACTCAAGAGCACAGGGACCCTGATGGGTGTTCTCTAACTCCGTGTTACAGTCTCTAGTCACTAGGAAGGTTAAGTAGTTCCCCCATGACAGGAAAGGTCCAGTGCCCTTCACAAGCACTACCTACTTATACACAGAAAACTGCTTACCAGCTGGGCCATGACCATGTTGAGGTGTGAGTTAACAATCTTCCAGCTAGCTGCTAAATGGGAGATGTAAAATAATCGAATTTCAGTGGCTGAGGCATGAGAATCGCTTGAACCCAGGACGTGGAGGCTGCAGTAGGCTGAGATCCCAACACTGCACTCCAGCCTGGGCAACAGAACAAGACTGTCTCAAAAAAACCACCATGAGGCCAGGCGCGGTGGCTCACGCTTGTAATCCCAGGACTTTGGTAGGCCGAGGTGGGCGGATCACCTGAGGTCAGGAGTTCAAGACCAGCCTAACCAATATGATAAAACCCCGTCTCTACTAAAAATACAAAAATTAGCCAGGCATGGTGGCATGAGCCTGTAATCTCAGCTACTCGGGAGGGTGGGACAGGAGAATTGCTTGAACCCAGGAGGCGGAGGTTGCAGTGAGCTGAGATTGCACCACTGCACTCCAGCCTGAGCAACAAAAGTGAAACTCCGTCTCAAAGGAAAAAAAAAAAAAGCAAAAAAACAAAAACAAAAAACCCCACCATGATCAGGAGCAAGCCCAGGGCTAAAAGAACTAAAACAGTCATTGACTAACAGTGATTTATTTTGAAAATAACATCACATAAGAAATACTATGTTAAATCATCTTCCCCATTGTTCCAAAATACAAGCTGTGTCCCCTGAGCTTCTGAATGTGAGTTCAGGAATATGAATACAAAAGGCTGAAAAGCAACTGGAAGTATGACTGACCTCTCTTCCAACCCCCTTCTCCCTGACAATCAGAGGATGCCTGGCAGGACAGTTACACAATCTCACATGCTCCCAGAGTCACCCCCAGAAGGGCCTCTCAGGCAGAATCATTTCCTAGCAGGAGCTACCCTGCCACAGAAACCACTTGCCACATGGAACTTCCTATAATATACTTGCTGTCCATCAAGCACCACCAAAGAAACCCTAATGGTCAAAACTACCTGTCAACAAGAAATAGCAGTCTTAGAAAGCAACATTTAAGATCTGTATAGTCTTTTTTTTTTTTTTTTTTTTGAGATGGAGTCTCACTCTGTCACCCAGGTTGGAGTGCAGTGGCATGATCTTGGCTCACCGCAACCTCCACCTCCTGGGTTCAAGCGATTCTCCTGCCTCAGCCTCCTGAGAAGCTGCGATTACAGGCACGCGCCACCACACCCAGCTAATTTTTGTATTTTTAGTAGAGACGGGGTTTCACCATGTTGCCCAGGCTCAATTCGAACTCCTGACCTCAAGTGATCCACCCACCTCAGCCTCCCAAAGTGCTGGGATTACAGGTGTGAGCCACTGTGCCCAGTCATGTATAGTCACCTTTCAATTACACACACACACCTCACACACAAACACACTCGTTAACCAGGTAACCTCATTACCGTTTGGTTCACTGACACCTGGGAAAGGAAACATCAGTGCCACCTAGTAGACCCTGCCATGATTCTCCCCACTCACACACCAATTTTCAGAGTGAGAGGGGGTGAAGTCTCTCAGACAATCAGTTTATATCCTCATTTATACCAGCAAAAAACTTTAAGAGGTTTTACTTTTTAAAATATAGACCCATCTCTATTAGGAGTACAAGTACTGTAGTAAATGCAACACAAGTTATCTCAGTACTGTTTGTTTGAAATTTGTGTTGTTCATGTATTGTGATTTAACTTGTTGATGCATGTAAACTGGGTGCATTTTGTTGCCACTGCATGTTTGTTTTTTTAGGAGTCTTGCTGTGTCGCCCAGGCTGGAGTGCAGTGGCGTAATCTCGGTTCACTGCACCCTCTGCTTCCTGGGTTCAAGCCATTCTCCTGCTTCAGCCTCCCGAGTAGCTGGGATTACAGGCGCACACCACCACCCCTGGCTAATATTTATTTATTTATTATTTATTTTTTGAGACAGAGTATTGCTCTGTTGCCCAGGCTGGAGTGCAGTGGCATGATCTCGGCTCACTGCAGCCTCTGCCTCCTGGGTTAAAGCAATTCTCCTGCCTCAGCCTCCCAAGTAGCTGGGACTTCAGGCAGGCACCACCACGCCCAGCTAATTTTTGTATTTTTAGTAGAGATGGGGTTTCACCATGTTGGCCAGGCTGGTCTCGAACTCCTCACCTCAGGTGACTGGCCTACCTTAGCCTCCCAAAGTGCTGGGATTACAGGCTTGAGCCACCGCGCGTGGCTGCCACTACATGTTAAATGGTGGCCAACGTTTTTACAAAGAAATTGAACCAAAAAAAATAATAATAAAATACTAAGAAAACTATGGTGTTTTCTTATGTTCTATTTTGGCTACGTTTTTACATTTGTTTGGTGTATTTGTGATCATACTGTATGCACAATTTTGTATCCTGAGTTATTTTACTTACTCTTTTGATGCAAGCATTTTTCTCTTTTTTTTTTCTTTTTTTGAGACGGAGTCTTGCTATCGCCCAGGCTGGAGTGCAGTGGGGCAATCTTGGCTCACTGCAACCTCTGCCTCCCAGGTTCAAGTGATTTTCCTGCCTCAGCCTCCTGAGTAGCTGGGACTACAGGCGTGCACCACCACACCCAGCTAATTTTTTTAATTTTTTATAGAGACAGGGTTTCGCCATCTTGGTCAGGCTGGTCTTGAACTCCTGGCCTCAAGTGATCCGCCCACCTCGGCCTCTGAAAGTCCTGGGATTACAGGCGTGAGCCGCCACACTGGCCAGACATAAGCATCTTTCATGTTATCATAAACAGTTTTATGGGTTACATAACAGGTATGTCATTGCGAAAGTGGAAAGACAAATTCAAATTGTTTTTCCTCTGCTTTCACACCACAATAATCAACACAGAAGACCAAATGTGTGGGGGTTTCTCCCCACACACCAAGCAAGCAAGCAATTCTGCAGTCAACACCTGCTGGTGTCCTTCAATTCAATTCTGACGCTATCTACCTGGAGAATCACATCAGATCCCCCAGGTAGAGGGCTCAGTCCCACAGACTTCCCCTTCCCGACTTCCAATGCCATCAAAAGCTCCAGGTTGTTTCAACTGTGCCTCTGCCTGATGGGCTACAGACTGGAGATCCTATGACTCCCTCCTTCAGATCAACTAATTTGCTAGAGCAGCTCACAGAACTCTGGGAAACACTTAACTTAAATTTACTGGTTTATTATAAAGAATATTACAAAGGATAGAGATGAAGAAGGTGCGTAGGGCAAGGTATGGGGGAAGGGGCTTGGAGCTTTCATGCCCTCCCTGTGTTTATGGAGGCTTCATTAACTAGGCATGATTGATTAAACCACTGGCCATTGACGATCAACTTAACCTTCAGTCCCACTCTCCTCCCCAGAGGTTGCGGAGTGGGGCTGAAAGTCACAACCCTCTAATCATGCTTTGATGTTTCCTATGACCAGTCCCCAGCCTGAAACTACCCAGGAGCTGCCAGCCACCAGTTAACTCATTAGCATACAAAAAACCATCACTCAGGAGATTCCAGGGATTTGGTTGGTGCAAAAGCAACTGCGGTTTTTGCCATTACTTTGCGGCAAAATCTGCAATTGCTTTTGCACTAACCTATTGAAATTGCATGCCAGGAAACAGAGACAGAAGACCAAATATGTATTTCACAATATCACAGCCACTGACCATATGAACTAGCTTTTCATTCTCTACTGTTACACATTTATGACATTTTCATTTTGCTTCCTGTTATACAGGTTAAGAAATTATGGTCCAGAGGCCGGGCAGGGTCACTCCCAACTGTAATCCCAGCACTTTGGAAGGCTGAGGTGAGCCGATCACTGAGGCCAGGAGTTCAAGACCAGCCTGGCCAACATGACGAAACCCCATCTCTACTAAAAACACAAAAATTAGCCAGGCATGAAGGCGCACACCTGTAATCCCAGCTACTCGGGAGGCTGAGGCACAAGAATCGCTTGAACCCAGAAGTGGACATTGCAGTGAGCCGGGATTGTGCCACTACACTCCAGCCTGGGAGACAGAAACACTGTCTCAAAAAAAAAAAAAAAAAAAAATTACGATCCAGAAATTACACGATTTGCCTAAGGTTATCATCCTAAGTAAAATACAATTATGAAAGTAAATAATAAAGATTTTGAGGTTATAAAGTGATACGGTAAAATCTCAAAGCCAAGTAGAAGTGTTTTGGGTTCTATTTTGGGGTTATCTATTCTCATGAGAAATCGAGAGCTGACAATTTGAGAGTAGCACAGTTATCCCAGGCCAGAAAGGAAGACCACACTAAGTACTCAGTTCCCATTTTTCACAGTCTTCATTCCAAATCCTTGATTATAGAGGACTGATAGAAATCTTTACAGAAGCTCTTGGGAATGACTTAGAAAGGTGGCAGAGAGAGTGAGCTATGTTCCCACGAATTTCAGGACTATCCAGGGTCCCAAAGAGTATATAGATTTTATCACTGGCTACCTTGAGAAATGACAGTACCTTGGACAAAAACACTACTTGCAATTCCTTTCTAAGAGCAGGAGCTAGCAAACAAGTGCTTAAGGACAGGGTTCAAGGGTACTAAGTAATGTGGAAATATTCGACTCTTCCTTCTTAATGTTTAATCCATATTTTCTTTCTTTCTTTTTTTCTTTTTTTTTTTTTTTGAGACATACTTTCGCTCTTGTTGCCCAGGCTAGAGTGCAATGGCACGATCTTGGCTTACTGCAACCTCTGCCTCCCGAGTTCAAGCAATTCTCCTGCCTCAGCCTCCCTAGTAGCTGGGATTACAGGGACCCGCCATCACACCCAGCTAATTTTTTGTATTTTTAGTACAGACGGGGTTTCACTATGTTAGCCAGGCTGGTCTCCAACTCCTGACCTCAGGCGATCCACCTGCCTCAGCCTCCCAAAGTGCTGGGATTACAGGCATGAGCCACCGCGCCTGGCTCTAATCCATATTTTCTAAGTGTTTATTCACATCACCATGAGAGAAAAAAATTTTTTTTGTCTTTGAAGACAAGGTACTTTAGTGAGCTCATTCCCAACCCAATGTCTAATTTATAAGGAGGTGTTAGAGTGTAGGGAATTCTTCCTGCTTTCATGTTTTTCTCAGTATCTCTTACCATTCTAACTTTCATGAACCCAAGCTTTTCAAGTGTCTTTCATTCTCACTTTTTAAAACACCTGCCATTTAAATTTTCAAGTAATAAGGACTTTTAGACTCCAAATTTCAGTTTGCTTTTAAGTTTGCTAATATAAATCTACTACTTTTGAATGCAAGAAAGATAATGTTCCATTACTATACTGTATATAAGTTCTCAAAAATAGCAAAATCTCCAATTCCATTCTTTCCTAGATGTACTCTAATTCCAATTGTGGATTTGTTCTAGAATTGGACCCCCTGTTATAGAGACCCCCATCTCAACAAAAAAAAAAAAAAAAAAAAAAAAAAACAAAACTTGTTTTATTAGCTGTCTGTGGTGGCATGCACCTGTGGTCCCAGCTACTCAGGAGGCTGAGGTGGGAGGATCACTTGAGCCCAGGAGTCAGAGGCTGCAGTGAGCTGTGATCACGCCACTGTACTCCAGGCTTGGTGACAGAGCAAGACCCTGTCTCAAAAATGAATAAACATTTAAAAATAAATATGCATGAGTGACTTTTCAGGCATCAGAAAGGCACTTTTCCTATTTCTAAGTTAGTGGTCTCTCTGATCCTGTGTTTTCTGAACACCGACCTCTGCATTTCAACTTCTAACATCAGATGACATTGCATCCCCATTCCATTTCTCCTCTTATGGGAAAACTAGAAAATCAGTTCAGTGAAAGTAGCTTCTGTTAGCATTGCTGGTTTATCTGGTAGGGTTTCCTCATGGTTGGCCTGTCAAACACTGTTGATTACTTTATTACAGGCCAGATATAACTGCCCTCAGCTGCTCCAGAAAATGGCATAGAAGTTAAGTAATTATTTGTCAAAGGTTTCACTGTCATAGCAACCAGGACTTTTGAGAGTCCTCTGTAAGTCTACCTTTCTCTGAAAACAAGTGTTTTTCTGATTGGAGTTCAGAAAACTCACACAAATCCACAGGGCACACCACAGCCGTATTTAAGCAGTACCCTCTCCAAAAGCTCATTCAAAGTATTTGTGCCTACGTTCAAAACACCCTCCCACAGTCCATCCAGTTCCACAGGTAGCAACTGCTCCCTTCCATTTTACCTTGACTTGATTTTGGCCTACTTGCCTTACCTTCCTCTGGGTCAACGTGAAAGTAATGAAGGTTTCTGCACAGAACACAATGATTTTCATGAAGCCTTTCTGACAGAATTTGGTTAACAGTACTGATTTTCCCCAGAGGTTACATTTGCTTTTGATAATGCCCCACTATAACTCCTGAGGTATTTATACAAAATAACCCCACAGGTGCAAGAAAAGTCGGTAAAAAGCACAGTCACAATACCCATAGTTATGGTATGATGCCGAATTATGAAGCCAAGACAAAGTTTTCTTCTTCTTTTTTTTTTTGAAACAGAGTTTAGCTCTTATCCAGGCTGGAGTGCAATGGCGCGATCTCGACACTGCAAATTTTGCCTCCCAGGTTCAAGCGATTCTCCTGCCTCAGCCTCCCAAGTAGCTGGGATTACAGGCGTGCACCACCATGCCCCAATAATTTTGTATTTTTAGTAGAGACGGGGTTTCATTATGTTGGTGAGGCTGGTCTCAAACTCCTGACCTCAGGTGATCCACCCACCTTGGTCTCTCAAAGTGCTAGGATTACAGGCATGAGCTACTGCGCCCGGCCCAAAGCTTTCTTCTTTAAACTGATTTCACCTGTTAACATTATTATACTTCCAATGTATCTTCTTATAAGGACAAGGGGAAAAACCTGCTGCAAAGTCAAATGTAAATAGAAAATTAGTTTCTATCAAGCTAGGGACAAACTGACTTTGATGATTAGAATCAGGGACCATCTTTTAAAAATCACATAGTTCTAATTTTTAAGTTTTGGGTCAGAGGAGGCTTTTTAAAAAATTGCTAGTTCTACTACCAATGTGTTCTAGTATTACTATAGAAATCAGATAGCAATTGCCCTAGCAAATAAAAATAATAATGAGGGCTGGGTGTGGTGGCTCACATCTGTTATCCCAGCACTTTGGGAGGCCAAGGCAGGCAGATCATCTGAGGTCAGGAGTTCGAGACCAGCCTGGCCAACATGGTGAAACCCCCTTCTCTACTAAACATACAAAAATTAGCTGGGCGTGGTGGTACATGCCTGTAGTCCCAGCTACTCAGGAGGTTGAGGCCAGAGAATCGCTTGAACCTGGCAGGCGGAGATTGCAGTGAGCCGAGATCGCACCACTGCACTCCAGTCTGGGTGACAGAGTGAGACTCCGTCTCGATAGACAGATAGATAGATAGATAGATAGATAGAGAATTAGACCCAGACCAATGATTATTCCATGGCAAAGTGGGAAAACCAGGTGGTAAGAGAAAACCTCTCACAACAGAATCTTTATCTGTGAAATAAGGATTCGACCAACAGAAGCGTCTGTTGAAAATTTCCTCTCTTGGTCCAGGCAGGTTCTCTAAACTCCCAATCCCAAAGCAGTTAATTTTTTCACGTTTTCTGTAAAATGGATGGCCTTAAAACTCTTTTGTTCTCTAGTGTAGCTTTCCAGAAGGAAATAAGTTTCCTTATCAAGAATGAATCTAGCTTCCCCGACTCAAAAACAACCATCTTCTCTATATTGCTCCATATCACAATAAATTTAAGTGCCTTCCTTTTCTAAATTAAATGCTGTTCCCTTCAACTTAAGGGCCACACACTAAGGGCTATTCCTTTAGAGGCTTTTGGGCCCCATAGATCACAAAGGTGGTGCCCTGCCCTAGTTCTTTCTGGACATTTAAAAGGACATCCACTTTCTTGCCCTCAGGATAACATTATGGGAACAATGAACATAAATAAGACAGTTAAATAAGCTTCCCTGATGCCTATCCAGTACAGCTTTCAACTCTTCTATCCTGCCTTGTTCTTTAGATCGTGCTGTAGTATGGAGGGTAAACTCTTCACACAACCATTCCCAAGCCCTCATGTCCCTGTCCACTCTTCCTCCCTCACCTTTTAAGTGTGATAGGGCCTTGATGGGAAGACCTCACTTCACCTTTTGTCTCAAGTCCATCTGCTTCCTTCCAGAGCTACAAATACAAAGGTAGGCCAGGGCCATTGAGACGTGGCCATAGGGCACATGGGAGCTGGCAGAGCCACTCGCACCTTCTGGGGTGTCCCTTCTTCCACCTGTCAACTGAACACCCGTTTCTTAAAGATTTATCCCCAAAAGTCCCATCTCATTCTGAAAGGGGACGAACCAGCTACCCCACGAGCCCTTTGTCTGAAGCTTCTACACCTCACACATCCTCATCCACAAAGCGTCCATCCTCACACAGTCAGGAGGTCCGCTCGGCACAGGGCGGGGGAGACTAGGTTTTTGCATCTGGTAAAAGGATGGGTTATGTCTCAGGTTCTTCCAAGTTCCCAAATCCTATAATTCTACCACCAAGCCTGCGGGTCCTATTTCTGCGGTGGAAAGGGCGAATCCCAAGGCGACCCTCCACTCCACGCGCCTGCAGGCAGTTGGAACAAGCCCCCTCCAACCCCGGCTCTGCGGGTCCACGCCTCCAACCTCCGGCGCCGGGCCGCGGAGAAGGCCCTGTCGGCGCCCGCTCCCGGCCGCGCCATGCCCTCTTTCGCCCTCACCCGCCACCGGTGGCCGCCTCTCACCTGGCACGCTGGCATCGCCCACTCCGCGCTGCACTGGAAACCATGGGTCCGGCGGGGTCTCGGCGGCCACCCATCCGCCTTAAGGAAGGCTGGCGGGGATGCGCGGGCCCGGGAGTCCAGGGCGCCGCCACCGGGAACGCGCCGCCTGGTTTCTAAGGAACGGGGGGCTCTGGAAAGGGAGGGGCGGGACGGCAGGAGGACTGCGCATGCTCCATAACGGGGATGGGCCTGCGCTGGGAGGGGCCGTAGCCGGGAGCTGCGCATGCTCGCTCGTTGGGGGCGGAGCTTAAGCAGCCTGGGTAGGAGGCTCAGGTTATTCATTTCCGGCGGCGGAGGCAGCAGTTTCCTAAGCTTGGCTTCTCTCCGGTCCGCTGACCGGCGTCAGGGACCAGGTTTTGGGAGGTGTGGTTAGCCTCGGTTGTCCTGGAATGAAAGACGGTTTCGTGTTGGACAAGGACATATCTGCAGAAGGCCAGTTCTCTCGAACTCGTCGGACTTCCTGGCTCCCTGACCCCCAGTGACTCGTTTTTCCGTTTTCTCAGGTGCCTGTCTGGGTTCCTCTTCCTCTGGATGTTTTTTGATTGTTCCTTAAATATCAGTGCTCTTCAAGACTGTGACCTCAGTCCCCTTGGCCTCTTTACTGAAGCCTATGCCCCACCAAATAGCAAACTATCCGCTACAGTAAGGAAGCCGTTAGACCTTAGAATAAAACTGCCTGTGTAGGAAATGTGATTGGGGTTTGTATCTGCATGGGGAGCCCCCGTCCCTGCTTGTCTGACCCTCCTGCTGAGTATCAAGATCCCCACTCAGCTGGCATTAGGATGATCTCCCAGCCATCATTCCAGAGCAGCCTGTGGTGACAGAATATGTCAGCTGACCTAAGCGTGAGGCAGTTCCTACTGAGATATGCTAACTAGCAGCAGAGCTATCCCTGCTTTGAGCGGAGACAGGACTCCTACCACCTCTGTGAGGAGCATGGAAGGCTTCCAAAGTGATGAGAAGTTGTAACCCCTAAACCCCCCCTCTTCTGATGGGATTTTATCCTTTCTCTCCTGGATCCTCTAGAGCCAGGCAGAAGGAAGGCAGAGTCAAAATGTGCCTGTTTGATCTGTTTCTTAGTCATTGTTCGGAGTTCCACTCTTCTTGAGTAGGATTTCTCAACAGTGGCACTATTGACATTTTGGACCTGATAATTCTTTGTTGGGCAGGGGTGGGGGGAGCTGTCTGCATTGTAGGATGTTTGGCAGCATCCCTGGCTCTACCCAGTAGATGCCAGTAGCACCCCAAGCCCAGTTGTGACTACCAAAAATATCTCCAGACATTGCCAAGTGTCTCCCTGGGAGCAAAATCATTCCCAGTTGAGAACCACTAGCTAAGGGGAAAATGAGCCTACTCTGGCTTTACTTATATAGAACCAGGACTTTATGCTTAATCTAAAACCCATATTTTCCCCTTTATGCTACCTCTTCCCTAAGAGCATTCTAAAGAGTAATAGTCCTGTAAGATTCTGCTGAGTGACACAGTCTGTAGTAACTTAAGTTTGTAAAGTGCAGGGTTAAGCAACACATTTTAACACAGGATTATGAGCTTTTAATTAGCTGGTGGCGATCACTGTGAACATCCATAAGACAGTTTTCCTAATTTACTGGACCACCTCCCAATTCCAGTGACTTTTTTACTGGCAAACTTCCCCTAATTTACTGGCAAACCTCCCAATTTACTGGCAAACCTCCTCCTAATTTACTGGCAAACCTCCCAATTCCAGTGACTTTTAGCCACTGCCTGCCCCCTTCTGTTCTGTTATTTTGTGGTACTATTATCCATCCCATCACCCCCAACCAAAGTCTGCATTTGCCTTGTCTCTTGCTTCTCCTATTTCCCTCACATTCAGTTATTCATCTTGTACCTCCAATTCTCTCCTAAATCTTTCTCAAACCTGCCCTCTTTGCAGCCTCCTACCTGGGTTCTTTTGCTCCAATTTGTCTCCAGTACCACCTTCAGGTGGACACCAGCATGATCTACCATATCCCTCCTCTGCATAAAACCCTGGTGCCTTGGGGACAGGGCAGGCAGGAGTGGGCCAGTCACACCACTGGGCATCCTCATGGAGGAAGGATGCTCATGTGTACTGTGTGTATCCCTGTGTGCCAAACACTGCTGTTTATCTGCCATAATCCTCTACCTCCATGGGGCAGAAGGATTTACCATGTTTTAAGGATGGGGAAACAGTCTCGGAGAAAGAGGTTAACTTTCCATGTTAACACAGTAAACGGTGCGAGGATTTTGAAACAAGCTCTTGCTCCTCAGGCAAGAGACAGGAAGCTAATTTCAATACCCGTCAGGCTGGGTGCTGTGGCTTACGCCTGTAATCCTAGTACTTTGGGAGGCCAAGGCAGGAGGATTGCTTGAGACCAGGAGTTCGAGACCAGCCTGGTCAACATGGTGAAACTTCTCTATAAAATATACAAAACTTAGCCAGGCATGGTGACACATACCTGTAGTTTTAGCAACTTGGGAGGCTGAGGTGGGAGGATCACTTGAGCCTGGGAGGTTGAGGTAGCAGTGAGCCATAATCATGCTACTGCACTCCAGCCTGGGAGAGAGAGCAAGACTTTGTCTCAAAAAAAAAAAAAACCCAAAAACAAACTCTCAAAAGAGGTACCCCCAGAAAACTTTCTGACTGTGCAGTATTTGAGGCGAGCATATTTGGAATTTTATTTTATTTTTTATTTTTTTAGGCAGGGCCTTGCTCTGTCATCCAGGCTGGAGTGCAGTGGCGCGATCATGGCTCACTGCAACCTCAACCACCCAGGCTCAAGCAATCCTCCAGCCTCAGCCTCCTGAGAAGCTGGAACCACAGGCAGACACCATCATGTCCAGCTAATTTTTTCTATTTTTTGTAGAGACAGGGTCTATGTTGCCCAGATTGGCCTCGAATTCCTGGGGTCAAGCGATCCTCTTGCCTTGGCCTCCCAAAGTGCTGGGATTACAGGCGTGAGCCAATGCACCTGGCCCTGGAATGTTTTTGTTGTTGTTGTTGTTGTTTTTGAGATGGAGTTTCACTCGTCACCCAGGTTGGAGTGCAATGGTGCAATCTTGGCTCACTGAAATCTCTGCCTCCCAGGTTCAAGTGATTGTCCTGCCTCAGCCTCCCTAGTAGCTGGGATTACAGGCGCCCGCCACCACGCCTGGCTAATTTTTGTACTTTTAGTAGAGACGGGGTTTCACCATGTTGGCTAGGCTGGTCTCAAACTCCTGACCTCAGGTGATCTGCCCGCCTTGGCCTCCCAAAGTGCTGGGATTACAGGGTGAGCCACTGCACCTGGCTCTGAAATGTATTAATACCTTATTTTTGTGGGGAAAAGTTCCTGTGGCCCACCTTTATTTAGTTGAATTTTTTTTTTTTTTTTTTTTTTTTTTTTTTTTTTTTTTTTTTTTGAGACAGGGTCTCACTCTGTCACCCAGACCGGAGTGCAGTGGTATGATCTCAACTCACTGCAGCCTTGACCTCCTGGGCTCGAGTGATCCTCCCACCTCAGCCTCCTGAATAGCTGGGACCACAGGAATGCGCCCCCATGCCCAGCTAATTTTTGTATTTTTTGTAGAGATGGGGTTTTGCCATGTTGCCCAGGCTGTTCTCGAACTCCTGAGCTCAAGGGACCCACCTGCCTCAGCCTCCCAATGTGCTGAGATTATAGGCGTGAGCCACTGTGCCCAGGCTCTTTAGTTGAATTTGCTACTTTTTCCTTGTATAAGAAGAAAGCCGTTTCAAGAGAGAACTGAGGTTTAAGTACCTGTCCTCTTTGGGGTCTTACAAATACACAGTTTCAAAGGTCCTTGAAGAAGGCACCTGAGGGCCTGGGCACTTGAGAGGCTGGGAAGGGCCCAAATCCTTTAGGACAGGATGTGTCACAGAAGGGGTGCCAACCTCAATAAGACTCAAAACAGAGACCAGACACACATGACTGCTCATGGATGTGTATTTTAATAAAAATAATTCTGTCAAAATACAACAGAGTTTTTTTTGTCTCTCAAGTACAATTTTAATAAGATGTTTTGTGTTAGAGTTCTCTCTCCATCCTCCCACACCCACAAGTTTCATGCTAATGCCAAGTATCAACTCTTGAGGACAAAGGCAAAACCAGTGTGCACAATGTGGAGGATGTCTGTTTCAGCTGTAGTTACTAACGCAGGAAAACCCAATGCAAAGAGGAAAATGCCTGAGGCAGCCAGAGGCCACAATCTGGCCACAGGTCTGGGTGCATGAGACTGGCAGTCTAGTAGGGCTCCGCTGCCTGGCTGCCACATGGGTGCATACCTGAGTTGTGAGCAACCAAAGGAACTTTCAGCTCTGACAATTCTCTGCCTCATCTTCTTTGTGCTTGCTTAAGGAGTGGGAAGGCGCTAGGTGGCCAGGCAGTCCCCACTTCTGTCTCGTGGTGTCCATTTTGATGGCCTGCACCCAGCCACAGACCCATGAGGATGGGGATGGGGGTTCTGGCTTGCTATGAGTGCCAGTTTTTGCTCTGGAAGGAGTGACCATTTGGTGCCGCAAGGGGAAAGTGAGTAGGGAAGGCTGCTCCCCAGGGCTGGACAAACCAAGAAAGCCAGGTCTTCCTCCTGCCTCCATGGGTCAGGTCCAGCCCTTCACCAGGGCTCCCCCAGGTGCCTTTCCCACTCTAGGCTCCTGGAAGCAGGCTGGTAGGACTGGATGTGTATAAGGGGCACCTCTGGCTGGCAGGCAGGCAGGCCTGGACTCTCAGCAAGAGAGTGGGCTCAAGCAGCTTGGTTTTGGCCCTCTCCACAGCTTGTGGGGCAAAGGCTTATGTCCCAAAGGTGAGCTGCCCAACTGGGACAGAGAGCCCCTCTGGAGAGGAACAGAGTAAACAACTTGGACTCAGCTGAAACAGTGAGATAAGGCACAGAAAATGGGGAGGTGGCCACGGGTACCAAGTGCGAGCCAGGCAGACACCCAACCCCATGCAGCACACAGCTGTCCCGAGCCCTCCTGGGCCCTCTCAGCCACTCCACAACCTAAGCTCAGGCACCCATCCTCATCCCTGACACACCCCTGAAGGTAGCAGCTTCTCAGATACTGCTGGAGGGCACATCAGCCTGACCCCTCATGGGGTTTATCTGCCATTCGGTTTCAGGACTAAATAGTGTTGCCCAACCCACAGGGATAAGGGATAGTCCCGGCTCTGCTACTAATTTGCTATGTGACTTTAGCCAAGTCACTTAATCTCCTGGGCCTGTTTCCTTATTTGTAGCAAGAGAGGAATGGGGGAGATGTTCACTGAACCCCATTCCAGCTGCAAAAGCCTGTGGTTTTAATCCAATCCTGCTAGGCTATGATCATTTAAACAGCCTGATGTCTCCAACTTCTGGCTTTGGGAGCTAGGTAGCCCCAGGCTGTCACAAGAGATGAATTTCCTTTACAGACAGGACGCCTCCTAACAGGCCATGGTCTATGGGTCTGCCAGCCCCAAGGACCAAGAAAAAGCAGCAGCTATAGGATCATTTCCCAAGGCGGAATTCTGACAGCACAGGGCCCAGGGCCCTGGCCCCATCACCAGCAGTTGGTCCAATTCAAACATTTTTCTTGTTGCCCAGCTGTGGGCCCAGTGAGGCCTGGTGAGCGATGGGTATCTCAGGCCACACCAACCATTCCCATGTCCACGAATATGGAGCAGGAGCTTGCACAGCCCAGATTCAGGCAGGGACTGAAAGTTCAACTTCCGGCCTTGCCATGGCTGACCCTACTCTTTGCATGGGTGGCTTGTGCACTCCCCTCACAATGTGAAGCACATATGGAAATTCCAGCCGTCCTGGTGCTCCTCTGTGTAGACTTCCTCCCTTTCCTCCTCCAGGGCAGCCAGTCCTCTCCACAGGTGGGCCACCCCAAGTCCTGGCAACCATCTCAGTCTTTCCTTTCCTGATTCCCCAATGGTAGCGGGACCACTTTACTCTGCCAGCTGTAAGGATCTATCTGAAACAGCTGGTGGGACATGTGTAAAGCTGATGGAGTCCCATTCTCTGGCCAGCAAATACTCCCAACAGTCTTTCCTAAGAGTGGCTAGGGCCCAGCTGCAGGGAGCTGTCTGGCACAGTGGCAGTGAAGTCTGGCCTAGGGGACCAAGGATTCCATCCACTCCCTGGAGTAGCAGCCCAAGAACCTGCCTCCACAAGGTACTGGTTTCTCAACAGAAAGCATCCATTCTCTCAGAGCTGTGTAGAGATGGTGAAGATCCAGGCAGGAAGAAAGCAGCCCCTGTACTCAAGGGCCTCTGTCCTGGGAATGGAGTCTTCTTTCCAGCAGCCTGACACACAGAAGCTCTCAGGACGAAGGCAGGTAGTTTCCAGGCAATCAATTTAGAGTAAATGTATTATTTGGCCATCTTAACAACAACGGAAGATAGGGTATTGAAAAGGGAGGAAAGGGGAGCAAGGCAGGCAGTGGGAGGTGGGGTAGAGTGGTAGATAGTGTGCTGGCCAAGGACCCTCTACCTCTGCTGTGTGGCCCTGGGCCAAGTTATCACTTCTCTGGACCCTTGGCCCTGTAGTTCTCTGCTCTGTCCAGCTCTCAGGGGCCTAGGGATCTATAGTTCTTGGGGTGCTATAAACCAATGTAACCATGCCCACTAAGTGGCCCACCAAACCCTATTTGGGTTTCCTAGGCTGCAGCTCGGCCTGTGACTCAAAAAAGGGGGAACAAAAAATAAATCACTTGGCTGAGGTGACAGAGATTCTTCTTTTTTAATGAGTTGGACTCAAAGAAAACATGGTGCCTGGACAGCCTCACCCAAGAGGTGCTGGACCACTAATGCTACGATAAATACTGTCTTTTTTTTTAATATATATATTTATATATATATATATATAATCTCATTTGTTTTTTACTTATGAAAATAATAAGCTATCACCAACTTGGATAGGCTTCATCACTAAATTAGCAGAAACCAGCTCAGCACAAACTCTCCAGAGATAAATACTGGTGGCTCAGTCAGGAGAAAAAAATTTAAAAACCCCAACCCCTCCTCAAAACAAAACCCCCCTTTCAAAATAGAAGGCGCTACATGAGAGTAACCAGCCAATACTGTGTCACAGGCCGCTGCACGTGAAGGGGAGAGAGAGAGACTGAGCGGGGTGGTGGGCAGAGAAAGGAAGGAAGGAAGGAAAGGGAGAGGAGGAAAGGCCAGGCAGGAGGAGTGGACTCTGTCCATGGTTTCCCGGTCCCTGCACCAGTTGCCTATGGAGGGCAGGGCAGCTCCAGCTCTGGGGCCAGTGGAGGGCCAGCCAGAGCCAGCCAGCACGGTCAGCTAGTGCAAGTAGTCATCAACTCTGGCAAAGGAGCAAGAACCCAGGCCTGCTCGGGCCATGAGCCGGAGACACTCAGATGCCTGGCCCAGGGCGAGCATCAGAGGAGGCTGCTTTGGCAGGTTCTGGGACTCTGTGGAGGAAAGACAAGGCCTGGTCACTGGCCTGCCCAGGGCTTGGGCCCAGGTCAAAGTTCCCTTGGGGGTGGAAGGAGGGGGCAGTGGACAGATTCTCTTGGAACAGAGTGTTCAGTACCTCTGTGTAAGTGTGTCCCAGCCACCAGGCCATGGCCCTGAAGTCATGCCAGGAACCTGAGGACCTTAGCCCCATGTAGAGCACTGGGCTGGCCTGGGCCTACTGCCATGGCCTAGGACCCATCATGAACTCAGCTGGGCAGACAGAGGTCAAGGTTTAGGTTCAACCATGGGAGCCCAGGAGTCCTATGAGTCACCAGAGAGGGCCTGTACAGAGCTTGCTGCCCCAGTGTGGACAAACATCAGCTCTTTCTGGGGCCAATTGGGGTGGGGGTTGGGAACCACCCAGGTAGCTATGGGCCAGCTTCTGTTTTTGTTAGATCCACTCACCTAGGCCAGGCATGGTGGCTCACACCTGTAATCCCAGCACTTTGGGAGGCTGAGGCAGGCAGATCACCTGAGGCCAGGAGTTCGAGACAAACCTGGCCAACATGGCAAAACCCGTCTCTACTAAAAATACAACAACTAGCCAGGCATGGTGGCACGCACCTTAGTCCCAGCTACTCAGGAGGCTGAGGCACGAAAATTGCTTAAACCCAGGAGGCAGAGGTGGAGATTGCTGTGAGCCAAGATTGTGCCACTGCACTCCAGCTTAGGCTATAGAGCAGACTCTGTCTCTAATAATAATAAGAAATAGATTCACTCACCTAAAATGGCGCTGTTGAGGGCAGCACACACAGGTTCCCTCTGGATGGGGTCAAGCTGCTGGCCAACTGGGCAGCTCCAGGGGTCTGAGTATGCCAGCAGGCTGAAGGCATCCTACAGGACAGGGCATTCTTGAGAGGACTGTGGCACACACCATAGCTCACCCTGCTACCCGTGGCTCCAGAGGGAGACAGGGCCCTGCATGATGCCCAGCCTGGAATGTGGGGTGTAGGGTCGGGCAGGGCTGTACTCTCCCCAGAGCCTAGGTGTGGAGGGCACATGTCCAGTGGGCCCAGATGCCCCACTTCCCTCTGCAGACCTGGCTGGAGCCCACTCTTTCCTGCTGCCCCCTGGACTCTCCCAGAGCCACCCTGCCCCCAACACCAAATGGGGCCTGCTCTGCATGAGGCCCGGCTCATCCTGTACCTGCAGCATCTCTGTGTGGGCCAAATTCTTGCCGTACTCCCGGCCCAACTGCTCACTCAATGCCTGCAACTCGCGGCCAAACAGAATGATCCTTTCTGTGGCAGCCTGGTTGCCCCCGCAGAGCTGCCGCCGAGGATGCCCGTCATCTGCATCCAGAACCCAGTGGAGAACATGTTAGGAGGGGTGAAGAGGGAAGGGCAGGACTGGGGTGGGGCAGGAAGGACCCCGGGTGGGCTGCAGCTTCTGCCAGAGGCAGGCAGGGCTGGGAGGAACAGGTGAGGCAGCTACAGTCAAGGCGTTCTTCTCTTCATTCACCTGGTGCATAGTCTAGGGTTTAGGGAGGACTTGGAAGTTGTCCCTCTTCCCAGCCTGCACAGACGCAGGGTGCTCATTAGGGTGCCCATGCTCTCGAACACCCTCCAGCCTCAAACATAGGTGGTCTTGGCACAGGCCAGGGCCTTCGTACATTTGGAGCCACCTCAAGGACCCATTCACAATCGGCTAAGGAGGCTGTGGACCAGGTCTGGCTGAAGCTTCTCAAGATGCCAAAGCCTGCCTACCCCAGCCCCTCCCAGGGGAAGAGGGCACCCAGACTGCACACTGCCCTCAAAGAATAGCACACCGGGCCGTGGCTCTCACCCATGCTGGACTCATCCGTCTGCAGGTCCTCATGCTTGTAGGCACCATTAACAATGCGTGTGGACATGCTTCCTAGCACACCGTTGGGGTAGTGCTCTGCCTCCATCTCCATCTCACTGTCGCTGTGGGGAGGGGTTGAGGTGGGAGTTGGCCCAGGGGGTGTGGTTGGAGCAGCCTGGTTGGGCCTCCTTTCAAGCTGTAGCCATGGGTTGCTGTGGGTGAACCGAGGACCCCCAGGAACATGAAAGGACAGCTCAGGCTTCCAAGTCTTCAGCACTTGGCCCCCACTGTGACACCAGCTATCCTCAGAGGCCTGTCACCTGATTCCCACCCTTGTCCCAGTGCTGCCTCTGTGATTCTCCCCTCCCGGCCCTCCTCTGAGTTCACACACCTCTTCTACATATCCCCCAACCTAATGACTGGGCCCCATGGCCCCCATGGGCAGCTCTGTGGCCTTGGTTGGAAGCCAAACTCAGGTCAGCCTTGAGGTGTACCTGGGGATGCTGAGAGCCACCTAGAGCTCTAGCCTGCGGCTTAGCTTCCCCTGCCTGCCCAACCTGGCTGTCTACAAGCCAGAGCCAGGGAAAGCTCCCTCATGATGGACCCTGAGGGTTCTCACAGGCCCGGCCTCTTTGGAGGAGACCACATCCTCAGCCTGGCATCACTGGAGCCTCTGGAGAAAGCCAAGGCCAAGGAAAGTGCAGCTAAATCGTGGGGAGGGCCAGAAGCCAGAGCTGATGTCTGGCCCGGTGGGCCAAAAATTAGGACTCCAGGCACAGATCTGAGATGGAGGCTGGGGGTGAAGGGCAGGGCACTCAAAGGACATACTGCAGTGGGCCCAGCTGGCATAAGGCAGAAGGCAGAGGAGGAAGCAGAGCAAAGCAGGCACCTGGTCTCCTGGTTACTGGTACTGCTGTGGTGCTGGGACTTGGTGGAGTCTGTTGAGTTGGACTCGGAGTAATTGACGGAGGATGGGGAAGAGGAGGAGGAGGAGGAGGAGGACGAGGATGAGGAGCTGGGTGCAGGGTATTTACTGTGGTTCTGTTTGCTCTTGGTGGACGCGACGCCATTGCTACAGCTGGGACTGTCTGCTCCTAGAAGCCAGGGTGACAGTCAGAAGAGGAGGGGCAGCTTCCCATGAAATGGAGCCCCAAGAACAACCACAGTGGTCCCATTTCCCTTCTCCCAAATCCAGCAGTGAGCCCTGAGACCAGCCCAGGAAAGGGTATGTGGAGTGGCCTCTCTCCTCCACACCAGTTCTTCCCAGAGCCCTCTGGAGAGTGGCTGACCTGTGTTGTGCATGTGGGAACTACTGGGGCCATGTCGGGGACTGAGGCTGGGGGAGCCAGGGTAGCTGTCCTGGGACTTGGGGCTTCGGGAGCTCAAACTTCGGACCTCACTGTCCGTCCCATTCACCATCTCCACAAACTGCCGGCACCTGTGGAGGGAGCGGAGCAATAATGCTCTGGTTGTGGTCCAGGCTGACGTTCCCAACACCAGCTGAGAGGGGCTGGACTCTGGGGGAGCTGGGGGTGCCCAAGACTTACTTGAGCATGAAGAGGAGGTTGGGGTTGTGCTCCAGCAGCCCTGGGTAGAAGCGCTGGGTGGTCTCGATGGCCTCGCCCACACGGCCCTCCAGCACCAGCTTCTGGATCTCTGCAGGGTGCAAGAACACAGCAGTGAGCGAGGGCTACAGGCCTCTCCCACAGCCACACACCTGGGATGCTGCCAGCCTCAGGGTAGGGTCCGGCTCAGAGTGCCTCGCCAGCTTGAAATGCTCACAGGAGAGGAGGCTGGAGAAAGAACCTGACTGCCCAGCCCAACAGATCCTGGTTTCTGCCAAGTGTCAGAGAGTCCTCAAGAATATGGGGAAGATGGAGGGGAGACTCTCAGCCCAAAGGCAGGAGGGTCTGCTCCTGCAGGGCACGTGGTGCCAGGGACCTGGGAGCAGGGTAGGGCCCCAGCTGGGGCAACATGATCTGGGGATGGGCACCCAGGCAGCTTGGCGGCCTGAGTGGCTCCTCTTCAGACAGACTTCTCTCTTTCCAGGCCTCACAGGGGAATGGCAATGGAATCACACTGGTTTCTGACCAGGGCTCTGGCTGGTGGTCTTCAGGGGCTGCAGCATGCCCCCTGCTGGGAGAGGAGGCCATCCTCCTCATGCTGGCACCTCTGATGTTGACACCTCTCAGGCCATCAGCATCTTGCTGCTGCCTTTTCGCTCTTGCCGTGGGGCCTGGTGCATCTCGCTGGGAACAACTTCAGAGTCTGAGGCTCTCATTCATAGATCCCAAGTCTGGGATCCCTTTCCGTCTGTCTGGCTGAGCACAGCTTCTCTGGGAGACAGACACGTGCACATACAGAAGAGACAGCAGGCTTGGAGAGGGGTAGGCAGGCACTCACAGACACGCATATCCACACCCACTCGCCCTCATTCTCCTTTTCTCCTTCTAGCTCCTCACTGGGCTCCTTTTCCTCTTTTCCAACACCCCTCCTTCCATGAAAGAGCCTCCAGACACACAGCATCCAGGCCAGCATCAACACTGGGAGAGCTCTGGCCAAGGGAGGACTTTAGGTTGTCTGCAAAGGGCAGGACCAGTGGTGGGGAGCAGAGGGTAGTGCCCCCACAGCAGCCATTGAGCACTGGCTTCGCCCTATCTGACCACTTCAGTCCCCTCTCTGGCTAGGAATAAGCAGAACTACTAAGGCAGGCAAACAGCCTTCCTGGAAGACCATGAACAGGAGGTTGAGAGGAATCCAGGATTCAGGGGGAAAGAAACAAGCAGGGAGGAAATGGAGGAATGGAACCAGCCATGCCAGGGCCTGGCCTGCGCCCAGCCTTCAGAATGTGCATTAGGGAGGCTGCCCTGAGATGTCTCCATCCTGCCAACTGTCCATCTGGGCAGTGCCATCTTGAAGGTGGGACAGGAACATGGCCTCGGGCTGCAAGCTGGTCATGAGGACCAGAGCTGAATGGACTCCTGACAGGTTAACCAGGGTTGACATGAGCCAGAGAGCAGAGTTAGGGACAGGTGAGGAAGGGAAAGGGAAAGTAGAATAAACCTTACTTTGTCTGTTCTTTATGGATGCCTGTTCTTCCTGAATCGGGGTTTCAGTCATTCGAGCAAAAGCCGTGGCTGTGGCACAATACCCATGATGCACGAGGTAAGATGAAACCATGCTAGAAGAAAGGAAGAGCTTCAGGTGACACTCAAGAACTGCACTTCTCACTGACTACCCAATGGACTCAGGACAGATTACCTCCCCCAGAGGTCTCCCTAAACACGTCCTGGAGGTGTAACCTCCACAGAATGAGAATAAAGGGGCTGAAACAAAATGAAAACTTCCCCCATGGTGCCCCACAGTCATGAAGTCAGGCTTCGGAGGGGCTGGTCACCACATCTGTGCCCACAGTTCAGAGGAGTGGCTGCAGTTTATCTGAGACATGCTGCCCACAAGTAAGTGAGTACGATAACAGAAGTACACACACAGGCACACTCCTCACAGGTGGCTGCCTCTTTGGGAAATGCAGCAAGCCTAAGAGGCCAATAGTCTCACTGATAGCTTCCCGAAACTGCAGCTAGCCAGGTAATCTGGCAGATTTCCAGACAGGATGCATGCCACATGCACACCTTCTACAGACACAGGAGCCCCTCTGCAGGCTGTGCCATGTACCTGAGAGAAGCATTTCAGCCCTCCAGGTGAACCTGCCCTCAGCAGTTCCAGCTCTAGTGAGTGAGTGATGGGAAGCTAACTCACAACCCAGAGTTACACCATGATACACCACAAATCAGGGGCCCAAGAAGCCAAGCAATCAGGCTGATTTTGCCAGGCAGAGATAGGCAGCAGCAGGGCCAATGGGAACACAGTCATTGGGAAATGGTCTGGAGAAGTCTGACTCCCTGTAGCCATTTAACCCCAGCAGAAGCTGGCTGAACAGTGGCACATGTGTGTACACATATAAAGCAGAGGCTGAACCCTCAAATCTGATGTGTACAGGAGTGAATACCTTGGTGTGTACATGTGTCTGATGTCATTACTGTAACTCTAAACACAAATGTCTGAAGGGTTGTCAGGTGGAAGGCACAAAAGTTTGGGTGTGTGTTCCCTCAAGCTTTAAGGGGTAAATGAGATAATACACATAAAGTACCTGGCAGGAAGAAGTCCATAAATAAGACTTCTTATTACGAAATGATATATTACATAATATTATAGTATAAATAATAATTATCAGCTGGGCGTGATGGCTCATGACTGTCATCCCAGAACTTTGGGAGGACAAGGCGGGAGGATCACTTGAGGCCAGGAGTTGAAGACCAGCCTGGCCAACATTGCAAGATCTCATCTCTACTTTAAAAATATGGCCGGGCGTGGTGGCTCACACCTGTAATCCCAGCACTTTGGGAGGCTGAGGCGGGTGGATCACAAGGTCAGGAGATCAAGACCATCCTGGCTAATGGGGTGGAATGCCGTCTCTACTAAAAAAATACAAAAAAAAATTACGCCCGGGCGTAGTGGCGGGCACCTGTAGTCCCAGCTACTCAGGAGGCTGAGGCAGGAGAATGGCTTGAACCCAGGAGGCGGAGCTTGCAGTGAGCCGAGATTGCGCCACTGCACTACAGCCTGGGCGACAAAGCGAGACTCCATCTCAAAAAAAAAAAAAAAAAAAAAAAAAATTATTGGCTGCGTGTGGTGGCTCATGCCTGTAATCTCAACACTTTGGGAGGCCGAGGCAGGAAAATCACTTGAGCCCAGGAGTTTGAGACCAACCTGGGCAACATGGCGAAACCCTGTCCCCACAAAAAATACAAAAAATTAGCCAGGCGTGGTGGTGCATGCCTACAGTCCCAGCTACTCAGGAGACTGAGGTAGAAGAATTGCTTGAGCCCAGGAGGTCCATGCTGCAGTGAGCCATGACTGTGTCACTGCACTCCGCCTGGGCAATAGAGTAAACTCCTGACTCAGAAAAAAGTAAAGTAAGTATAATTATTATTATTACACCATATTATTATTATAAACACAAGGGTAAATATGAAAAAGTCTTTATCTACAAGAGGGTTACCTACACAAGTAAAAGAGAAGGAATTACCTGACCTTCCACTAGAGGAAGCCAGCCAAAAGGCTTGTGACAAATTTGTCTCTGTGATAACATAGCCATTATCAATATTCATTAAATGAAGTTATGTAAAACCACAGTACACAAATTATATGCAGGTCTTGGCAAATGCTACATATGAACACATACAAGCACATGGATACACACATGTAAACAAAAACACCTATGTGCTATACCAGACATGGTAGCACATGCCTGTGATGCCAGCTACTCAGGAGGCTGAGGTGGGAGGATCACTTGAGCCCAGGAGTCCAAGCTGGGCAACAAAGTGCGACCCCATCTCAGTATTTTTTTAAAAACCCCAAAACAAAAACACATCCATGTGCTGAGCCTAGGCCCTGAAAACTGAGAGTATCAGTTCCTCCCCTACACCGACTTGGCATCTTCACCCCTCTTCTTGGCAATCCCACCAAGCCTGCTCTGGGAGTGGCGCTGTCCTGGCCATCCAAGGAAGTCCTTGTCATCTGCTCTGGGGGGCTGTGAACAAGAGGCAGCAATGCTGTTTTTCCTGGGGAAGGTCTGGCCACCTAGCCCCTGCCTCAGCCCATCCTTGGGGCCTGCCTCAAGGGACAAAGGCTGCACAAAGAACTCAGTGTGTACCCCAACCCCACCCCAGGAATCCTAGCACCCTGGTGCCTTTGCAGGGCAATGACCACAGGCAGTGGAAGCCCAGCCCTTCCCCATGCCCATCTGCCCATCCTTGAGAGCCAAGCTAACACCCACCTCCTGGCAGAGTGGGTACTGGTCACTGCCTCAGTCAGGCTTGCAGATGGCAAGTGGAAGAGAAACCCAAAGCTGGCCTCCCTTGGGAGTTCAGCGACACTGGCTTCCAGGACAGTCTGGGAATTAATCAGCCAAGGAGCTAGCTCAGCTGGTCCTAGGGAGAACTCCCTTCCCTCCACCACCGCTATAGACGAATGAGACTCAGTTGGATGCTGGGCCCTGTGAGGTGGCCTCAGGCCAGAGTCACAGCACCATGGATACTCCCTATGGTAGAAAAAGGGTCCACAGAGGAAGAGACCACAGGGCACCCTCTGCAAAATCCTCTGCAAAATGACCTGGGGAAGGAAAACAGCCCTGCTGGTGATCTTATATACAAGAGCCTCCAATCTGGCTGAGAGGCAAAGGTTTAATTAGGAGCAGCCCGGAGAACTCGGTGGGAGCTGTCCATCCGACGACAGAGAAGCAGGAGCGCTGCAGGCTGAATGGCCCTGGGAATGCTTCCCAGAAAGGATCCACCCGCTGGAATTTGTAAGAACAGCTTGTAGCCCTACAGGGGCCTAGAGTGAAGTGCGCTGGGGTGGGGTGGGAGTGGGTAAGGGCGGGAGCAGGGCACTCACTTCTGCAGCACTGCCTGCCACTCGCCAAGCCGGGCACTGATGGGGAAGCAGTGGACCGTGCCCTGGACCTTGGCACGCCACTCCCGCATGTAGTCCTCAATGTCAAACAGGAAGGGCTGCTGCCCAAAGTTGGCGTCCACAATCTCCCCAGGTGTCTGCAGGCCTACGGTGGGGTAGAGGTTGGCCTGAGGAGGAGAATGAAATGTCAGTCAGGCCCTGAGGGCAGTGGGGTTCTAAGGCCTCACCTCACCTCCATGGCTGCTGCTGGCCCATGCTTGGGCTGGGAGAGTTGCAGCAAGGCTGGAGGAGGCAGGGCGGAGTCACCTCTGTCCACCTCCCTAGCAGAGACATTATGCCCCAAAGCTTGAGGGGAGAAAGCAAAAGAAAAGCAAGCAAGGCACATCATGGAGAGTGTCCTGCCCTGTATCAGAGGCCATTGTGTCCTCAAGGCCCAAGAGCCCTTTCTGGAACTCAGCCAAAGCATACAGAAATGGGCTGGGCTCCACGACCCTGCAGACGTGCCCATGAGGGTCTGCTGCAATAGTGGGTCATGGCTCCTCTTGGAAAGATCCAGGGCCAAGGATCTCTCTGTCTCAAAAAAAATAAGACACATGAGGCTGGGCACAGTGGCTCATGCCTGTAATCCCAGCACTTTGGGAGGCCAATTTAGGAGGATCGCTTGAGCCCAGGTTTTCAAGACCAGTCTGGGCAACAAAGTGAGACCCTGTCTCTACAAAAAATAAAAAGATAAAAATTAGCCAGGTGTGGTGGTATGCACCTGTGGTCCCAGCTACTTGGGAGGCTGAGGTGGGAAGATGGCTTGAGTCCAGGAAATTGAGGCTGCAGTAAGCTGTGATTCTGCCACTGCAACCCAGCCTTGGTGACAAGAGTGAGTCCCTGTCTCAGAAAGAAAAAAAAAAAAAAAAAACCAAAAGATAGATACATGGGGGGTAGGCAGAGATGGGATGACGTAGGAAAGGAGGGAGGAGGGGAACATGGCAAAAGGGAACCGGTGGTCTAGACCCCTGGTGCTGGCAAAGGGTGAAGAGAAGCTACCCTTCCTGTTAGAGGCTCGCTAAGAGGATCTTCTGGCCAGTAGGGTGTGAGGCTCCCTGCTTTCCACCTAGCCTCTACCATGACTGGCTTTTGTCCGGTCCCTTCCTCACTTGGTGGTTCCTGTGGCTCCCCACTGCAACTGTCCAGAGCCTCGCTAGCCTCCTCCCCACTGTCACTGCAGATGGTCTTCCCAGGGCCCTGAGTCCACCCTTCACCTCCGTGCTCAGGCCATGTTCCTTCCTGAGTATCATGCACTTTTTTTTTTTGAGACGGAGTTTCGCTCTTGTTGCCCAGGCTGGAGTGCAATGGCGCGATTTCAGCTCACCGCAACTTCCACCTCCTGGGTTCAAGCAATTCTCTTGCCTCAGCCTCCTGAGTAGCTGGGATTACAGGCATGCGCCACCACACCCGGCTAATTTTGTATTTTTAGCAGAGATGGGGTTTCTCCATGTTGGTCAGGCTGGTCTTAGACTCCCAACCTCAGGTGATCTGCCCACCTCAGCCTCCCAAAGTACTAGGATCACAAGCGTGAGCCAGCGCGCCTGGCCAACCATGCATTTTTGTACCTGCACAAGGTATGGGACCTTTTCCTGTATGCTGGCTTCAGCCCACCATGGGCTCTGCACACAGAGGACCTCTCGCTTCCTTTCTTTCCCCTACCATCCTCCACACCACAGGCAAGGCCCGCCTCCTCCAGCAAGCCTTCCCTGACCATCACTGCCTACCATGTCTTTCCCCCATACCTTCTTGCATGTGGCTGCATACTGGCCATGCTCATGCCTGGTCATTTCATGTCACGTCCCCATAACTAGACCCTTCCCTAGCCAGGGTCAGCATTCTCCACCTGATTCTGTTCTCTTTGCCTAGGACCACAGCCCCTCTCTGGGGCTTCCAGGTAAGAGGGAAGGATTCTGAGCCATGGACTGGAGGTTTTAACAGGACCCTGGGTGCTATGGTCTGGGCTTCAGAGGCCCATAAGATCACAAAGGCATTTCCTGGGGCATCACTGGGGTGTCTGGGATCCCAAAGCAGCCACCAGAGTCAGCAAACCTTCCTTCCTTCCAGAACCTAGCCAGAACACACAGAGCCAGGCCAGGCTCCCAGCATCCTGGGTGGAGGCCCTGCATGTGATTAGGCCTGTGATGACTCATAATAAAGAGAGACTGGAGTACAGGTGCGGGATGGCTGGAGGTGAGGATACGCCCTGAACTAAGCAAGCAGAAAACTCCATCCTTTTCTGCTTTTTTTTTTTTTTTTTTTTGAACTAAGCAAGCAGAAAACTCCATCCTTTTCTTTTTTTTTTTTTTTTTTTGAGACGGAGGCTCGCTCTGTCGCCCAGGCTGGAGTGCAGTGGCGTGATCTCAGCTCAAAGCAAACTCTGCCTCCCGGGTTCAGGCCATTCTCCTGCCTCAGCCTCCCGAGTAGCTGGGACTACAGGCGCCTGCAACCACGCCCGGCTAACTTTTTTTGTATTTTTAGTAGAGACAGGGTTTCACCCTGTTAGCCAGGATGATCTTGATCTCCTGACCTCGTGATTCGCCCACCTCGGCCTCCCAAAGTGCTGGGATTACAGGTGTGAGCCACCGCACCCGGCCAGAAAACTCCATCCTTTTCTAAGAAGAGAAGACCCCACAAAGCTCACCTCTCTGGCTTGGGGGTGCCCTAGATAGTAGCAGATGAGTTCCCCTAGGGCACTGGCTTTCCTCAGGGATCTCTGATGGGTATGTACAGGGACTAGGTTCCCTCACAGTTCAGGAAGAATTCCCTACACTCTGCACCCCAGCTGACACACAGCTGGTTTAGACCAGTTGAGCCATGGAGGTATCTTCATTCCACCACCCTACCCGCCCCAGCCCCACAGCTGCCTTTGGAAGTGCCACAAATTACTGTCACCTGCTAAGAGCTGTAGGAAGACCAGACCTTACTGCTGGAGAGAGAGGAAGGCCAGCAAGTGCCCCTCCTGGTACCCTCAAGCTGACAGCATGGCACACATCCCTGGTTGGGGAAAGAACCAGACTCCACACCCTGCACTTGCAGGTACCACCGTGCCCCATCCCAGTCAGCCCCCAGAAACCCAGGAGGGGAAGACTCAATAGTAGTACTCACCGGGAGGTCTGTGAAGGCTATACCTGTGGGGGGAAAGGAACAGTCATCAGGGCCAGCCCCTGGGGCTACTCTGCCTCTGCACCCCATGGTGGAGCCAGTGCTAGGGCTGGGTAGTTGTTTTTTTTGGTTTGTTGTTGTTGTTTTGAGACAGAGTCTCCCTCCGTAGCCCAGGCTGGAGTGCAGTGGTGCGATCTTGGCTCACTGCAACCTCTGCCTCCTGGTTCAAGCAATTCTCTGGCCTCAGCCTCCCCAGTAGCAGAGATTACAGGTGCCCACCACCACGCCTGGCTAATTTTTGTATTTTTAGTAGAGGCAGGGTTTCACCATGTTGGTCAGGCTGGTCTTGAACCCCTGACCTCAAGTGATCTGCCCGCCTCAGCCTCCCAAAGTGCTAGGATTACAGGCATGAGCTACTGTGTCCAACTGGGCAGGTTTTTTTTTTCTTTTTTTTTTGAGATGCAGTCTCACTCTGTCGCCCAGGCTGGAGTGCAGTGGTGCGATCTCGGCTCACTGCAAGCTCTGCCTCCCCGGTTCACGCCATTATCCTGCCTCAGCCTCCCAAGTAGCTGGGAATACAGGCGCCCACCACCACGCCGGGCCAATTTTTTCTATTTTAGTAGAGACGAGGTTTCACCATGTTAGCCAGGATGGTCTCGATCTCCTGACCTTGTGGTCTGCCCACCTCAGCCTCCCAAAGTGCTGGGATTACAGGCGTGAGCCACTGAGCCCGGCCCCAGGCTAGGTAGTTTTAATTAGACCATGGCCTTCTCTTCACTGGCGGCCTGGCCAGAAGTGAAATCAGATGCTTAGGCAGGTGCATAGCTCCTCCACCCGCAAAGAAAGCCTGCTAAGGGGAACTAAATCCAAAAGATCTATCCCCTGCGGCCCTTCAGGCCTGATACTTCTCTTGATTTAACACATATTTATGGAAACCTATTGTGCATGCCAGATCCTTTTTTGGAGAAGGGTCTCACTCTGTCGCCCAGGCTGGAGTGCAGTAGCACAATCTTGGCTCACTTCAACCTCTGCTTCCCGAGTTCAAGCAATTCTCCTGCCTCAGCCTCCCGAGTAGCTGGGACTACAGGCACATACCACCATGCCCAGCTAATATATATTTTTGTATTTTTGGTAGAGACGGGGTTTCACCATGTTGGCCAGGCTGGTCTTGAACTCCTGACCTCAAGTGATCTGCCCACCTCGGCCTCCCAAAGTGCTGGGATTACAGGTGTGAGCTACCGCGCCTTGCCCCTTTTCCATCCATTACTTCATCTGATCCTCACACCAACTCTGGGAAGCAGGCTTATTGCATTTTACAAAGGAGAAAAATAAGCCTCAGAGGTTCGACAATTTGCCAGTAGTCATAAAGCTAGCAAAAGTGGTGGGGCTGGATTTGTTCCTAGTCCAATGCTTCAATGTCATCCCCAAGCTGACAGAGAAGTGGAAACAGGGAGGGTGGCAGCTGCCTATCTCCAGTCCATACTCAGTCAGAGTCCTCAGAGGTTCCAAGCTGGCAAAGTTCAGGTTAACAATGGCCTGTGTGGAAGGATCTCTTGAGAACAGAAGTTCAAGACCAGCATGGGCAACATAGCGAGGCTCCGTCTCTACAAAATATATAAAATTAGCTGTGGTCCCAGCGACTTGGGAGGCTGAGGCAGGAGGACAACTTGAGCCCTG
This sequence comes from Pan troglodytes, assembly GCF_028858775.2. Classification (NCBI taxonomy): domain Eukaryota; kingdom Metazoa; phylum Chordata; class Mammalia; order Primates; family Hominidae; genus Pan; species Pan troglodytes. The sequence goes on from NC_072416.2 coordinate 65,788,836, forward strand.
CAGGTTGAGGCTGCAGTGAGCTAGTATGATTGTGCCACTGGGTTCCAGCTTGGGTGACAGAGCAAGACCCTGTCCCAAAAAAACAAAAACAAAAAACAGCCTGTCAAAAACCCTCCTGCCAAGAGAAGTGGTTGCATTTCTAGGGACCTCAGCTCTGAATTGGAAGTGAGGGTAGACGGGAGTGGGACCACAACTATATAAGCAGGCTACCAGAGCACCCATGTTCTTCAAACTGAGAAATGACAAATGACTCAGGACCAGTGGAGGCTCTCCAAGGACTCAAAGCCCTCTCATTTTTTAGATAAAGTCTTTTTTTTTTTTTTGAGATGGAGTCTAGTTCTGTCGCCCAGGCTGGAGTGCAGTGGTGTGATCTCGGCTCACTGCAAGCTCCGCCTCCCAGGTTCACACCTTTTTTTTTTTTTTTTTTTTTTTTTCCCTGAGACGGAGTCTTGCTCTGTCCCCTAGGCTGGAGTGCAGTGGTGTGATCTCAGCTCACTGCAAGCTCCGCCTCCCGGGTTCACGCCATTCTCCCGCCTCAGCCTCCCAAGTAGCTGGGACTACAAGTGCCCGCCATCATGCCCGGCTAATTTTTTTTTGTATTTTTAGTGGAGACGGGGTTTCACCGTGTTAGCCAGGATGGTCTCGATCTCCTGACCTCATGATCTGCCTGTCTCAGCCTCCCAAAGTGCTGGGATTACAGTCGTGAGCCATCATGCCCGGCAGATAAAGTCTTATATTTCCCAGAAGCTCCTGAGCTTTTGGCCTCTGAGGTTTTCAAACTGCTGATTCCTTAGAGATCTCCAGTCTGCTATCCAACCCCTGCCCAGAAAAGAAACTGAAGCCCTGCAAAATAGAACAGGGTCTATTCTATTTTGGGTCTGACAACAGGTCTCCCAGAAACCTGGCCGGAATCATGCCAGCCAGCACATACCACATGCTTCCTCTATGCTGGGCACTGGACTGAGTGTCTTATAAGGCACTATTCAATCCTCAGAACAACCTTGGAAGATGTATACTACCTCTGACACTAGTTCACATATGAAAAAACCAAGATGCAGAGAGATGGTTTATATTCTTTGTTCGGCTATTTTGTTTGCTTCTCACTAAGGGACGCTCATAAGCCGCATGGTCTGCCTGTCTGAAGCCACTTTTGGGCCCCACATGCACAGTCGGCATGACTCTGGCATGCTGGCAGGACTGAATCCAGAAATCTCTCTGTACCCAGGAGAAGACCCCAATGTCCACCCTCCAGGTCTGCCCAGGAGCTGCCCTCATGGATCTCAGCATGGCCAGGATATTGCTTACTCCAGGGCTCATGGCGGAGTCCCCAGGAAGCCTGGAAAAAGGGAGTCCAAGCTCCGTAAATTATATATAGTGTGACCTTTGGCAAGTAACCCAACCTCTCTGAGCTCATCTGAAAAAAAGAGATAATATCGATATCTCGACTTCAAGGAAAAAGGGAGAAAATGAGACATTCTGTGAAAGCTACTTCATGAACCCTAAGGTCTAGGTATAAGTCAGCTGCGGTAATGCCACAGGGTGAGGCAACTGCCACACTTTTGGTCAGGGGATGACCTACCCAGGCTTGCCCAACTCTGCCTCACAATGGCACCCAGGAAGGATAAGGCCTTGAGGTGCTTCCAGGAGAATGAGGAAAGACGCTACTCCACCCACTACTGCACTGGACAAGGGCAACACTGCTCCTCCAGCCTGCAACATCATTTTGATGGCAAGATCTGAGTTGACCCATGGGAAGAAGGTTCAGGCAAAGATCCAGGATGCAAACGGGATAGCTGAACTTGCTGATAAGGAGTACCCAGAGCCAAACAGACACAGGTCAGGGACCGCTGAGGCTGAGAACATAAAGACCTTGTGGGAAAGCACAGAGCTGTGTGGAAATGACTGTGAGCACATGGACCACTTGCAAATGAGACATCAGTCCGTATCTCCGTTCACTCATTCCTTCATCCTTCTACCAAGTATTTGTTGTCACAAGACTAGAGAAACAGTTGCAAACCTGGCCCTCAGATTCCAGCAAGAGAGATGGCACATGACTAAGAATTACGCAGACAACTGACCAATGGCACATAGTGCAAGGGCTGTTGACAGAGGAAAGGAGCAGGGAGGCCAGAGGCAGGAGACATCATTCCGCTGCTGTAAAGTGGGGAAGGGATCGATTCTGAAGCACATTATTGATAAGATGGCTTGGGAAAAGGAAACAGAGACAGTAGAAGATTCACCATGCATTCTGTCACTCCAACTTCACTGCTTTTCCGTTAAATTTTGTAATCTAAAAATGCAGGGGACAGGCCATATCCCGTTTTCAGTAAGGTCTCAATAATATCCATGTGGAAAAAATGGAAAAATATGAGCTTCAGGAACTAAGTGATTCTTTTTTTTTTTTTTTTTAATATATAGGGACGGGGTCTCACCACTTGCCCAGGCTCATCTCGAACTCCTGGGCTCAAGCAATCTGCCTACCTCGGCCTCCCAAAGTGCTGGGAATACAGGCGTGAGCCACCGCGCTCAGCCAACTTAGTGATTCTTAAATGGCTGATGTCTTCCAGGACAAGCTCAACTATACACTGAAGGGCTCAAATCTTAACCTTCTCTTCTTCCTATATTTTTTAACAGTAACTTCATGAAAACATAAACACAAACAACAAATTTTAGATTAATACAACACTGAAAAGGGTATCAAATATTTGAGATAGAACAAGTAAGAACACAGAAGGTGTTGACAGGCTGGAAAAAAAGTCAAAATACTACCAGATGAAATTTAATTACAAGATGTGTGAGGTCTTGGATGGGGGTCTATGAAAAGCATCCACTAAGGAGATGGATGTCTAAAAACAGCCTAAGGGCTTGAGGTGACATTAAAGTGGCCATCTGCTCTCTATGGGACCTTGGGACTTGACTGACAAAGAGCTCATGGCCCTTTGGTGGTCCCGGTGCACATGAAAGGCCTGAAGGAGAGAGATGCAGGTGCAGAGGGAACAGTAGAGTCTGCCCCCATCCGTGAGCAAAATGTGGGCAAGCTGGAGGGATGTGAGGAAGGCAGCTATACAAGGGGGCTGGTGAAGGGGGGCTTGGATACAGGGTGAGAGCCCACAATAGTGGCCCCTGGGACTTTGACAGCAGAACCCAGAGCCAAGAAATAGCGGAATCAGAGTGCAGAGTGGAGAGTGAAGAGCTGTCTTGAGGCCCTGGCCCACCCTCTATCCGCTAGCTCCTCACCAGCTGGTCACTAGCAACTGCAGCCAGGTGGTCATCAATTTCAGAGGAGGGTTTCTCTGATGTGCACCTAGGTCAGCTTAGCAGTGTCCGTGCTATGTTCTCGGCTGCCTAGCTACCAAGGCTTTCCTACCAACTCTTGGCTGGGGCATCCAGTTGCCCTGTGGAGGAATGCTGGCTCCTAGGCATGCAGCCCCAGCCATCAGCAATCCAATTCCCACTCAGGTCCCCTGATACTAGCTGTGCTCATCTCCTGGAGAAGTCATAGAGGGGATGTGGAGAGTTGCAGCCACCTTTTTACTGACCCTCAAGCCAAGGGAAATGGGACTTCTAGGAGTTGGGTTCCAAGCAAAATGCCCAACTCCCTTTCCTGGCAGAGCTGCTGGCAGCTGGGCTGGTAGAGTTCTGCCAGTCCTCTCCTCACTATACCATTCCATTCTGGAGAACTAGGGTGTGTAGATCGGGGACTTCTGCAAACCCAGGCAGGCAGACCAGGCTGTTAGTCACCACCTCAGGGCCAATGTGGCCAAATACCAGTTAGCACCTGGTAGGCACGGCATCAGAATAGCCAAAGTCTCTTCCTCTCAAGCCCTAATCCTAAATGTCTACGCATGTACAGGAACGCTCCTTCCAGGGATCCCACGGGCCCCATCCTCTTCCACTGATTGCTATTTCTCCTGGGTTTCTTCTCCTGGTTAAAAACAATACTAATCCAGCCATTTTCTCACCTTTCCTTCTTGCAAGTGCACCCCATCTGTCACCAAGCCCTGCAGGGCCACATCTGGGCCTTTGTCCTGCACCCATCCCTACTGCCTTACCTCAGGCCATCTGCCTCTTCCCCTGGTCTTTACTCTGGTCCATCCTTCATGGTTTCACCAGAAGCCTTTTTCAATGTTAACTGCCCCGGCTGCTGCTCATTCACCAAGAACAGACCAGAGGTCTGGCCCTATCTGACTCCCACCTGTCTGTTTACCTCCTGGACTAGTGCCACCCTCACTGCTGCTCCACAGCAACCAGCACCAAAGTCTGGGCCAGGTCACAGGCACGCAAACCACCACCACGCAACCTATGCAAGGGTTCCCCAAACTTCTCATCCAACGCCAAACCTTGCTCCAACAAGTGCCACCAAAGCCAAGATCACGACCAGGATACTGCTGTACTCTCAGCATCCTCCCTGGGCTGGATAAACGCAGCTGACTGGCTGGATGAACAAAGGCGTGCCCCTGCTACCCTCTATTCACCTGAAAGGGCTCCAATGCCTGGAAATGGTGCGGTACCCCAGAGCTCAGCAGAGGCGACACTGCCTTGAGCACTTGCCCCTGAGCCTCTCACCAACCAAAGTGGCTCCACAGAGCAGAGCCTCCAAGGTCCCTTATGCACACACCAAGGCTGTGGCCATTCTTGGTGTAGAAGCAGGTGCCATTGATGAGGTTGACACAGCAGCCGATCACGTCTCCTGTGGTGAATGTGGGACCATAGGGCTGGCCAGTCCCCGAGGAGCAGAACGAATGCCCATCATCACCATGGTAACCATAGGAATGTTTGTCCCAACCTGTGGGGGAAGAGAGCAGCAATAACTGAGTAGGTACTTGAGGGAGGAACAAGACAGTCACAGAAACCCACCCAGGTCTCTCAGCCTCTCCTCAGCCTGCCCCACCTCTGTCAGCACTCTTGGCTTCTAGCAGAGCCACCAATAGACAGAGTCTGGCTGTGAGTCCAGCAGGTGACTGCCGAAGTAGCTGATGTAGCCCCACAGAGGAATGATCCCATGCTGCGGTTAACAGGAACCAAAACCATCAGTGACCCGGAAGGAACATACCAGAGGGTGGTACAACAAGGAGGTGGTCAAGGGAAGCCTTGTGAAGGAGCGGGAGCTGGAAGTAACCTTGGAAGTGTATCTGGCAGGTTGTTTAAAATGTTTTTTTTGTTTGTTTGTTTTGAGATGGAGTCTCGCTGTCATCCATGCTGGAGTGCAATGGTGTGATCTCAGCTCACTGCAAGCCCCGCCTCCCGGGTTCTCACCATTCTCCTGCCTCAGCCTCCAGAGTAGCTGGGACTACAGGCACCTGCCACAACGCCCGGCTAATTTTTTTTTGTTGTTGTTGTATTTTTAGTAGAGATGGTGTTTCACCATGTTAGCCAGGATGGTCTCAATCTCCTGACCTCGTGATCCGCCCGCCTCAATCTCCCAAAGTGCTGGCATTACAGGAGTGAGCCACCGTGCCCAGCCTATGCCCAGCTAATTTTTTTGTATTTTTAGTAGAGAGGGGGTTTCACCGTGTTAGCCAGGATGGTCTCGATCTCCTGACCTCATGATCCACCTGCCTTGGCCTCCCAAAGTCCTGGGATTACAGGTGTGAGCCACCGTGCCTGGCCTAAAATGTATTTTATATTGAGGATTAGTTTACATATAGTAAGATTCTCTCTTTTATTTTTATTTATCTATTTTTTTTGAGACAGAGTCTCCCTCTGTCACCCAGGCTGGAGTGCAGTAGTGTGATCTTGGCTCACTGCAACCTCTGCCTCCCAGGTTCAAGTGATTCTCTTGCCTCAGCCTCTGGAGTAACTGGGATTACAGGTGTGCGCCACCATGCCCAGCTAATTTTTGTATTTTTAGTAGAGACGGGGTTTCAACATGTTGGCCAGGCTGGTCTTGAACTCCTGACCTCAGGTGATCCTCCAGCCTCGGCATCCCAAAATGCTAAGATTACAGGCGTGAGCCACCGTACCTGGCCGATTCTCCCTTTTAAACTGTACAATTCAAATGAGTTTTAACAAATGTATACAGTTGCATTACCACCACCACGATCAACACACAGAACATTTCCATCACTCTAAAGCTGAGCATGGTGGCTCATGCTTGTAATCCTAACACTTTGGGAGGCTAAGGTGGGAGGATCACTTGAGGTCAGGAGGTCAAGATCAGCCTGGGACAACATAGTGGGACCCCATCTCTATAAAAAATTTAAAAAACTGTCCAGGCGCGGTGGCTCACACCTATAATCCCAGCACTTTGGGAGGCTGCAGTGGGTGGATCAACTGAGGTTGGGAGTTCAAGACAAGCCTGACCAACATGGAGAAATCCCGTCTCTACTAAAAATACAAAATTAGCCGGGCATGGTGGTGCATGCCTGTAATCCCAGCTACTCAGGAGGCTGAGGCAGGAGAATCACGTGAACCCAGGAGGCGGAGGTTGCAGTGAGCCGAGATCGCGCCATTGCACTCCAGCCTGGGCAACAAGAGCGAAACTCTGTCTCAAAAAAATAAAAAATAAAAAAATTTTAAAAATGAGCCAGGTGTGGCCGGGCATGGTGGCTCACACCTGTAATCCCAGCACTTTGGGAGGACGAGGCGAGCGGATCATGAGGTCAGGAGATCAAGACCATCCTGGCTAACACGGTGAAACCCCGTCTCTACCAAAAATACAAAAAATTAGCCGGGCATGGTGGTGGATGCCTGTAGTCCCAGCTACTCAGGAGGCTGAGGCAGGAGAATGGCATGAACCTGGGAGGCAGAGCTTGCAGTGAGCCAAGATTGCGCCACTGAACTCCAGCCTGGGTGACACAGCAAGACTCCGTCTCAAAAATAATAATAATAATAAATTAGCCAAGTGTGGTGGCGCCTGCCTATAGTCCCAGCTACTTAGGAGGCTGAGGCAGGAGGATTATTTAAACCCAGGAGTTCAAGGCTGCAGTGAGCTATGATCATGCCAGTGTACTTCAGCCTGGGCAACAAAGTGAGACCCTTTCTCCTCCAAAAAAAGTTCCCTCAGGCCTCTTGGGAGTCAATTTGTTCCATCCATTCCCAGTCCCCGGCAACACTAATCTGATGTGTTCCTATGGTTTTGCCTTTTCCAGAATTTCACATAAATGGAATCATAGAACATGAGGTGTCTTGCCTGGCTTCTTAGACTTAGCACAATGCATCTGCGATCCATCCATGTTGTTAGGAGAAGCAGTGTTCCATTCCTTTTTATTGCTGAGTAGTACTCCATGTTATGGATACACCCCAGTTTTTCTATCTGTTCATACACCAGTTGATGACATTTGAGTTGTTATAATTTTTAGCTATTATGAATAAAGCCAACAAATATTTGCTTTAAGGTATTTGCACAGACACATGTTTTCATTTCTCTTGGGTAAATACTTACAAGTGGTATTACTGGGTTATAAGATAAGTGTATGTTTAATTTGATAACAAACTGTCAAACTGTTTTCCAAAGTGGCTGTGCTATTTTGCATTCCAACCAGCAATGTATGAGTTCCATATCTTCTTCAGTATTTACTATACTCAGTTTATTTTTTTTAATTTTGGCCTTTTAGTGTATATATAATGGTTTTAATATCATTGTGGTTTTAATATACATTTTCCCTATGACAAAATATACTGAGTGTCTTTTCATGTACTCATTTGCCACCTATTTGTTGGAAAACTATTCAACTGTCTTTTCAAATTTTTAACTCATTTTTTATTGGGTTGTTTATTGTATTGCACTTGTTTATCGTATTGCACTGTAAAGGTTCTTGATGTAGTTCAGATACAAGTCCTTTTATGTTTTGTGAGTATTTCTTCCAGTCTATGGTTTATCATCATTTTTGTTTGTTTGTTTGTTTGTTTGGTGAGAAAGGGTCTCACACTCTCTCGTCCAGACTGGAATGCAGTGGCCCAATCTCAGCTCACCACAATCTCCACCTTCCAGGCTCAAGGGATTCTCCCACCTCAGACTTCCGAGTAGCTGGGATTACAGGCACGCGCCACTACCAGCAGGCTAATTTTTGTATTTTTAGCAGAGTCGGGGTTTCACCATGTTGGCCAGGCTGGTCTCGAACTCCTGACCTCAAATGATCCACCCACCTCGGCCTCCCAAAGTGTTGGGATTATAGGCATGAGCCATGGCGCTTGGCCTCATTTTCTTTTCTTTTTTTTTTTTTTTTTTTTTTAAGACGGAGTCTCACTCTGTCGCCCAGGCTGGAATGCAGTCGCGTGATCTCGGCTCACGGCAAGCTCCGCCTCCCAGGTTCACGCCATTCTCCCACGTCAGTCTCCCGAGTAGCTGGGACTACAGGCGCCCGCCACCATGCCTGACTAATTTTGTTTTTGTATTTTTTAGTAGAGACGGGGTTTCACCATGTTAGCCAGGATGGTCTTGATCTCCTGACCTCACGATCCACCCACCTCAGCCTCCCAAAGGGCTGGGATTACAGGCGTGAGCCACTGCGCCCGGCCCTCATTTTCTTAATAATGCCTTTCGAAGGTGGGCTGTGATCGTGACTGGGACTGTGTTGACTCTCTAGATCAATTTGGAGAGAATAGGTAGCTTAACAATATTAATTATTCTGGCCGGATGCAGTGGCTCAGGCCTATAATCCCAGCACTTTGGGAGGCCGAGGCAGGAGGACTGCTTGAGCCCAGGAGTTTAAGACCAGCCTAGCCAACATGGTGAAACCCTGTCTCTACCAAAAATACAAAAAAAATTAGCCGGGCTTGGTGGCAGGCACCTGTAATCCCAACCACTCAGGAGGCTGAGGCAGGAGAATCGCTTAAACCCAGGAAGGCGGAGGTTGCAGTGAGCCAAGATCACGCCACTGCACTCCAGCCTGGGCAACAAGAGCGAAACTCCGTCTAAAAAAAAAAAACAAAGTGCATGGTACTCAGGAAGGAAAAAATATATATATTACTATTATTTGTAAAGATAGGGTCTTTCTATGTTGCCCAGGCTGGTCTCAAACTCCTGGCCTCAAGCAATTCTCCCACCTCTGCACCAAGGTTTTAGAAAAGGGGAGAGGGGAGTGAAAAAGGGAGGAGGATGTGCAGGCAAAGGCATGAGTACAGGTGGGGCAGGAGTGGTGGAGCTGCAGAAGGTTCGACTGCCTGGCTAAGGAGTAGAAATGGAACCCACAGAGCCATGACAAGCCCAGGACCTGCACAGGCTGGGGAGCTGATGGGCTGACAGGCAGGTCTACTCCCCAGGCACCCCTCCAGGTAGCTTCCCCAGTGTCTGCCTGCTTCCTCCTTGGGGCCTAAGCAGCATACCATAGGAACATGCTTAAGCACATCCCTCTCCTCCCAAGTGGCATGGGTAGAGGCTCTCTCCTGAGTAGAGGATCTGAGTAGCCAGAAAGCAGGGCAAGGCTCAAACATTCACAGCACATGTTGTGTACGTGAATAGACGAGGGCACAGGGTGTGGGCAGGCAGCAAGCAAAGGTGTGGGAGTGAGAAAAGAAGGATAACAGGGCCAAGGGCTGACAAGAGAGGCAGAGAGTGTGACTAGAGAGGTGACACAGCCCAGACCCTGGAGCCTAAACTCAGCATTTAAATCAGCGAGCACAAAGGAAGTTGTCCCCTTGGTCACAGCACCCATCCCAAGCCTAGTGTACCCTGAGCTTTCACATCTTTTTATCCAGGAAGCCTCTATTTAAACAAAGATTCTCCAGCACCCACAGCGGGAAACAGGCCAAGACTGAACGGCTCTCAGAAACTGGTGGAGGCCCTCAGCCCTGCTGGTGCCTCCTGCATCTCCCCACCACCATCACCAGGAAACCAGTGTGAGAGCTGCTTGAGACTGGCTTTAGGAAGGCCAAAGCCTCTACCTGGATCCAGGCTCTATTCTCACCTTCTGAATTCCCCAAAGACATTGGAACTGCCTGGCTCAGGGGACATGTTGCTGCTCTGAGCATCAACTCAGCTCCTAAGCTCACCAGGCCCAGCAGTGGGAGAGGCCTTTCTGTTGCTAGTGGGTATGCAAATCATTTGACCTCAGAGAAATAGCTCTTTTGGGACAGAACAATGCCTATTCCCCACCAAGAGGCAGGCTCATGAGGCCGTCACAGTCAAGGCCTTTTCTCAGGCATCAACTTGGGAGACACTATGGCTCCTGATGGCAGCGGCTGTTCCCCTGGTCTATAGCAGGCTATAGATGAGGGCGGCCAGCTGGACAGCAGTGAGGAGCAAAGTGAAAATCATCCCTCCAGGTCTGGCTCAGACTGTGGTGGCCCCAGGCATGCCCACCAGCTTGCCCTGACAGGATCCACAACCATGGGCCACACCAGCCACAATAGCCCTCCTCCTACCCCTGCCCCTCATCCTTCAGATAGAGCACAGGGATTTCCCACTGCAAGGCAGTAACTGACAACAATGTGGCAACCTGTTAGGAGGGCACCCATAACCCTGTGTGTTTGGCACAGCACAACAGATGTTGCCAGGGGTCTGGGATGCCAGGAGGTAAGGTGGGGCTCTCCTCAATGCTCCTTGACCTGCACAGCCCCCTAAAGCCAAGTCCACTGCTTATGTGGCCATGGGGGCACACCATCCAGCAAAGCCACTGCCCATTCCACCCTCCCCAAATAGTCTTTCAGGAAGGCTGCTTGCTGCTCCTCCGGGTCCTCTTAGAACTATGCCCAAGAACTAGTGGTATCCACTCTGTCCTCCCCTCTTGCCAGTGCATCATGATCCAGTTCAAATTCCTGCCTCCTGGAGTCTTTCATAACATCTTTTGGTTCTCCCCTTGCACACTGCCCATATCCCTGGTCCACTGCCTGATGCCTACCAAACCTCTTCAATCACCAGTCACTGTTCCTGGGACTGTCCATGCCCCCTCCCCCAAGATCATGAGCTCCTTGGTACAGGGGCCAAATGATCTCAGGAAAGTTCCTCCAGTGCCCAGCATGTCAGGAGTCCGAAAGGTGGTACAGGTGTGTGCACAAGCACATATGTGTGTTTATGTGCCACCAGTGACCAGCCCCAGCTGTCAGCCTGCCTCTTTCTCACACAAGGATGATCCTGTATGACAGATTTTTATGCAAATTTTACTGTCCAGGAGGTATAAGACATAAGCTGGAAGGTTTCCTTTTTTCACTTTCTTTTTTTTTTTTGAGACGGAGTCTCACTCTGTTGCCCAGGCTGGAGTGCAGCGGCGCAATCTCGGCTCACTGCAAGCTCCACCTCCCAGGTTCACGCCATTCTCCTGCCTTAGCCTCCCAAGTAGCTGGGACTACAGGCACCCGCCACCACGCCTGGCTAATTTTTTGTATTTTTAGTAGAGACGGGGTTTCACTGTGTTCGCCAGGATGGTCTCGATCTCCTGATCTCGTGATCTGCCCACCTCGGCCTCCCAAAGTGCTGGGATTACAGGCGTGAGCCACCACGCCCAGCCCCTTTTTTCACTTTCTCAGGTTAGAACAGTAGATACTCTAGAAAACCTAACAACAATTTGGTCATTTGATTTATGAAAGCTCATGAAATCACCAGGAAGACTACTTAGTCAGTGATTCAAGGATATTTGGGAGATATTTTTGTCTCAGTGTATGGGAGTTCAATATCCACTATGAAAACAACAGATGCTTAAATTTTCAAAGACCTAAAATTAAAATAAGTATTTTAAACACTTTTCTTTAAAAATAAACTATATAACTATTTTGACAAAACGAGCACAGAATTTTTAGATTTTGCCTGTAATCCCAGCACTTGGGAGGATGAGGTGGGAGGATCACTTGCGGCCAGGAGTTTGAAACCAGCCTGGCCAACACAGTGAAATCCCATCTCCACTTAAAAATAGAAAACTTAGCTGGGTGTGGTAGCACATGCCTATAGTCCTAGCTACTTGGGAGGCTGAAGCATGAGAATCACTTGAACTGGGGAGGCGGAGGTTGGAGTGACCTGAGATTGTGCCAATGCACTCCAGCCTGGGCAACAGAGCAAGATGTTGTCTCAAAAAAAAAGGCCAGGCTCAGTAGCTCACGCCTATAATCCCAGTACTTTGGGAGGCTGAGATGGGCAGACCACCTGAGGTCAGGAGTTTGAGACCAGCCTGGCCAACATGGAGAAACCTCATCTCTACTAAAAATACAAAAATTAGCTGGGCGTGGTGGCGTGCTCCTGTAATCCCAGCTACTCAGGAGGCTGAGGCAGGAGAATCGCTTGAACCTGGGAGGCGGAGATTGCAGTGAGCTGAAATTGCGCCACTTCACTCTGTCTCAAAAAGAAAAAAAAAAGAAAGAATTTTAAAATTTTTAACTCTGGCTATAAATATGGATTTTAAATTAAAACAAAAACCAAAGAGCTCAATTAAAAAAAAAAATTAGAATCAATTCAGGATTCACCATCACCTCAGTTTGGCTAGAAAAGAGATAAGTTTTCTGCTTTTCCAATTCCCAAATGATTTATCAATTTTTACAGATTTTCCCAGAGGGGAAAAATACACAGTACCTGTTACAGGCCGGATAAGACCCCCACCCCAAAGATGTCCATGGTCTAATCCCCAGAACCTGTGACTATGTCACCTTTCATGGTAAAAAGGATTTTGCAGAAGTGATTAAGTTAAAGCCCTTGAAGTAGGGGATGACAGTGGATTATCCAGGTGGGCCAATGTAATCACAGGGGTCTTTATGAAATGGAAGAATCTTGCCTCACTGCTGGCTTTGAAGATGGAGGATGCAGCCATGAGTCAAGGAACACAGGAGGCCGCTAGAAGCTAGAAAAGGCAAGGAATGAATTCTCCCCTAGGGCCTCCAGAAAGAACGCAGCCCTGCCAATATCTGGATTTTAGAATTTCTGTTCTCCAGAACTGTAAAATGATTATTTCAAGCCAACATTGTTGTTACAGTAGCAACAGGAAATCTGAACCTATTCTGGTCAGGGGTCTGCCATTACAGAGCTGTAATATATCTTCAACTGAAGCTATCAATATTTTTTTCCAGACACAGTAAGTGTCTGTGTGTATATATAAGGTATATACCTTATATATATATATTTATACAAGGATGTGTGCAAAAGGCAGTTGGAGGTTGAAAACAGAATGTTGCATACCTCATTTAGTATCACTGGCTGCTGCAGCAGCATGGTTTATGGCCACCGTGTTGCCTTCACATCCTCTGGAAAGGACAAGCACTATCTGCTTGCCACCAAATAACCAACAAAGGCCTGCCCCAGGGAGTTTGCAAAGTGGGAGTAGGAAGTGTGAAAGGAATAAAGACAGGGAAAATGTAAATAAACAAATAGGAAAACAAGAAATACCTGGTAGATCAAGTATGCTCTAAAGAAAACAAGGCTGGGCTGGGTGCAGTGGCTCATGCCTATAATCCCAGCATTTTGAGAGGCCAAGGCAGGAGGATTGCTTCAGTCCAGGTGTTCGAGACCAGCCTGGGCAACATGATGAGACCCCATACCTACAAAAAAATACAAAAACTAGCTGGGTGTGGCGGTGTGTACTTGTGGTCCCAGCTACACAGGAGGCTAAGTTGGGAAGATTGGATCATGCCACTGCACTCTAGCCTGGGAAACAGAGAGAAATCTCATCTTAAAAAAAAAAAAAAAAAAAAAAAAGGCTGTGTGCAGCGGCTTATGCCTGCAATCCCAGCACTTCGGGAGGCCAAGGCAAGTGGATCGCTTGAGCCCAGGAGTTTGAGACCATCCTGGACAACATGGTGACACCCCACCTCTACAAAAAATACAAAAAATTAGCCAGGCACTGTGGTGCGCACCTGTAGTACTGCTGAGGAGGGAGGATCCCTTGAACCCAGGAGTTTGAGGTGGCAGTGAGCTATAATCGTGCTATTGCACTCCAGCCTGGGCAATAAAGATTCTATTTATAAAAGAAAAGAAAATGCAAAGCCAGATGATGGGCTAGCAATGGGAGGGGGGATGAGGACTGACTGGAATGGGGTAGTCAATTGAGTTCTTGCTGAGAGGGTGACTCCTGAGCAGAGGTCTGCTGGACAAGAGGAACAGAAGAAAAAACCTTTGGGGTAAAGGGTATGAACTCAGCATGTCTGAGAAACAGAAAAGCATCCAGTGGGGCTGGAGCTGAGCGAGACTTAGGAAAGACTCAGAGCAGAGTGGGCAGGACTCGCCAGGTGTGAGTGCAGCTAATGAGAGAGGAAAAAAGGATGGCACCCAGGTTTCTGGCCTGAGCAAACAAGTACATGGTGGCACCATTTATCAAGAGAAAAGGAGGCTGGTCGCGGTGGCTCACGCCTGTGATCCCAGCACTTTGGGAGGCTGAGGCAGGCAGATCACGAGGTCAGGAGATCGAGACCATCCTGGCTAACATGGTGAAACCCCGTCTCTACTAAAAAATACAAAAAATTAGCCGGCGTGGTGGCGGGCCCCTGTAGTCCCAGTTACTCAGGAGGCTGAGGCAGGAGAATGGCGTGAACCTGGGAGGCGGAGCTTGCAGTGAGCAGAGATCGCACCACTGCACTCCAGCCTGGGCAACAGAGCAAGAGTCCTTCTCAAAAAAAAAAAAAAAGAGACAAGGAAGATGGGTGGAAGGAACAGGCCCTTCGGAGGTGCTAAGCTTGAGATGTCTTATTAGACATCCAAGTAGCCAGCGGCTGAACAAGGCAGGTAAGATGGTGGCAGGTCCAGGGACTTTGTGGCTCCTTCTCAGATGCAGAAAGTCCGTGATGGGGAACACTCATTAAACAGTGGTGTGGACAGAAAACTTTGAGTGAAGTCACTGGAGGATTTTCCTCCTGTGTTGTCCTGATACATACAATGGTTTTCTGTTTTTCCTTTGTGAGAAAGATTCAGGCTAGCTAAGGGCTAGAAAGGACAGGACAAACATGCACCAAAGGCACCAGAAGCCCAAAGGAGTTGAGGAGATGATGGATTCAGTCATCCACCCCTTGTGAACCTGCTCCCCAGGCCTTGAGAAGTTGTACAGTGGAGAGGATCTGGCACTACACTGCCGTCTTGAGAAACTGGAAACCAGAAGGCCAGGGCTTAGCCCCGGCCCCATATTTTGCAGTGAGTCTGTTGTCAGCCTCAGGCTAGGATCCTCACACAGGCAGACTGGCCTCTGTTAGAAAGAGACTGTAGCCCTGGGTGCCAGGAAAGCCAGTGGGGCTGAAGTGCTTCTGCTCTCTGGTTCTGGCCACAGCACTGTTCTTCCCGTGATAGGCCCTGGCCAGTCACTCATCCTCAGACCTCGGACCCTGGTTCCCTTCTCTACAAAATGAGAGAAGAGGGAGTAGGCATGGTTGTCAAAGGGCCCTGGATGTCTACTTGTAGGAAACATTCTAAGACTCCAACCCACTTGCAGGTATGATAAATCCCATCAGAGGACAGAGGAAACTGAGGCACTAAGAGGCTGACTGGAGGCCTGTGGTCATGTAAATAACACTTCTCCCCTCCTCTGAGGGACACCCAGGGGAGCACCAAGCAGGTACTTGTGATGGTGAAGCCACCTCCTCCTTCCCGACCCAACCACCCAGCACCATGCCTAGGGTGCTGCCCTTCCCATTAAGAGAGGGTCCAGCAATTATGCCTGGGTGAGCAGCCCCTCCAGCCCCACCAACTTCTGCTTCAGAACTGGACAACCCTTTTCCCACTCCCACCCTGAAGCCAAAGTCAGCAACTTTCTAAACATGCACCCCTCCCTAGGTGGGTCTAGAGAGAGGATGGAGATGTGCCTAGAAGTGAGAGTTGTGACCTGCACCATGAGGCCAGAGATGGCTGTCTCAGAGGGGACTGGGATGTGAGGGCCAGAAAAGAACAAGTGGGCTGGGCATGGTGGCTCACACCTGTAATCCCAGCACTTTGGGAGGCCGAGGTGGGTGGATCACCTGAGGTCAGGAGTTCAAGACCAGCCTGGCCAAGATGGCGAAACCCCTTCTCTACTAAACATATAAAAATTAGCCGGGCATTGTGGTACATGCCTGTAATCCCAGCTGCTCCGAAGGCTGAGGCAGGAGAATTGCTTGAACCTGGGAGGCAGAGGTTGCAGTGAGCTAAGATCGCGCCATTGCACTCCAGCCCAGGCGACAGAATGAGACTCTGCCTCAAAAAAAAAAAAAAAAGAACAAGTGGACATGGCTGCCTGGGTCAGGCCCTGCAGGGAGTCACATCCGGCTGGCTCTGGGTCAGAAGGACGCCTGAGGCCACATGAGGGGGACAACACTCTGACAGAGAGGACCACCCAACTAACCATTCTTCTGTCTCCAAAGAGAATAAGCCTTGTCACTCCCAGAGAGAAGTGATGGGCAGTTAGCCTGGCACCCATACACAAAAGTCTATGCCCGGCCATGTCAGGTACTATGAAATGCCAGTGACGCAAGGAGAAACCAAGCCACATTTGAACCAGCAGGCAGGAGGCCCCAGGTGGCCAGTGCAGATGCTCTGGCACCACCCACTTCCCCCTGCATCGTCACTCAGACAGAAAGTCACAGTCACAGAAATGCCAGGGTGGCTGCAGAAATCGTTTATCACCTTGGCACTCCCAGGTAACATCCCTGGACAGTGCCCTAGAGATGGGAGACTCCTGTAGGGTGCCAGGGACTCCAGCGTGACCGTTCCAGCAGCCCACCCATGCCACTACCATCTGCCAGGGCAGATCCAAGGCCTCAGTCCCAGGGCAGTGAGGAATGGAGAACACTCCTACTGCTGAATGGAAAGATTTCCTCAGAAGCCGCAAGTTAGTCTGGAACCCTGGAAGGGGCTAGGGCTGTGCCTGACCACCAGGTTCTGGTCCTGGCCCACGGCTGACCAGGACACAGGGGCCAGCTACATCTCCCTCACAAAGATAACCTGAGGCCAGGCGCGGTGACTCACGCCTGTAATCCCAGCACTTTGGGACGCTGAGGCGGGCGTTCAAGACCAGCCTGGCCAAAATGGTGAAACCTCGTCTCTACTAAAAATGTAACAATTAGCCAGGTATAGTGGCGGGTGCCTGTAATCCCAGCTACTTGGGAGGCTGAGTCAGGAGAATCGCTTGATGCCGGGAGGCAGAGGTTGCAGTAAGCCAAAATTGCACCACTGCACCCCAGGCTGGGTGAAAGAGTGAGACTCTGTCTCAGAAAAAAAACAAAAAACAAAACAAAAAAAACCCCAAAAAGCTAGCCTGAGCACTGATCACCAAGCCAGTCATCTCTTCCCAACAAATGGGTCCCAGTCATCACTCACTGTGGGTCAGAAAGACTCGAGCTCGAATCCCAATTCTGTCACTTCTTAGCCCCCAAGTTCCCTTGGCTGAACCTCTCTCTCGGAGATGGCAGGAAGATTAAAAGAGAATGTGTGCCAGGCGCAGTGGCTCATGCCTGTTATCCCAGCACTTTGAGAGGCCAAGGTGGGCGGATCACCTGAGGTCGGGAGTTCGAGACCACCCTGACCAACATAGAGAAACCCCGTCTTAACTAAAAATATTTTAAAAATTGGCCGGGCGTGGTGGCGCATGCCTGTAATCCCAGCTATTTGGGAGGCTGAGGCAGGAGAATTGCTTGAACCTGGGAGGCAGAGGTTGCGGTGAGCCAAGATGGCGCCATTGCACTCCAGTCTGGGCACAAGAGTGAAACCCCATCTCAAAAAAAAAAAAAAAAAGAGAGAAAGTGCATGGGACACAAGTCCACAGGAGAGACACTCACCAGGGAGATTCCCTTTCCTCACCATCTTAAACCCTGGCTCTGCAGTAGAGTCTGGGCACTTCACATGTTCTGCTCCCTTCTGCCCAAAGGGAGTGGGTAGGGGTGGAGCTGGTGACTAGCCCCTCTCCTAATGAGTGGCCACCGACGGCAGCCCCGACCTGCTCCATTCTTGTTTCTGGCCTCCTGGGGAAGCAATCTAACCCTTGCAGCGCCAGGCAGGGTTCAACAGCCATGCCCAGTGGCTCTCAGAATGTCACTCTTGAGGCTGGCTGTGGAGGGATGAGTGCTGCGCTGGCTTGGCCAGAGTGCTTCCTGAGCATGGGGCCATGTCCAGGTACATTGCGGGACATCATGGCAGGGCTGCTCCACGAGGGTGGTCACTCACACAGAGCCATCACTCTCCAGAAATCCAGCAGACAGATGCTGTCTCCATAACCTCAACTATCTTAAAAAATCTGGCAGGAACGGCCTGGAGCAGCTCAACAATGGATAATGGGAAAGCGAAAGAGATTTTTTTTCATTCAGCAAATGCTGTGGGGTGGCATCAGAGAACACCGCTGTCACAGCACTCCCATGGCTGTTCCCCTGAGCTTTTAGAACCAAGGAACAGGACCAATGCAACCATAAGGTGATGCCTCTGGCACTGCAGGTAGGAAGGTCTGGCAGTGCCCTGGGTGCAGGGTCTTCTCTTCATGGTAGCTCAGCATGGAAGCCATGGTAAAGGGGGCAGGAGAAAAAGGCTATCTCTACAGGTAGATGATGATACCAGGGGCTGACACCAAGTGGGGCATGCCTTCCCATGGGCACCTAGGCCCTCCACTGAGATAGGACCCAGGTGTCAGCTTGAAGTCATGGGCAGGGCAAGGAACAATACAGCTAGCACCTGCAGAAAAAGGGGCCTTGCACCGATCACACCCTCCCCACTCAGAAGAAGTAGATTCCTGATGGCCAGGAATGGCCCAGGGGGGCCAGGCTGGGTCTAGCTGGGTCTGGATAGGACATGGCTCAGATGGCATCTGGTCCATCTGGCAGCACTACCTGCCAACACCTTGTCCCGACAGGACAAGCTGGCTCTGTAACCCATACTGAACTAGGAAAGGTGTTGCAGTATCCTGCAAAACTGAGGTGCAACATCAGCTTGCCAGGCTAGGTGTCTCTCTTCTAGGGCTGGGTTTAGCTTTTGCTTGTTTCCCCGAGCTCCTCTTGAGCCTCCTGGGAAAGTCATTGGATGGGTGACCTATGGTAACATATGCCTGTGGCTCTGAGTACATCGTTGGGTCCTGAGCGACGGCCAACCCCTTCTCGAAAGGAGCTCCCGGAGTGGCATCCCCACATTCCCAGGGTCTCAGGATACAGATCCTCTGCTGGCACTAGGAAGGCAGGGGACTGAATGGGAACTGGTCTCCACTCTGCTTCACCCTAATGTGGCCTCAGCCTCACCCAGGACACTTGAGAATCTCTGTTTTCAGACACTGACAAACTCAGGTTTCAGAACTGGCCCTCTGCTGTCGATGGAACCTTTTCTATCAAAGGACTTAACTTGCCCTGAAAAATCCAGTCTTAGAATGTTTACTTCTGTGAGAGAGGCTGGGGGCTAGTATTTGGAAGACGAAAACAGGACAGTATAGAGGAGGAATCCCATGCCCAGGAATAAGACTTTTTAGGTCTGGCTGAGCTGCCTCGCTTGAAAAGGCTGCTGAGCAGCCCTGGTGTGCCGGGGTGATACAGGTCTCCTGTGGGAGGAGGCCCACAGAAAAGGAACACGCACTTGCTGGCCATAGGGCCGAGGGTGCTGCCAGCCCAGGGAGGAGTGGCAGGGAAGCAGAGAGCAAATTATCTGAAACAAGCTTCTCAGCATGGACCACAGCGTCCTGCAGCACTTACACCATTAGCCACCGCTTGAATCACCAGCTAAGTACCTCTGGGGCCCAAATACCAAACCACCCTCTGTTCTGGACTGCCCTGGAGAACCTGTTGCTGCTCAGAACTACAAGGCCTGGGACGTCTACTCCTTCACTCCCATCTAGGCCATGTGCCAAGGGTCTCTCGGAATGAGAAACGACAGAATGAGAAAGGCAGAGAGGGGCAAGGCAGCACCAGATACACAAAACCAACCTATCTTCCCACAGCCCTGGTGCTGAACAGCTGCTCCAGCTAATTCAGAGACCCTCCTGTGTCATGAGCCCTTTTCCAGGCAGGGCTGCCTGGAGGCACCCTATAGGCTTGAACTACAGGGTGACAATCAGTTGGTTTCTTCCCCCTACCAGCCTCAGTCAGGCACCGGCTGACAGAGTGCCCAATCATGCCAGGGGAGCAGAGGCTTGTTCCCAGAAGGAGTGACACCCAGAAGCATAGTGGGCCCTGATGGCTCAACTCACCCAGCTCGGGAGAAGCATGGCTTCCCTCACAGAGGGACCTGGCTGCCCTACAGCAGACCCCTGTGAAGTACTGTAGATCCCAAGGTGAAAGATGCTCCAGAGAGAGGTGGTGTTAATGGTGGACACTGCAGGGACTGTCAGCTGTAACATGGGTCCCAGGCTATATGGAGCAGGAAAGAAGTGGTGCCTATTTGGCAGGTATAGACAAACAGCATTTCCAGACTACTAGAAACTCACCTACGTCAGGGCCGGGCGAGGTGGCTCACGCCTGTAATCCCAGCACTTTGGGAGGCTGAGGTGGGCGGATCACGAGGTCAGGAGATCGAGACCACCCTGGCTAACACAGTGAAACCCCATCTCTACTAAAAATACAAAAAATTAGCTGGGTGTGGTGGCAGGTGCCTGTAGTCCCAGCTACTCGGGACGCTGAAGCAGGGGAATGGCGTGAACCCAGGAGGCAGAGCTTGCACTGAGCCAAGATCGTGCCACTGCACTCCAGCCTAGGTGACAGAGCGAGACTCCGTCTCCAAAAAAAAAAAAAAGAAAAAAGAAACTCATCTACATGCCAATAATCTCTAAGACAGCAACTGCACAAAGCCACCTGCTACTGGTATTTGCTCAAAACAGAGACATCTTTCACTGGATGTGCTGTACTCTTAGGAGGACAGGGAGGAACGACATCAAACACCTTGTTATTTCTTTTCATTGCTTGCCACTCAGGCAGGGACTAGCCTCTGCCCTTGTGAACCTGGCACAGACCCCTGGTGTTCTGCCCTGATCTCTGCTATCAGTGGTTCCTCTTCCATGGCACACGCAGATGTGAAATATCAGCTGTTTGCAGAACGTGTCCTACCCAGCAGAAGCAGCTTCCTGTTGGGCCTATGCCTCTAACAGCTCACTCAGAGCAAGCCTGGTAAGGTAAGCTCTAGGGGAAGGAAAGATGCTCACTTGATCAGGACCATCCTGTGGAAGCAAAGCAGACAGCCCCTACCTCTCCTCCCCCAAAGGCCAGGGCCTGGTTGCCAGGCACCACATGTTTCAGGAGGTATGTCCCCTATCCCCAATCCCTGCTGTAGTTCTTCCAGCTATTCCTTTTCCAACAGTTACAGTCAAGGAAAGTATGCTTCAACGGGCCTGATGCTGCTTTGAGGCATTGTAGTAACTAAGGTAATGTATGTCACACCGAGCGAACAGCTGCCTGCACTACAGAAATGGCAAGGAGGAAATTATCAACTACCCAGCTCTGATGCAGCTGGGCCTCCTATCAACACAGCCTGAGTCTCCCTGGCTCTGGCTGAGGCACAAGACACAGAAGCAAGATTTGTCTTTCTCCCACCCCCTTAAAGTGCCCAAGCCTGGGAGACGCCCAAACCCCACTCTCTCCATCAACAACCCTGACTTTGTCTTCTTGCTTCCCCAGTCCAGTACCCTGGCCTCTGCCCTTCCCTGCCAGCTCACCGACACCAGGGTGGGGCTGCAGTTAGATTCACCTGCCCTGCTTCCGAGTCATTTAGCCAAGAGTTCTGACATTTTTATTTTGGGGCCACACCCGTTCCTTGGTTTCATACCTAAGAAGGCCAAAAAACACCTTGCAAAAGATAAACATCAAAACTTCCACATCTTCCAGCAGAAACCTCTGACCATGCAAACTAAGACATGCCCATAGGCTCCCAGGAAAGTCTGAGCACCACAGCCTCACTGGAGAGGGACTTTCTGTTATCATCTGCCCCAGGTTCCAAGCAAGACCCCAGGGTGTCTGCTCTCTGCGTCTAACAGCTCTACTGGCAAAGATGTCCTTGCTGAGCCAGTGCAACCTACAATAAAACACTCAAAACATCAACATCTTGACTTTGATTGCTGTGCCATCTTTTTCTATAATTTGACTACAGCTACCGTACTAAACACGCCTATTCAAACACAGAAGACCAAGCACTTGAGAGAAAAGGTAGTTTCAATGATACCTAACTCCACTCTAACACATAAACATTTATATATTTTTTATTTTTTATTTTTTTTGAGACAGAGTCTCACTTTGTCACCCAGGCTGGAGTGCAGTGGCACGATCTTGGCTCACTGCAACCTCCACGTCCTAGGTTCAAGCAATTCTCCTGCCTCAGCCTCCTGAGTAGCTGGGACTACAGGCGCATACCACCACATCCAGCTAATTTTTTATATCTTTGGTAGAGACGGGGTTTTACCACATTGGCCAGACTGGTCTTGAACTCCTGACCTCAAGTGATCTGCCCGCCTCGGCCTCTCAAAGTGCTGGAGTTATAGGCGTAAGCCACCGTGCCCGGACATACATAAACATTTATAAAAGAACTTTAAATATATAGGTACTTCCTTCTTCAGGTAGAAAAAAAAAACACACACCTTTTCTCAATAATAAGAATAGCTAATACAGCTGAGCATAGTGGCTCACACCTGTAATCCCAACATTTTGGGAGGCCAGAGGAGGAGGACTGCTTGAGGCCAGGAGTTCAAGATCAGCCTGGGCAACATAGCAAGAACCCCATCTCTAAATAAAAAACAAACAAAAAAAAATTAGCCAGATGTGGTGGTTGTGTGCCTGTAGTTCCAGCTACTCGGGAAGCTGAGGCAAGAAAATCACTTGAGCCCAGGAGTCTGAGGTTACAAGGGAGCTATGATCATGCTACTGTACTCCAGCCTGGGCAACAGAGTGAGATTCCAATCTCTAAAAAGTAAGAACAGCTAATATTTATGTACCCCTTTTCTGTGTCAGGCACTAGTCTAAGCATGTTACAGGAATTAACTCAATCCTCGTAACCATCCTATATATGAGTTAGATACTAGTATCACTTTCATTTACAAAGGGGGAAACTGAGGCAGAGCAGTAAAGTAACTCACTCCAGGTAACACAGCCGCCAGGATGCAAATGCAGCTGGTATAGCTCCAGAATCCATGCTCTGCTCCACCAGCTGACCACAGCCCTTGATGTCTATTTCCCCATATGACCAAATGTGAGTCAGGAGTGGATTCAATGACACTTAGTCCTGACATACAGAAAAGGGAGCAGTCACTACTCCTCCAGGTAGAAAGTGGTAGCAGAGCCCCTACACACAATCAGTGCCATAATGATTAGGGCAGTGGGGTGAGGCTGAGCTCCAAATGACAGCTTCAAGCTCTAGGCAGGCCGCAGGCTGATGGAGCCTGATGCAATTTACTGAAGCCCAACACACTTAGGCAAAGCACAGCAAAATGCAGAAACAACTCATCCCAAAGCCCAAGTGCATGATGCCAGGTGCTGTGCTCACTATGGGGGAGTCCCAAGGAGCTCACAATCCAGTGAGGACACTCTGGGTAAATTTGAAAGACACACACCAGGCAGGGTGGCAAGTGTCATCCCAGACATGGTTAGGGCTGAAGGGGTCAGACAAGGTTCAGTGGGGATCAAGGAGGAAGGGCAGTCCCAGGGCAAGAAGGACATCTGCCAAGGGGCAGAGCAGGGAGTGTCAGCAGCACGTTTGGCACCCTAAACAGCCATGCTGGTGTATGGCATGTGCAGAGGGCAGAGGTATAGGAAAATGAGGCTGAGCAGGAGACTGTCCACTGGGCAGAGGAGTCAGAGGCCCAAAGCAGGGAAGGGGCACAGTGCATACAGAGAGGAGAGCAGAGGCCTGTGGCGCAGATCATGGAAACCGCCAGTGGAGAGGCAATGGCAATGGGGTGGAGACAGAAGCCAGATTAAAGAGATATCTGTGGAGCAGCAGAACCACGGCTGAGGGAGAGGGAGGACATGAGATTACTCTGAGGAGTCCCACCTGGGGGCCAAAGTGGACAGTGGCTGTCAGCAGAGATGGGGAACACACGAGGATCCGGTTTTTGCAGGAAAATAACCCCAGTCTGGGGCAAGTGGGTTCACCTCTGTTGGACCTGGAGCAAAGAACTCAGGTTTCTGGAAGTGGGATCTGCTCAAGGGCAGGGTGCAATGAGTGGAGTGGCTTGAATACTCCTGCTGAGGGTACCAGCTGCCCCTTCCCTGCTTTCTCAGGGTCTGGCAAAGCACAGCCATCATTCATAGGCCTCACGAGTCTTCTGGGTCCCTCAAGGAAGGTGAGTCCTGTCCCTACCACCCCCACACCCACTTCACTCAGGTATCTGATTATTTGTTTGTTTGAGACAGAGTCCCACTCTGTTGCCCAGGCTGGAGTGCAGTGGCTCCATCTTGGCTCACTGCAACCTCCGCCTCCCGGGTTCAAGCGATTCTCCTGCCTCAGCCTCCCGAGTAGCTAGGACTGTAGGCGCACGCCACCACGCCCGGCTAATTTTTTTGTACATTTAGAAGAGACAGGGTTTCACCATATTGGCCAGGCTAGTCTTGA
Source organism: Pan troglodytes (assembly GCF_028858775.2). Classification (NCBI taxonomy): domain Eukaryota; kingdom Metazoa; phylum Chordata; class Mammalia; order Primates; family Hominidae; genus Pan; species Pan troglodytes. Next base: position 65,813,149 of record NC_072416.2, read on the forward strand.
ACTTCTGACCTCAAATGATTCTCCTGCCTCGGCCGCCCAAAGTGCTGGGATTATAGGCATGAGCCACTGCGTCCAACCAAGTACTGGATATTTTAATCAGGAACTAGACCCAAAAGGAACAGAGAAAAGAGCAGTCCAATGTACAGGTGGAAATCAGGGAGATGCAGATTATCCTCTATATTCGAGAAACACTTACTTCAGAGAGAAAGAGGCAGAGGCTCTCTCAGGCCAGTCTCATCAGTTCTTGTTGGTTTCAAACACTCAACCAGATCAGGTCCCAGAAGAAAAGGGGCTTAGTTCCACACTTGGGCCTCTCCTTCGTCCCAAGCCTCTCTTCCGAGGGCTCATAAAAGGCTAAAGACCAAGTACTTCTAAGACAGCAGCGGCTGGGCAGGCCAAGGGTAGAATTTCTAAGTTAACCTCTTTTCTTGGGCTGACTCAGATAAGGGCCGCTTAACTCACATCCTGCCCACTTGCTCCTAACAACACTGAGACTCAGTATCTAAAATGGCCATTGTACCGAGAAGCCAGAACAGAGAAAAAAATAATAATAAAATGGCCATTGCCAGGCCATTTTATTAATAAAAGCATTCTTAAAACAAATTATCAGGAACACTCTAGAGGCACACTACTCGTAGCTTGCAGTCTAATAATCTACTGTGAAGACACCAAGTCCAGCTGAATCACCTCCCATAGGGCTTGTCAATCCTGTCACAGTGAGCTATGATCATGCCACTGTACCCCAGCATGGGGGACAGAGTGAGATCCTGTCTATAAATTAAATAAAGCAATGTAAAAATAAACAGACATATGTCATTTCTGGTTCGGAAGACTAAATTTTCAGTAAGATTGAGGTTTCCCATACTAATCTATAGATTTTATGCAACACATTATCAATCTGAAATGCCAGTAGAACATTTTGGAACATTTAATAAAAGTCTGATTGATAAGGCCATCAAAGAAACAGGCATGTTGCTAATGAAATCCAAAAACAGTCTAGTCCAATAAAATGTAACGGCTATAAACTTGAACATCTTAACTATATTAAAACATTAACACTCCTCATAAATAGTACGAGAAGCAAAAACAAAAACTTTGCACAAAGATGTGTAAGTACCGGTCAAAACAGCAAACTTAGATGGGCATAGTGGCTCATGCCTGTAAACCCAGCACTTTGGGAGGCTGAGGCAGGAGAATCACTTGCCCAGGAGGCGGAGGTTGCACTGAGCCAAGATTGCACCACTGCACTCCAACCTGGGTGACAGAGCAAGACTCCACCTCAAAAAAAAAAAAAAAACATTAAAAAATAAATTAGTCAGCCAGGTGCAGTAGCTCACACCTGTAATCCCAGCACTTTAGGAGGCCAAGGCAGGTGAATCACCTGAGGCTGGGAGTTCGAGACCAGCCTGACCAACATGGAGAAACCCTGTCTTTACTAAAAATACAAAATTAGCTGGGCGTGGTGGTGCGTGCTTGTAATCCCAGCCACTCGGGAGGCTGAGGCAGGAGAATCGCTTGAACCCGGGAGGCGAAGGTTGCCGATGAGCCGAGATTGTGCCATTGCACTCCAGCTTGGGCAACAAGAGCGAAACTCCATCTCAAAAAAATAAATAAATAAATTAGTCGGGGCTGGGTGCAGTGGCTCACGCCTGTAGTCCCAGCACTTTGAGAGGCTGAGGTGGGCGGATCACGAGGTCAGGAGATCGAGACCATCCTGGCTAACACGGTGAGACCCCATCTCTACTAAAAATACAAAAAAGTAGCCAGGTGTGGTGGCGGGCGCCTGTAGTCTCAGCTACTCGAGAGGCTGAGGCAGGAGAATGGCGTGAACCCAGGAGGCGGAGCTTGCAGTGAGCCGAGATCGCGCCACTGCATTCCAGCCTGGGGAACACAGCAAGACTCCGTCTAAATAAATAAATTATAATAAATAAATAAATAAGTCAGACATGGTGGCACGTGCCTGTAGTACCAGCTACTTGGGAGGCTGAGGTGGAAGGAGCACTCGGCCCAGGAGGTTGAGGCTGCAGTGAGCTGTGACTGTGCCACTGCACTAGTCTGGAAGACAGAGTAAGACCCTGTCTCAGATAAATAAATAAATAAACAAACACCAAAGTCTCAAAATCTGGACCCAGCCTAGGCCACCACCACTACTACCTCCTACCAACCACACATCTGAACCATCCAATTGACCTGCATCTCAACCAAGAGCCTCTTGGAAATCAGCAGCGGCTGGCAGAAAGGCTTTAGCTGCTGTCGTCTTCCATCCCACCTCCCCACCAAAATACCAGGACCTTCATCTCTGTTTATGAATGATGATGCTTTCGGTTTTGCAAAATGTATGCTCATCACCAGAAATAAAAAAGTGATCCCAGAAACTGGAAAGCACCAAAAGGGATTCCGACTTCAAAACCCAGTACTGCAATGAATAACGGCAAGCTGATACAGTTTGGATGTTTGTCCCCTCCAAATCTCCTGTTGAAATGTGATTCTCAATGATGGAATGGAGCCTGGTGGGTGGGAGGTGTTTGGGTTACACTAGCATTCCTCATGAATGGCTTGGTGCCCTCCCAGCGGTAATGAGTTCACATGAGATCTGGTTGTTTGAAAAGGAGTCTGGTACCCCCCGCCCCCACACTGCTCTCTCTAGCCATGTGATATACCAGCTCCCCTTCCATTCCACCATAATTTTAAGCTTCCATAGGCCCTCACCAGAAGCAGATGCTGGAGCTAGGCATGTACAGCCCTGAATCATGAGCCAAATAAAACTCTTCTTTATAAATGATCCAGCCTCAGGTATTCCTTGACAGGAACACAAACTAACAAAAAGGCCCACTATCACCCCTGAGAGGGGTGCCCTTTACTCCATCCTCCCACCTGCCCTGTATTGGATCTGACCGGACATTCAGCTAGCCCTGTATTCTGGAAAAGCCAGGGGCATCCATCCTTCCCAGGGAGAAGTGCTATCTAGATGCAATCTGATTCCTCCTTTCCACCTTAAAGACAATCAGGGAGATGATCAGATATGGCAGGAAGTAAAACCCTGAGGAGTTGGCAGGCAGAGTGAAACAAAGACAAGTGCAATATCCACTGAACACTTAGGCCCCTTTCCCTTGCCAAAGAGAAGTGCACCCATGAGGAAAATAGATTTTCCTACAGCTTTGTATTAGCAATGTCAAAGGACATGACCAGTAGCTGGCTTCAGACCAGCCCAGAGAGGTTAAGTCTCATATTGTGAAAAAGAGAAACAGACTAGGCTGGCTCCATATGGTCCCATCTCAAAGAGACTCAGATCAGCCCAGCAGACTCTGAACACCTCTCACCTCGTCTACTCCACTCCGTGGATCTCAAACTCAATGGGTGACACAAAAACAGTTTTTACTAGGCAGGCATGGTGGTATACACCTGTAGTCCCAGCTACTTGGGAGGCTGAGGCAGGAAGATCATTTGAGCCTATGAATTCAGGGCTGCAGTGAGCCGTGACCACTCCACTATACTCCAAGCTGGGCGACAGCGAGACCCTGTTTCAAAAAAAAAAAAAAAAAAAAGCCAGGCGCTGTAACTCGCGCCTGTAATCCCAGTACTTTGGGAGGCCTAGATGAGAGGATCGCTTGAGCCCAGGAGTTAGAGACCTGCCTGGGCAACACAGGGAGACCTTGTCTCTACAATTTTTTTTTTTTTTTGAGACGGAGTCTCGCTCTTTCACCCAGGCTGGAGTGCTAGGGCGCTACCTCAGCTCACTGCAAGCTCTGTCTCCCAGGTTCACGCCATTCTCCTGCCTCAGCCTCTCGAGTAGCTGGGAGTACAGGCGCCCGCCACCGCGCCCAGCTAATTTTTTGTATTTTTAGTAGAGATGGGGTTTCACCGTGTTAGCCAGGATGGTCTCGATCTCCTGACCTTGTGATCCACCCGCCTCGGCCTCCCAAAGTGATGGGATTACAGGCATGAGCCACCGTGCCCTGCCTCTACAAGAAAATTTTAAAAATTAACCAGGCATGGTGGTGTGCACCTGTAGTCCCAGCTACTCAGGAGACTAAGGTGAGAGGATCACTTAAGCCTGGGAGGTCAAAGTTGCAGTGAACCATATCATGTCATTGAACCCCAGCCCGGGCAACAGGGCAAGACCTTGTCTCAAAAAAAAAAAAAGGTTTTTATTAAAGAAAAAAGAACATACGGTTAGGCATGATGACTCATACTTGTAATCCCAGCACTTTGGGAGGCCGAGATGAGTGGATTGCTTGAGCTCAGTTCAAGACTAGCCTGGGCAACGTGGCAAAACCCTGTCTCTACAAAAAATACAAAAACGGCCGGGCGCGGTGCCTCACGTTGTAATCTTACTATTTTGGGAGGCTGAGGCAGGCAGACTGACTGAGCTCAGGAGTTCGAGACCAGCCTGGGCAACATGGCGAAACCCCGTCTCTACTAAAAATACAAAAAATTAGCCGGGTGTGGTGGTGTGCGCCTGTAATCCCAACTACTGGGGAGGCTGAGGCACGAGAATAGTTTGAACCCGGGAGGTGGAGGTTGCGGTGAGCCGAGATCGTGCCAGTTCACTAAAGCCTGGGTGACAGAGTGAGACTCTGTCTCAAAAAAAAATAAAAATAAAAATAAAAATAAAAATACAAAAACTAGCTGAGCATGGTGGGCCGGTAGTCCCAGCTACTTCGGGGGCTGAGGCAGGAGAATCGCTTGAGCCTGCAAGGTTGAGGCTGCAGTGAGCCATGTTTGCACCACTGCACTCCAGCCTGGGCAACAAAGTGAGACCCTGTCTTTAAATAAAAAAAGAACATATGAAGCAAAGAATACTAAGTCCAACACATGGCGTAACAGACCACATCCTAAGACTACCTAAAAGACAAACATGAGGGTTTCCTGATACAGGGCCATTTGCTTTGGTTTATTTTGTTTTAATTTCATTTATATTTTTAAAACAGATAACATATTCACAAGAAAGAAAATTCCAAAGGCTTGTGAGTGAAAATTTTTCTTTCTCAGTCCTGGCTCCCGCCACCCATCCCTTCCCAAGGAACAGCAAATATTACAAGTTTTTCTGTAGCTTTCCAAAGATGATCTATACATATACAAGTAAATACAGATATGTTTGTTTTCTCTTTTTTTTGTACATTTGGTAGCACATCATATATTTCCATGCTTTATATTTTTAATTTCCCAATATATCCTACAGATGATTCCAAATTGGTACCTAAAGAGTCCCCGGCCAGGAGCAGTGGCTCATGCCTGTAATCTCAGCACTTTGGGAGGCCGAGATGGGTGGACTGCTTGAGCTCAGGAGTTCTAGACGAGCCTGGGCAACCTGGTGAAACCCTGTCTTTATTAAAAATACAAAAAAACTAGCTGGGCGTGGTGGCATGTACTTATAGTCCCAGCTACTTAGGAGGCTGAGGTGGGAGGATCGCTTGAGCCCAGCAGGTTAAGACTGCAGTGAGCAGTGTTTGTGCCACTGCACTCCACCCTGGGAAACAAAGCAAGACCCTGTCTCAAAAAAAAAAAAAAAAAAAAAAAAAGCTGGGCTCAGTGGTTCACGCCTGTAATCCCAGCACTTTGGGAGGCCAAGTCAGGCGGACCACGAGGTTAAGAGATCGAGACCAGCCTGGCTAACATGGTGAAACCCCGTTTCTATCAAAAATACAAAAAAATGAGCCGGGTGTGGTGGCAGGCACCTGTAATCCCAGCTACTCTGGAGGCTGAGGCAGGAGAACGGCATCAACCCAGGAGGCAGAGCTTGCAGTGAGCCGAGATCTCGCCACTGCACTCCAGCCTGGGCGACAGAGCAAGACTCCGTCTCAAAAAAAAAAAAAAAAAAAAAGAGTCCTTACCAGGCAGGCAGGCTGGCTCATGCCAGTAATCCTAATACTTTGGGAGACTGAGGCAGAAGGACTGCTTGAACACAGCAGCTTGAGACCAGCTGGGGCAATGCGGTGAGACCCCGCCTCTACAAAAAATGAAAAATTAGCTGGGTATGGTAGCTTGTACCTGTAGTGCCAGCTAAAGGGGAGAATGAGGTGGGAGAATCACTTGAGCATGGAAGGTCAAGACTGCAGTGAGCCATGATCATGCCACTGCACTCCAGCCTGGGCAGCAGAATGAGACCTTGTCTCCAAAAACAAAACAAAAAAAAGCTCATAAAAGTCTCTTTTCTCCACTACCAACTCAGTGCAAAAGTTGAAAGAGCACACCTAGAACAAACAAACAAAATTAAGAATCAGTTTGCACTTGACAGGAAATTATTTTTCCTGTACATTAAGAGGTAGAGCTACAGATACTACAGCTACATCTACTTAGCCAAGGCCAGACGCTCATATAACAAAGAACACAGCCACACAGTATGCAAAGAAAACTGCCACACACATTCTGATTAACAATTAAAAACCAGTTTTCACTCAGATCAATCAAAGGGGGAAAAAAGTAAGATTCCTGACAATTAGTTGAATCCTAAGCATCCTAGATTGAAAGTATTAGAAATCAGTCTACTAGAAAAAAATCAGTGATTCACATTAAACATTGATTAGAAAAGACGTAAGGTCTGAGTGTAACTCCCTGTTTGGGGAAAGCCAGCTGCCTTCTCTGTGTCATAGGCACAAAGAGTAGGAGGCCAAGAAAAAAACACAAGGACTTTTCCTGACCCCATGACATGTCAGGGAAGCCTGGATCATGTCACTTCTGCTGATTCAAGGGACCAATGGACTTAAGACCATTTTCTGGAACCCATCAGTTCACGGCAGAAGCTCTGTCTCCCCAGTTGCAGCCAGTCCAGGTCTAGGTATGAGCTGCTGGGCAGAAAATAGCTGAAATTAGCCAGGTGTGGTAGCACATGCCTATAAATTAGCCAGGTGTGGTAGCACATGCCTATAATCCCAGCCACTTGAGGGGCTGAGGTGGGAGGAGAACTTGAGCCCAGAAGGTTGAGCCAACCAGAAGGTTGAGAAGGTGGTGCCAAGATCGCGCCACTACACTCCAGCCTGGGTGAAAAGCGAGACCCTGTCTCAAAAGAAAAATAATAGATGATAAAAATAAGGCTGGGTGCAGTGGCTCACGCCTGTTATCCCAACACTTAGGGAGGCCAAGGCGGGCTGATGGCTTGAGCCCAGGAGTTCAAGACCAGCCTGGGCAATGGCAGAACTCTGTCTCTACAGAAATTACAAAAAATTAGCTGGACATGGTGATGAGCTCCTGTGGTCCCAGCTACTAGGAAGGCTGAGGATCACCTGAGTCTGGGAGGTCGAGGCTGCAGTAAACTGTGACTGAGCCACTGCACTCCAGCCTGGGTTACAGAGTGAGACCCTGTCTCAAATATATATATAAATAAAAAATAAATAAAAGAAATTGCTTCAATCACATTCCACGTAGGAGGTCACTTAAAAACTTTGATCTTTTTTATTTATTTATTTTTTTTTTTTGAGACGGAATCTCACCCTGTTGCTCAGGCTGGAGTGCAGTGGCGCAATCTCAGCTCACTGCAACCTCCACCTCCCAGGTTCAAGCGATTCTCCTGCCTCTGCCTCCCAAGTAGCTGAGACTACAGGTGTGTGCCACCACACCCGACTAATTTTTTATTTTTAGTAGAGACAGGATTTCACCATGTTGGCCAGGCTGGTCTCGAACTCCTGACCTCAGGTGATCCACCCACCTCGGCCTCCCAAAGTGGGATTACAGGCATGAGCCGCTGCACCCGGCCAAAAACTTTGATCTTTAACACGATGAAGTAACAAAGGAGCCAAGGTTGGCAGCAGTCTTCCTCCCAGTACATGCCTGAGTCTGCTCAGCAAGGCCAATGGGAGCAAGGGCTACTGAGGCGTATCCCTACCTGGAGCAAACTCAGGTCAGTTGACTTTGATGGCAAACAGTTCAAATTCCATTAATGACAATCACTTGTCAATTAATTTTTGGAATGGAAATGCACACCATCCTGGCCCAAGGGCTACCTTTCAGGATCCTCCAACCAGTAGCATGGCTTGAGGTAGGCAGCTAGCAAACAAAGTCCTCCCCAGCCTCTCTGCTACCACCATGACTCTCAACACCAATTGGATCAGGAGAGCAGAACAAATGTTCTCTTAAACAGTGACTCACCAGGAAGTCTGTTCATGTTGACGCCTTGAGCCGAGAGTCCTATTCCCATGTAACTTCAAAAAAAAAAAAAAAAAACACAAAATTTTTGGTTAGCAAATGCTCATGCGTCTCCCTTCTCAAACATTTCTTGGTAAAAGACAGAAAAATGAGAAAAGCAATGAATGTAGAGGCTCTTATAACATACTAATGGTTCTTGGAGAAACCTGACATTTTGATTTGCTAATGGAAAGCATCTTAGTGCCTCACCCAGCTAGAGAAAACAGAAAGTTGCGTGTGTTGTGTCACTATGAACCACCGGCTTCAATTTCAGAGGAAAGTGTCATGAATTCATGGCTTCCAGTCCTTTGGCATTCTGGCTGTAGCTAAGGCACAGAATCTATTCCTAAGATGTGCCTAAAGCATCTCAATCCTAGGTAGTGCTTTACAGAGCAATGCACGATTATTCCATAGGGAGAACCCAGTCTGCACCAAAGACCAGGACATGGTAAAGCCAAGTTGGATCTACATAGGATCATCAATCAAGACTGCTCAAACAGAGCTTGTTCTCTGGGTCTCAAAATTCATTACCTTCCCCGCATACATTCACATTGGCCTCCCAAACCACACAAAGCTGGGAGTAGTGATGTGTGAGGCCCCCAGAGACCCCCTCACTCCTCCCACTCTTTGAAGAGTGGGGCTTATTCTCTTTGAACCCTGACTTAGTTGTGATCTCATTGGAGTATGCAACCTGGGCTCCTGTGGGGCTGCTCCCTGTGTCATTGACACCTGGAGGTAGAATGGCACCCAAATGTGGGTGTCAGCTTCCTCTGGCTGCTCTCCCCTTAGACAATCCACTCAGATTCTCAAGTTGAGGCAGAGGCTCCCAGGCCATCTACTAATAAATACCATCTTACCTTTGCACTTGGGACTTTTTAAGTTAATGCTGGAATGAGTTAAGACTCTAGGGGACTAGTGGGAAGGGATGATTGTATTCTGCAATGTGAGAAAGACATGAAATTTGGGGGGCCAGGGTAGAATGATATGGTTTCGATGTTTGTCCTCTCCAAATCTCATGTAGACATGTAATACCCAATGCTGGAGGTGGGGCCTGGTGGCAGGTGTTAAGATCATGGGGATAGATCCCTCATGAATGTCTTGGGGCAGTGCTCACAGTAATGAACGAGTTCTTGCTCAATGTTCCTGCGAGATCTGGTTGTTTAAAAGAGTATGGCACCTCCCCCCAACTTGTTCCCGTTGTTGCCATGTGACATGCTGGCTCCTAGTCACCATCCACTATGACTGTAAGCTTCTCGAGGCCTTTGCCGGCACCATGCTTCCTGTAAAGCCTGTAGAATTGTGAGCCAATTAAACCTCTTTTTTTTATAAACCTTCTTTTCTTTACCCTGTCTCAGGTATTTCTTTATAGTAATATAAAAAAGGCTAATACACTGCCCCTGCCAGTCCTTTATTGGCAGTAAATGCCCTTTTGCCTTTCTCTGGGTTGCTGCACCACTATATTTGGGGGAGCAGCCTCTACTACCAAAATAAAGGGTCAGGCAGGGAGGGAAGGTTCTGACCTACTCACCTGCCTCTGAAATCAGCTATCCCAATCATGCTGGGTAGGAACAAGGAAAGGAAACAACCCAGCATATGGCCCTGATAACGTGGCCCACATGGCTTAGGGAAAAAGGTAGAGAAGGGAAAGGAGCAAAGCAAAACGAACAGCACTTCAAAGAGGGAGTTTCATAGTTCGAAGGGAACTTGTCTTCTGCTTTGTTTTAAGCAGCATTTGAGACAGAGTTGGATCCTTAAAGGTCAAAGACATGAACCAATATAGCCTGTAGCTGGACAGGACTGCTCAGTCATTCCCAGAAACACACAAACTGCCTGCCTCCTCCTGCCAGAGGGGCTAGCTTCAAGGACCATCAGGGGCAGAAGCTGTCGTAGCCTGCTGGCAGAATTCCCATTAGATTAAAACTTGCACATTTTTCCGGAAAAACTGCAGCCCAAATAATCAGCTTCCTGACTTTACATGGCAGAGGGTGCCAAAAGTCAGTCTCCATTCCTTCAGTACCTCAGCTGACCAAGCAGCAAACGACCCCAGCTGCCCTGCAGTCAGCAGTCCAACAGGCACAAGTGCAACAGTCAGGGCTTTCCCTGATTTAGACAACAGCCACTCACCATGCCCTGTTCAGAGGGGCCTGGGGCTATGCCCAACACCACATGTCATCCCATCCCCAGCACATAGGCTTCCTGACACTAGGTAAGGGTTTATGTTTGGAGCACATGTGCAAACGGGGAGGTCAAAGGTCACTCAAGAAGAGTTATGCTTGGTCGCTGCAACAGGGCTCTGGTTCCACAACATTCTATGGGAATGGGGAATCACTAAAGCACCTGTGCTCAAAACACAACTTGCTTAGGCCTCCCCACAGGAGATGCCTCTCCCTTCTCCAGCAGCTAGCCCTCAACACCTTCCTACAGACTCTGCTCCACAGGTAAGATGGTGTTTATTAGTGGATGGTTCGGGAGCCTCTGTACAAACCCCTGCCTCAACTTGAGAATCTGAGTGGACTGTCTAAGGGGAGAGCAGCCAGAGGAAGCTGACACCCACATTTGGGCGCCATTCCACCTCTAGGTGTCAATGACACAGGGAGCAGCCCCACAGGAGCCCAGGTTGCATATTCCAATGAGGTCACAGCTGAGTCAGGGTTCAAGGTGAGTAAGCCCCCACTCTTCAAATACTGGGTGACATTAAGTCTTTTCCAAAAGCATGGTGTTTTAAAGCTACCAAAAGATGCACTCTTCTATCTTCCAGAAACTCTTCATAAACTTAAAGACTATCATCCAACCAATCTGAGAGAAACAAAGCAGACCCTGTGAATACACTAAAAAACACAAATTGTACACTTTAAATGGTGACTTGTATAGCATGTTAAATTACACGTCAATAACACTCAAGAAAGTAGGAATAAAAGGAAACTACCTTAACAACAAAGGTCATATATGAAAAACCTGGCTGGGCACAGTGGCTCACACCTGTAATCCCAGCATCTTGGGAGGCTGAGGCGGGTGGATCACTTGAGGTCAGGAGTTCGAGACCAGCCTGGCCAACATGGTGAAACACCGTCTCTACTAAAAATACAAAAATTAGCAGGGTGTGGTGGCACACGCCTGTAATCCCAGCTACCAGGGAGCTGAAGCAGGAGAATCGCTTGAACCCTAGAGGCCGAGGTTGCAGTGAGCCAAGATCAGGCCACTGCATTCCAGTCTGGGTGACAAAGAGAGACTCCACTTCGAAAAATAAATTAAAAAAAACCCCACAGCTAACATCATACTCAATGGTGGAAGACTGAAAGCCTTTCATCTAAGATGCCTGCTTTCACCACTTCTATTCAAGACAGTATTGGGAGTTCTAGATGATGCAATCAGACAAGAAAAAGGAATGAAAGGCATCCAAATTGGAAAGGAAAACTATCTCTGTTCACAGATGACATGTTCCCATACGTAGAAAACCTTGCCGGGTGTGGTGGCTCATGCCTGTAATCCCAGAACTTTGGGAGGCTGAAGCAGGAAGATCGCTTGAGCCCAAGAGTTCGAGACCAGCCTAGGCAACACAGCAATATCCTGTCTCTACAAAAAATTAGGTGGGCATGGTGAAGTGCACCTGTAATTCCAGCTGCTTAGAAGACTGAGGTGGGAAGATCACCTGAGCCCAGGAGATCAAGACTGCAGTAAGCAAGATTGTGCCACTGGGTGACAGAGTGAGACTCCGTCTAAAAAAAAAAAAAAAAAAAAACTGGAAAGAAAAGAAAGGGAAACTCTAAAGATTGCACAAAACAAAAAACTTGCCGGGCGCGGTGGCTCACACCTGTAATCCCAGCTCTTTGGGAGGCCCAGGCAAGCGGATCACAAGGTCAGGAGATCAAGACCATCCTGGCCAACATGGTGAAACCCCATCTCTACTAAAAATACAAAAAATTAGCCAGGCATGGTGGTGGGTGCCTGTAGTCCCAGCTACTCAGGAGGCTGAGGCAGGAGAATGGCATGAACCTGGGAGGCGGAGCTTGCAGTGAGCCGAGATCACACCACTGCACTCCAGCCTGAGAGACAGAGCAAGACTCCATCTCAAAAAAAAAAAAATTAGAATTGGCCAGATGCAGGGCTGGGTGTGGTAGCTCACACCTGTAATCCCAGCACTTTGGGAGGCTGAGGTCGGTGGATCACCTGAGGTCAGGAGGTTCAAGACCAGCCTGACCAACATGGTAAAAACCAATCTCTAATAAAATACAAAAAAATTAGCCGGGTGTGGTGGAACATGGCTGTAAACCCAGCTACTTGGGAGGGTGAGGCAGGAGAATCGCTTAAACCTGGGAGACAGAGGTTGCTTTGAGCTGAGATCAGGCCACTGCACTCCAGCCTGGACAACAGACATGGACTCCATCTCAAAAAAAAAAAAAAAAAAAAAAAAAGAACTGGCCAGGTGTGGTGGCTCATGCCTGTAATCCCAGCACTTTGGGAGCTAAGACAGGCAGATCACCTGAGGTCAGGAGTTCAAGATCAGCCTGGCCAACATGGTGAAACCCTGTCTCTGTTAAAAATACAAAAATTAGCCGGGCGTGGTGGTGGGCACCTGTAATCCCAGCTACTTGAGAGGCCAAGGCAGGAGAATCACGTGAACCTGGGGGCAGAAGTGGCAATAAGCCGAGATCGAGCCACTGCACTCCAGCCTGGGTGACAGAGCAAGACTTTGTCTCAAAAAAAAAAAAAAAGAAAAAGAAAAAGAAAAAAAAAAAAAGAACTAATAAGTTACTCTATTTCTCACTTTTCAGTTGTATTGCTACACACTTATAATGAACAACCAAAAAAAAATTGAGAAAACAATTCCATTTCCAATAGCATCAAAAGAATAAAATACTTAAGCTGGGCACGGTGGCTCACGCCTGTAATCCTAGCACTTTGGGAGGCTGAGGCAGGTGGATCACGAGGTCAGGAGTTCAAGACCAGCCTGACCAACATGGTGAAAACCCATCTCTACTAAAAATACAAAAATTAGCCAGGCGTGGTGGCGCATGCCTGTAATCCCAGCTATTTGGGAGGCTGAGGCAGGAGAATTGCTGGAACCCGGGAGGTGGAAGTTGCAGTGAGCCAAGATCGCATCATTGCACTCTAGCCTGGGGTACAAGAGCGAAACTCCGTCCCCCACCCAAAAAAAAGAAAAAAATACTTAAAAGTAAATAAAGTTGGCTGGGCGCGGTGGCTCACGCCTATAATCCCAGCACTTTGGGAGGCTCAGGCGGGCGGATCACAAGGTCAGGAGATTGAGACCATCCTGACTAACATGGTAAAACCCCGTCTCTACTAAAAATACAAAAATTTAGCCGGGCATGGTGGCGGGGGCCTGTAGTCCCAGCTACGGGGGAGGCTGAGGCAGGAGAATGGCATGAACCCAGGAGGCTGAGCTTGCAGTGAGCCGAGATCGCGCCACTGCACTCCAGACTGAGCGACAAAGCGAGACTCCATCTCAAAACAAAACAAAACAAAAAGTAAAAAAACTTAACCAAGGAGGCTAAAGACACTAAAAACTATACAATGTTGATGAAGGAAATTACAGACACAAATAAATGGAAAGACATCCTCTGTTCACTGATTAGAAGACTCACTATTGTTAAGATGTCAGTACTACCCAAAGTGATATACAGATTCAAGGCCATCCCTATCAAAATCCCAATGATGTTTTCCACAGAAATAGAAAAATCCATATGGAATCTCAAGGGACAGAAACAGTCAAAACAATCTTAAAAAGAACAAAGTTGGAGGGCTTACACTTTCTGATTTCAAAACTTACTACAAAGCTACAATAATAAATCAGTTTAACACTCGCATAAAGACAGACCTACAGTCCAAGGAATAGAATAGAGATCCCAGAAATAAACCCTCACATGTATAGTCAACTGATTTCAACAAGGATGCTAAGACCATTAGATGGGGAAATGACAGTTTTTTCAAAAAATAACGCTGGGACATCTGGATAATCACAAACAAAAGAATAAAGTTTGGCCAGGTGCGGTGGCTCACGCCTGTAATCCCAGCACTTCGGGAGGCCAAAGTGGGTGGATCACCTGAGGTCGGGAGTTCAAGACCAGCCTGACCTATGTGGAGAAACCCCGTCGCTACTAAAAATACAAAACTAGCTGGGCATAGTGGCGCATGCCTGTAATCACAGCTACTTGAGAGGCTGAGGCAGGAGAATCGCTTGAACCCGGGAGGCAAAGGTTGCAGTGAGCCGAGATCACACCACTGCACTCCTGCCTAGGAAACAGTGAGTGAGACTCCATCTCAAAAAAAAAAAAAGCCAAGCACAGTGGCTCACGCCTATAATCCCAACACTTTGGGAAGCCAAGGTGGTGGATCACAAGGTCAGGAGATCGAGACCATCCTGGCTAAAATGGTGAAACCCCCTCTCTACTAAAAATACAAAAAATTAGCCGAGCATGGTGGCAGGCGCCTGTAGTCCCAGCTACTCGGGAGGCTGAGGCAGGAGAATGGCGTTAACCCGGGAGGCGGAGCTTGCAGTCAGCGGAGATCAGAGCGAGACTCCATCTCAAAAAAAATAATAATAATTAAAAAAAAAAAAAGACATCATCAAGAGGCCAGGCATGGTAGCTCACATCTGTAATACCAGTGCTTTGAGAGGCTGTGGAGGCAGGAGGACTGCTTGAGCCCAGGAGTTCAAGACCAGCCTAGGCAACATGGCAAGACCCCATCTCTACAAAAAATTTAAAATTTAGCCAGTCATGGTGGCATGCACCTGTAGTCCCAGCTACTTGGGACGCTGAGGTGGAAGGATCACTTGAGCCCAGGAGGTTAAGTCTGCAGTGAGCCAAGATTGCACCACTGCACTCCAGCCTGTGCGACAGAGCAAAAATCCATCTGAAAAAAATAAAAATAAAAATAAAAAATAAGAGAGTGAAAAGACAATCAATGGAATAGGAAAAAGTATTTGCAAATCATAGATCTGATAAGGGTTTAATATCAAAAATAAATAAAGAATTCCTATAACTCAACAACACAAAGACAAACAACCCAAACAGGCAAAGGACTTGAACAGACATTTCTCCAAAGAATCTATACAGATAGCCACATACAATAAGCACATAACAAGATCCTCAACATCACTAGTCATTAGGAAATGCAAATCAAAACCACAATGAGTTACCACTTCATACCTAGAATAGCTATAATTTAAAAGTTCCAGGTCAAGTGCAGTGGCTCACGCCTGAAATTTCAGCACTTTGGGAGGCCGAGGCGGGCAGATCAGTTAAGGTCAGGAGTTCGAGGACAGCCTGGCCAACATGGTGAAACCTGTCTCTACTAAAAATACAAAAATCAGCCAGGCGTAGTGGTACACACCTGTTATTCCAGCTACTCAGGAGGCTGAGACATGAGAATCACTTGAACCAGGGAGGTGGTGGTTGAAGTGAGCCCAGATCAAGCCATTGCACTCCAGCCTGGGGGATAGAGCTAGACTCCATCTCAAAAACAACAACGAAAAAATAGAATAAATAGGCCAGGCATGGTGGCTCACACCTGTAATTCCAGCACTTTGGGAGGCCAAGGCAGGCAGATTACTTGAGGTCAGGAGTTTGAAACCAACCTGGCCAACATGGTGAAACCCTGTCTCTGCTAAAAATACAAAAATTAGCCAGGCGTGGTGGCACATGCCTGTGATCTCAGCTACTCAGGAGGCTGAGGTGGGAGAATCACTTGAACCCGGGAGGCAAAAGTTCCAATGAGCTGAGATAGCGCCAGTGCACTCTAGCCTGGGTGACAGAGTGAGACTCTATCTCAATCAATCAATCAATCAATCAATCAATCAAAGTTCCAGCTACTTGAGAGGCTGAAGCAAGAGGATTGCTTGAGCTCAGGAGTTCAAGACCAGACTAGGCAAGACAGCAAGGCTTTAAAAAATAAAAAAATGAAGAAAGAAATAAAATAAATGTTGGCAAGGATGTAAAGAAATTGGAGCCTTCACACACTGCTGGTGGGGATGTAAAATGGTGCAGCCACTATGGAAAAGTTCGGTAGTTACCCAAAAAAGTTAAATAAAAATTATCATATGACCCAGCAATACCATTCTTAGGTGAACACCCAAAAGAACTGAAAATAGGAACTCAAACACTATGTACACCAATGTTTGCTGCAGCATTATTCACAATAACCAAAAGGTGAAAGCAACCTAAGCGTCCATCAACAGAAGAATGGATAAACAAAATGTGATGTATATATAAGTACAACAGAATATTATTCAGCCATAAAAAGGAATGAAGTTCTAGGCTGGGTATGGTGGCACATGCCTGTAATCCCAGCATGTTGGGAGGCTGAGGCAAGAGGATCACTTGAGGCCGGGTGTCAAGTCCAGCCTGGGTAACATAGCGAGATTCCGTCTCTAGAAAAAAAAATTTTTTTTTTGAGATGGAGTCTCGCCTGTTGCCCAGGCTGGAGTGCAGTGGTGCGATCTTGGCTCACTGCAACCTCCACCTCCTGGGCTCAAGTGATTCTCCCGCTTCAGCCTCCTGAGTAGCTGTGACTACAGGCACATGCCAACACACTCAGCTAATTTTTGTATTTTTAGTAGAGACTGGGTTTCACCATGTTGTCCAGGATGGTCTTGATCTCTTGACCTCATGATCCACCCGCCTCAGCCTCCCAAAGTGCTGGGATTACAGGCGTGAGCCACCACGCCTGGCCTCTACAAATTTTTTTTTCTTTTGAGACGGAGTCTTGCTCTGTCACCCAGGCTGGAGTGCCAGTGGTGCGATCTCCACTCACTGCAAGTTCTGCCTCCCGGGTTCACACCATATTCCTGCCTCAGCCTCCCGAGTAGCTGCAACTACAGGCACGCACCACCATGCCTGGCTAATTTTTGTATTTTTAGTAGAGACGGGGTTTCACCGTGTCAGCCAGGATGGTCTCGATCTCCTGACCTCGTGATCCGCCCGCCTCGGCCTCCCAAAGTGCTGGGATTACAGGCATGAACCACCGTGACCGGCCTACAAGTTTTTTTTTTTTTTTTGAGACGGAGTCTCGCTCTGTTGCCCAGGCTGGAGTACAATGGCACGATCTTGGCTCACTGCAACCTCCGTCTCCCGGGTTCAAGCAATTCTCCTGCCTCAGCCTCCCAAGTAGCTGGGATTACAGGCAAACGCCACCACACAGGCTAATTTTTGAATTTTCAGTAATGCATTTTCAGTAGAGATGGGGTTTCACCACATTGGTCAGGCTGGTCTCAAAGTCCTGACCTTGTGATCCACCCACCCTGGCCTCCCAAAGTGCTGGGATTACAGGCGTGAGCCACCGCGCCTGGCCCACATTTTTTTTTTTTTTTTTTTTGAGATGGAGTCTCACTCTGTCGCCCAAGCTGGAGTGCAATGGCACTATCTCGGCTCACTGCAAGCTCCAACTCCTGGGTTCATGCCATTCTCCTACCTCAGCCTCCCGAGTAGCTAGGATTACAGGCGCCCGCCACCATACCCGGCTAATTTTTTGTTTGCTTGTTTGTTTGTTTTTGAGACAAAGTCTTGCTCTGTCGCCCAGGCTGGAGTGCAGTGGTGTGATCTCGGCTCAATGCAAGCTCCGCCTCCCAGGTTCACACCATTCTCCTGCCTCAGCCTCTCGAGTAGCTGGGACTATAGGCGCCCGCCACCATGCCCGGCTAATTTTTTGTTGTATTTTTTTAGTAGAGAGGGGGTTTCACCATGTCAGCCAGGATGGTCTCGATCTCCTGACCTCGTGATCCACCCGCCTCGGCCTCCCAAAGTGCTGGGATTACAGCGTGAGCCAGCGCGCCCAGCCCTTTTTTTTGTATTTTT
Source organism: Pan troglodytes (assembly GCF_028858775.2). NCBI lineage: Eukaryota > Metazoa > Chordata > Mammalia > Primates > Hominidae > Pan > Pan troglodytes. The sequence goes on from NC_072416.2 coordinate 65,831,082, forward strand.
AGTAAAGACGGTGTTTCAACATATAACCAGGATGGTCTTGATCTCCTGACCTCGTGATCTGCCTGCCTTGGCCTCCCAAAGTGCTGGGGTTACAGGCATGAGCCACCGCTCCTGCCCCCAAAATTGTTTTTTAAATTAGCCAGGCAGGACGGGCACAGTGGCTCACACCTATAATTCCAGCACTTTGGGAGGCCGAGACGGGCAGATCACTTGAGGTCAGGAGTTCGAGACCAGCCTGGCCAACATGGTGAACTCCATCTCTACTGAAAATACAAAAATTAGCCAGGTGTGGTGGCACACGCCTATAGTCCCAGCTACTTGGGAGGCTGAGGCAGGGGAATAGCTTGAACCGAGGTGGAGGCTGCAGTGAGCCAAGATCGCACCACTGCACTCCAGCCTGGGCAACAGAGTGAGACTCCGTCTCAAAAGAGGAAAAAAAAAAATTATCCAGGCAGGCCAGGCACAGTGGCTCACGCCTATAATCCCAGCACTTTGGGAGGCCGAGGCGGGCAGATTACTTGAGGTCAAGAATTCAAGACCAGCCTGGCCAATATGGTGAAATGCCATCTCTACTAAAAATACAAAATTTAGCCAGGTGTGGTGGTGCACGCCTGTAGTCTCAGCTAGTCGGGAGGCTGAGGCAGGGGAATAGCTTGAACCTGGGAGGTAGAGGTTGCAGTGAGCCAAGATCATGCCACTGCACTCCAGCCTGGGCACCAGAATAAGACTGCATCTCAAAAAAAAAAAAAAAAAAAGGTACCCAGGCATGGTGGCATATGCCTGCAATCCTAGCTACTACTCAGGAGGCTGTGGCTAGAGGATTTCTTGAGCCTAGGAGCTCAAGGATACAGTGAGCCATGATTGTGCCACTGCACTCCAGTCTGGGCAACAGAACAAGACCATATTTCTTTTTTTTTTTTTTTTTTTTTTTGAGATGGAGTCTCACTCTGTTGCCTAGGCTGGAGTGCAATGGCACCATCTCGGCTTGCTGCAACCTCCACCTCCCGGATTCAAGTGATTCTCCTGCCTCAGCCTCCAAAGTAGCTGGGATTATAGGCACACACCACCACGCCTGGCTAATTTTTTGTATTTTTAGTAGAGATGGGGTTTCACCATGTTGGTCAGGCTGGTCTCAAACTCATGACCTCAGGTGATCCACCCATCTCAGTCTCCCAAAGTGCTGGGATTACAGGCATGAGCCACCATGCCCAGACAACCATATATCTTAAAAACAACTAAATAAATAAATAAGAAGAAATGGACCGGGCGCAGTGGCTCACACCTGTAATCCCAGCACTTTGGGAGGCCAAGACAGGCGGATCACGAGGTCAGGAGTTCAAGATCAATCTGACCAACATGGCGAAATCCCATCTCTACTAAAAATACAAAAATTGGCTGGGCGTGGTGGTGCACACCTGTAATCCCAGCTACTCGGGAGGCTGAGGCAGGAGAATCGCTGAACCTGGGAGGCGGAGGTTGCAGTGAGCCGAGATCGCACCACTGCACTCCAGCCTGGGTGACAGAATGAGACTCTGTCTCAAATAAAAAAAAAAAGAAGAAGAAGAAATGAAGTTATGAAACATGCCACAACACAGATAAACCTTGAAAACATAATGCTATGTGAAATGGGTCAGACACAAAAGGACCAATATTGTAGGATTCCCCTTACATGAACTATCAAGAATAAGCAAATTCATAGAAACAGAAAGTAGATCAGAGGTTAACAGGGACTAGGAGGAGGGAGAAATGGAGAATTACTGCTTAATGGGTACAGAGTTTCTGTTTGGGGTGATGGAAAAGTTCTAGAAATAGACAGTGATATGGTGATGGTTGCACAACATTGTGGATGCAATTAATACCACTGAATTACACACTGAAAATGGATAAAATGGCATATTTTATGTTACATATATTTTACCACACACACATACACGGAGACACCAAGAACACCCCTATGGCCCTGCAAACCAGCAAGGACCGCATCTGGCTTTTCCCGATGAGACAAGGGAGGCCCTGGCACAAAGCACAATGGGCAGCATGAGAGTATTCTGGCCTCACATTGGGGCCAGAAGTCCCGCACTTAGCCCACAGCAAATGACAAGAGTGAAGAAGGACCCAACTGTTTCTACTTTTACCAATTTTTAATTTTTTTATTTTTTGAGATGGAGCCTCAATCTGTTGCCTAGGCTGGAGTGCAGTGGCACAGTCTTGGCTCACTGCAATCTCTGCTTCCCAGATTCAAGCAATTCTCCTGCCTCAGCCTCCTGAGCTGCTGGGATTACAGGCACTCGCCACCACGCCTGGCTAATTTTTGTATTTTTAGTAGAGACGGGGTCTCATCATGTTGACCAGGCTGGTCTCAAACTCTTGACCTCATGATCCACCCACCTCAGCCTCCCAAAGTGCTGTGATTATAGGCATAAGCCACAGAGCCTGGCCAGTTTTACCAATTTATTTCTTTTTTTTTTTTTTGAGACAGAGTCTCGCTCTGTCACCCAGGCTGGAGTGCATTGGCGCAATCTCGGCTCACTGCAACCTCTGCCTCCCGGGTTGAAGCAATTCTCCTGCCTCAGCCTCCCAAGTAGCTGGGACTGTAGGCGTGTGCGACCACGCCTGGCTAATTTTTTGTATCTTTAGTAGAGACAGGGTTTCACCATGTTAGCCAGGCTGGTCTTGATCTCCTGACCTCGTGATCCACCCACCTCGGCCTCCCAAAGTGCTGGGATTACAGGTGTGAGCCACTATGCCCGGCCCAGTTTTACCAATTTCTTTTTAGAGGGAAGGTATATTTAATGGGCTGGCAAGCCTATGGGCACTTTTAAGAACTGCTGCATAAGATACAGGAGCCAATGGGGCTCGAACATTTTAAATTTAAGCTCCATCAGCAGGATGTCCCTACACCCACAGGGCTCTGGTAGGAAGTGATGAAAAGGAGAGAAGAGACAAGGTCTTCAGCCTCAGGGCTGAGATGGCTGTTGAAGGCTGCAGGAAGGTACCAGCTCTGCCGCCCACCCTCAGGTGAAAGGGCTAGTCACCAGTACCCCCAACCCTAGACCTCCCAGGGGCTCCAGGAATCTCACTGGACAGTTTCATCTTGACATCTAATACCTTAGCCACAGTTCAGCAGGCTGGCAATCTTGTTGCTATCAGAACCTGCCCCAGAAAAGAAATCAACAGCCTCTACAACAAAGGGGAACTCTGGGACCTCAGTTACAAAATGATCCTTGGAAGATGGTTCAGGAAAAACAACAACTGATATTTAGGTCTGAAATGAGGGCTAATATTCAGTGCTAGGAATTTTATTTCATAGTCTAATTGGCCCACTTAAGGCCATAGTCAATGCCAGGTGTGCTGGCTCACACCTGTAATACCAGCCTTTGATAGGCCAAGGCAGGAGGATTGCTAGTGCCCAAGAGTTTGAGGCTGCAGTGAGTTATGATCACACCACTGCACTCCAGCCTGGGCAACAGAGTGAGACTCCGTCTCAAAAAAAAAAAAAAAAGTAAATAAATAAATAAAGCAAGCTTCAGTCCATCATGACACTGGCTGCTACGTGTAAGCTGCTCCTCCAGCAAGCAACCATACCCGCCCCTGCCCCAGGAAGCCATGCAGTCACCCACTGAGCCCAGTTCTGTGTAGACTTGCCACTAAGAGGAAGGGCATTACAGAGATGAGTGACCTGGGCCTTAGAACTATTCAAAAAATATAGGCTAGACCAGGCACAGTGGCTCATGCCTGTAATCCCAGCACTTTGGGAGGCCGAGGCAGGCGGATCACAAGGTCAAGAAATCGAAACTGGGCTGGGCACGGAGGCTCACGCCTGTAATCCCAGCACTTTGGGAGGCCAAGGCGGGCGGATCACGAGGTCAGGAGATCAAGACCATCCTGGCTAACACGGTGAAACCCCATCTCTACTAAAAAAAAATACAAAAAAATAAATTAGCCAGGCGTAGTGGTGGACGCCTGTAGTCCCAGCTACTTGGGAGGCTGAGGCAGGAGAATGGCATCAACCTGGGAGGCAGAGGTTGCAGTGAGCCGAGATCCCGCCACTGCAGTCCAGCCTGGGTGACAGAGCGAGACACCATCTTAAAAAAAAAAAAAAAAAAAGAAATCGAAACCATCCTGGCCAATATGGTGAAGCCCCATAAAATATAAAATACAAAAATTAGCTGGGCATGGTGGTACGCACCTATAGTCCCAGCTACTCAGGAGGCTGAGACAGGAGAATTGCTTAAAACTGAGAGTCAGAGGTTGCAGTGAGCCGAGATCACACCACCACACTCCAGCCTGGCAACAGAGCGAGACTCCGTCCCAAAAAAAAAAAGAATAGGCCAGAAAGCAAAGGGGCCTCAAGTTAGGGTGCTCGTATGGAGAAATGTGGTTTTGTGTATGGGTCAGGAGACCCTCATGTGCCCAATGTCACCAGCACTATCAAAGCACCCCGAGACATTACCAGACAAAAGGGGCAGAACAGCCCCTATTGGTGGCCCTAGGCAGGTTACACATCCTTGGTTCTGAGCTCCTTCTCTAATGTACTAACAGAGTCTCAAGTACCAAACCTTGACTTTCCAGAGCCTGCCACATTCAAAAACCCAAAGGCACTGCCCGTAACCAGAGGGTGTAGCCACTAATGCCCCAGCTTAATTTGAGAGAGTTCCCATTAGACCCCACAGCCAGTAGGCTCTGGGCCCTAACCTCTATGGCCCTGTGTAATTACGGAGCTGAAGCACACAAGCATAGCAGTGTGTGAACACCACAAATGTCCTTTGGTACACAGACACTACCCTTAACTCTAGTTACAGGTGTTCATCCAGACACTGGCCTTGAGTTGGCTGGTAATTTTTTTTTTTTTTAGATGGAGTTTCGCTTGTTTGACTGGCTGGAGCACAATGGCACGACCACGGCTCACTGCAACCTCCGCTTCCCAGGTTCAAGCAATTCTCCTGCCTCAGCCTCCCGAGTAGCTAGGATTACAGGTATACGCCACCATGCCTGGCTAATGTTTGTATTTTTAGTAGAGACAGGGTTTCACCATGTTGGTCACGCTGGTCTCAAACTCCTAACCTCAGGTGATCCGCCCACCTCGGCCTCCCGAAGTGCTGGGATTACAGGCGTGAGCCACCGTGCCCGGCCTCGCTTGTAATATTTTATCTGCCATCTTATTTTCAGTCGGAGACATTATTTAAGTACCCTAGTCCACCATTACATGAAAATTCTAAGTCTTGATAATTTTATAAGCATCAAAGTCCATATATTAAACCCCTTTCTACTGGAAATTTCTGGTTTCTGTTTTCTGCATTTGCTTCTACTAGTACTATGCACATAATGGCCATAAGCCTGCATTTGTTTAAACCTGCATCTCTCTATCCCTCTGCTATTTATTTTTATTTTTTATTTTATTTATTTATTTATTTATTTTTGAGACAAGTCTCACTCTCTCATCCACATTGGAATGCAGTAGCTCAATCATAGCTCACTGCAGCCTCAAACTCCTGGTTTCAAGCAATCCTCCTGCCTCAGCCTCCCAAGTAGCTAGGTCTACAGAAGTATTCTATCACACCCCGCTCATTTTTAAAAATGTTTCGTAGAGGTGGGGGTCTCACTATGTTGTCCAGGCTGGTCTTGAACCCCTAGGCTCAAGCAATCCTTCCGTCTTGGCCTTCCAAAGTGCTGGGACTGGTCAGGCGCGGTGGCTCAAGCCTGTAATCCCAGCACTTTGAGGGGCCGAGGCGGGCAGATCACCTGAGATCAGCAGTTTGAGACCAGCCTGGCCAACATGGCGAAACCCCATCTCTACTAGAAATACAAAAATTAGCCAGGCATGGTGGTGCATGCCTGTAACCTCAGCTCTCAGGAGGCTGAGGCGGGAGAATTGCTTGAACTCAGGGGGCGGAGGTTGGAGTGAGCTGAGGTCATGCTGCTGCACTCCAGCCTGGGTGACACAGCGAGACTCCGTCTCAAAATAAAAAACGAGCCACCACACCCGGCCTGCTGTGTATTTTTTAAACGTAGACTTTATCAGGTATTAAAAAAATCCAACATATTCTTTTTTTTTTTTTTGAGATGGAGTCTCACTCTGTCTCCCAGGCTGGAGTGCAGTGGCACGATCTCGGCTCACTATAACCTCCGCCTCCCAGGTTCAACCAATTCTCCTGCCTCAGCCTCCCGAAGAGCTGAGACTACAGGTGTGTGCCACCATGGCCAGCTAATTTTTTTGTATTTTTAGTAGAGACAGGGTTTCACCGTGTTAGCCAGGATGGTCTTGATCTCCTGACCTCATGATCCACCTGCCTCAGCCTCCCAAAGTGCTGGGATTACAGGCTTGAGCCACTGGGCCCAGCCTAAAAAAAATCCTACATATTCTTTAACAGTTAAAAAAAAAAATTTTCAGGCCACTATCTTGCCACTGCACTCCAGCCTAGGTGACAAGAGTGAGACCCTGCCTCAAATTTAAAAAAAAAAACACAAAAAACAACAGCAACAAAAAAAAGGCCAAGTACAGCGGCTCACACCTGTAATCCCAGTACTCCGGGAGGCCAAGACAGGCAGGTCACTTAAGCCCAGGAAGATCACCCTGGGCAAGTGGTGAAATTCGATTTCTACTTAAAAAAAAAAAAAATTAGCTGAGCATGATGGCATGTGCCTGTAGTCCCAGCTACTCAGGAGGCTGAGGTGGGAGAATCTCTTGAGCAGGAGGGGAGGTTGCAGAGCCATGATTGCAATACTGCACTCCAGCCTGGGCAACAGAGTGAGACCCCGCCTCAAAAAAATAAATAGGCTGGGTGCGGTGGTCCACACCTATAATCCCAGCACTTTGGGAGGCTGAGGTAGGAGGATGACCTAAGGTCGGGAGTTCAAGACCAGCCTGACCAACGTGGAGAAACCCTGTCTTTACTAAAAATACAAAATTAGCCAGGCATGGTGGTGCATGCCTGTAATCCCAGCTACTCAGGAGGCTGAGGCAGGAGAATCGCTTGAACCCGGGAGGCGGAAGTTATGGTGAGCCAAGATCGTGCCATTGTACTCCACCCTGGGCAACAAGAGTGAAACTCCGTCTCAAAATAAACAAACAAATAAAATAATTTTTTAAAAATAAAGGTTTTCGGCCGGGCGCGGTGGCTCACACCTGTAATCCCAGCACTTTGGGAGGCCGAGGCGGGTGGATCACGAGGTCAGGAGATTGAGACCACGGTGAAACCCCATCTCTACTAAAAATACAAAAAATTAGCCAGGTGTGGTGGCGGGCACCTGTAGTCCCAGCTACTCAGGAGGCTGAGGCAGGAGAGTGACGTGAACCCAGAAAGTGGAGCTTGCAGTGAGCTGAGATCGCGCCACTGCACTCCAGCCTGGGCGACAGAGTGAGACTCCGTCTCAAAAATAAACAAACAAACAAACAAACAAATGTTTTCTATACATAAAATAAAAATATTTTGATTTTTTTTTTGGAGACAGAGCCTTACTCTGTTGCCCAGGCTGGAGTGCAGTGGCACAGTCTCAGCTCACTGCAACCTCCACCTCCCGCGTTCAAGTGATTCTCCTGACTCAGCCTCCTGAGTAGCTGGGATTACAGGCGCCTGCCACCATGCCCAGCTAATATTTTTTACTTTTAGTAGAGACAGGGTTTCGCCATGTTGGCCAGGCTGGTTTCAAACTCCTGACCTTGTGATCCGCCTGCCTCGGCCTCCCAAAGTGCTTGGATTACAGGTGTGAGCCACAGCACCCAGCCTATTTTGATTTTTATAAAAGTAAATATAACTACTGATAAACTACTGGTGCAAGTTGTTATAAAAACAGGGCATTCCATTTTTTTTAAAAGTCCATGCCAATTTCAGATACATGGCTTTATAAACTGGGTTAGAATCAGTTCTACTCAGCAATCCAACCCCTCTGTTTCTTTCCTCTTGGTTCAGCTCTGCCTTGGGACTCTCCTTTAGAAGAAATAAGCTGAGCCCTCGACCATCTGGGCCTCTATCCACTTCTTATCTTCCAACCACCTCCACCCTGAGGGCTGGTAGATTTCATCTCATGATGAAACTCTGACCAGTAAATTACAGCTGCCTGGTGTGCTGTGCATTGAGAAAAATTCTGGGCTCTGTCTGGACAAGAACAAGTGCTACTGTCAATCAGTAATGTTGGTCATAGAAGCTGAGGGTATTGTGGGGTATTGGGGCCTTCACACTTGCCACCCCTGACCTAAACTAAACTCCCCTGAAACCCCAAGCATCTCTAATTCCAAGAGTTAAGTGACAAGAAATGGCATAAGAGGGGCGCCAAGGGCTTCCCCAGTCCCTTCCCAACTTCCCTATATAGTACAGAGCATCTTGTTCTGGCCCCTTCATGACAGAAGGGCTAGGCTCTGTTCCACCACCAAGTCACAACACCAACGATCCTAGAATTACAAAGACATTTTATATGGATTTTGAACAGAATGGAGAGGCAGAGGAACATCTTTGCATTTAGACATAATTATCCATCCCTCTTCCACTGATGAGTCCCTTCTTTCCAACTTGACCCGACCACACAAGACCCACTCTGGAGCCCTTTATTCCTTCCCAATGGTCCCATAATAGGAATGGCACACAGTGCCTGCCACATGGGGCTGCTAGGTTCATCCTCCTGTGCTCTGGCCTGATGAGCTTCTGCTTCTCTTCTAACAAGGAATCTCCCTTACACGGTGACCCATACAGGGAAAAGACCAAAAGTTCCAGAGAACAAAAACACCATCAAGGCAGAAAGGCAGGAGGTGAAGTGAATTCTAGGAATTTCTCTAAAAGCTAATCCTTGACCAAGGAAGGCCCCAGCTATAAAGAAGGCAACGACGCTCCCCACTCTCAGCTCACAGTTGGAGCCTGGGTAGCAACATACAGTGAGGAGGGAGGCCCTACCAGAAAAGTGGCCACAGGCCAGGTGTGGTGGCTCATGCCTGTAATCCCAGCACTTTGGGAGGCTGAGGCAGGAGGATTGATTGAGCGTAGGAGTTCCAGACCAGCCTAGGAAATATAGCAAGACCCTGTCTCTACAAAAAATTTAAAAATTAGCCAGGGCTGGGGATGGTGGCTCACACCTGTAGTCCCAGCACTTTGGGAGGCTGAGGCGGGCAGATCACTTGAGGTCAGGAGTTCAAAACCAGCCTGGCCAACATGGCAAAACTTCGTCTCTACTAAAAATACCAAAATTAGCCAGGTGTCATGGCACACGCCTGTAATCCCAGCTACTCAGGAGGCTGAGGCATGAGAATCACTTGAACCCTGGGAGGCGGAGGTTGCAGTGAGCCGAGATCACTCCACTGGACTCCAGCCTGGGTGACAGAGCAACACTCTGTCTCAAAAAATAAATTAAGTAAATAAAATAAAAATTAGCCAAGCATGATGGCATGCACCTGTAGTCCCAGCTACTCAAGAGTCTCAGGTAGGAAGATTGCTTGAACTCAGGAGGTCGAGGCTGCAGTGAGCCATGATTGTGCCACTGCACTCCAGCCTGAGTGACAGAGAGAGACCCTCTCTCAAAAAAAAAAAAAAAAAAAAAAAAAGCAAAGAACAGTGGCCACCATCTAGACTCCAGTTCTCTTACCCCGTGTTCCAGAACCCAAACATCCTACCCTGTGTTCCAGAACCCAAACATTCCATGTCTCCACAAATAGCACAATGTGTTACCTGAGTAGAAGTGCAGCCCAAAGCTCAGCATCTGCCTGTAAGACCATCAACTCCAGGGGGGCAGTAAGGGAAAATGGGGCACAACCACAGCCTGTACCTACCTTGGGCAAGGACAGCACCTTCTTATCAGGGCGGGCAGGACAACGCCTTCCCCAGATGACATATGAGCACCAAAGTTCTCAACAGCACTGTACAATGCATGTAGACTGGAACTTGGTGAGGGGATCCAGGGTGAGAAGCCAGCCACAGGTGGAAGGGCCTAAGCTTAGATGGTCCTCCAGACCAGGAATGTGGCAGGTGAGATCTTAATCAAGGTATCTTAATTAACAGTGGCTCTCTAGGTCTCCATGGAAAATCACTTTGGCTGATTCTGGCTCACCAGAGGAGACGCTTGGGTATAAAACATGGGGCATTACTGTCTTTCAGATGGGAGCTGGCAAAACCAAAATACCAGAACTCCAGCACAAGCAGAGTCCTCTCACCTCTGAGAAGCCTCCTGGCTACCAGTCTTTCACACCCCATCCCTTCATCTCTTCATACCAAAGGAACAGCCAAGAGAAAAAAAGACAACAGCTATGAGAAAACCATGCTAGAGCCAAAGACCTAAAGTCACTGGCCCACCCTGGACAGGGCTCTTGGCCAGAGAAGCCTGGCTGAACCAGACTGGCAGAGTCTCTTCTTTTCTTCACTCTCAAAAGCATGGGTAGATCCACAGCCCCCCACACTGCTACTGCCCTCAAGATACAGCCCACGCTCCCTGGCCACAGCATACAAGGTATTTTCTTTTTTATTTTTTTAAGACAGAGTCTCACTCTGTCACCCAGGCTGGAGAGCAGTGGCGTGATCTCGGCTCACTGCAACCTTCACCTCCCAGGTTCAAGTGATTCTCCTGCCTCAGCCTCCCAAGTAGCTGGGATTACAGGCACGCACCACCACTATTATTAGCGCCTGGCTAATTTTTGTATTTTTAGGAGAGATGGGGTTTCGCCATGTTGGCCAGGCTGTTCTCGAACTCCTGAACTCAAGTGACCTGCACGCCTCAGTCTCCTAAAGTACTGGGATTATAGGCATGAGCCAGGCCACACACAAGGTATTTTCAGTCTGGCCCTACCGACCTCATGCTCTGCGCTCCACATCTCTTTTTTTTTTTTTTTTTTTTTTTTTTTTTTTGAGACAGAGTCTCACTCTGTTGCCCAGGCTGGAGTGCAGTGGCGCGATCTCGGCTCACTGCAAGCTCTGCCTCCCGGGTTCACGCCATTCTCCTGCCTCAGCCTCCCGAGTAGCTGGGACTACAGGCACCCGCCACCATGCCTGGCTAATTTTTTGTATTTTTAGTAGAGACGGGGTTTCACCATGTTAGCCACGATGGTCTCGATCTCCTGACCTCGTGATCCGCCCGCCTTGGCCTCCCAAAGTGCCGGGAATACAGGTGTGAGCCACCGCGCCCGGCCAGCTCCATGTCTTTTTATGCACTGTTTCTTCTGCCTGAAGCATCTGCTTCTCACTTTGTTCACCTAGAACACTCTAACTCCTCTTTCCAGAGCCCACATCACCTCTTCTATGATTCTATGATGTTTTCCTCAAACTCTGAGGTACAGTCTATCCTCCAGGCCACCCCTGGATATGACACATACGGTGGCCTGACCCTTCGACACCACCGGTGCGGCCTCATGCCTGTGCTCCTGGGGCCCAGGCTGGGACAAAACAATGGATACGGCCAGGCGCGGTGGCTCACACCTGTAATCCTAGCACTTTGGGAGGCTGAGGAGGGCAGATCATGAGGTCAAGAGATCTAGACCATCCTGGCCAACATGGTGAAACACCATCTTTACTAAAAATACAAAAACTAGCTGGGCATGGTGGTGCACGCCTGTAGTCCCAGCTACTCGGGAGGGTGAGGCAGGGGAATCACTTGAACCCAGGAGGCGGAGGTTTGCAGTGAGCCAAGATTGTGCCACTGCACTCCAGCCTGGCAACAGAGTGAGACTCTGTTTCAAAAACAACAACAACAACAACAACAACCAAAAAAAAAAAAACAATGGGTACTGCGCCCTGGTGTCTGGAATGAATGAATGAGTGCACTGCTGCCTGGCCAAAGGAAGTCAGCTGCAGGAGCAAGGGAAGGCTGGCTGTGGTCAGAGACCCCTGCTCTGGGCCTGGGCCCAGACACTGGCTACAGAGGAGAATGCCCCCACCCCTCTCCATGCCTTCCAGTGCTCTAGCCCAGGCCTACTACTCTTGGGTAAAGCAACCATCACATGTCAGGAGGCCTCCGCCGCTGGGATGATGTTACAGTCTATTTTGAGGGTCACACTGGAGCATCTGTCAGCCTAGCCAGCCACACCCTCCATGTGTCATCACTAAGAGCCAGGGACACCCACAGGTCCATGAACTCTGCCTGCAGACATTGCTCCTCCCCAGGGACCCTCAGCTTCAGGCCCTCCTTCGCTTCCTAGAAAGACAGACCTGGATGCCCCTTATCTCCTGGCACCACTGGCAGTGCTCTGATGTCTCCTCACCCCACCAGACCAGCTCCCCGAGTTCACAGCTCTGGTGACTCAGCAAAATGCAGTTGAAGCCCATCAGTCTGTGCCAAGCTCTTAGCTCAAACACAGCCCCTCCTACTCCACAGAGCTCTCTTATACTTGAGGAGTGCCCAGAAAGCCTAGCACCCAGAAGTCAAGCTAGTTACCCATCAGACTCATAGGTCTAACAGGTCTCGCCTGCTGGGGAACTCCTACTCATTCCTCCCAACTGTTCCCAGGCTCTGCCTCCTCTTGCAGAAAGACTTTCAGTCCACTCTCTACTGAATGGGCCACAGGCTTGCTGAGGACAAAGCTGATCTGTGCTGGCTTTACATCTGTTCTCCCTACACCTAGTATAGGGCCTGGAACATAGTAGGTATATATAAATATTCTGTGAAACCTTGACATGAAACTTTCCTTATTAGACTAGCTTAGTGTGTTCTTCTCCAAAAGATATTGTCAAAACAAAGGACGTTCTGGAGAACAATGACACTAACAACTGGGTTTATAAATACCTTTTACAAAGGAGGTGTACACAAATCTACAGAAAAGCAAGTTTACAGATTAAATGGAACAGTAAGTTGATCAAGCCCGGCCCAGATCATGCCACAATTCTCTGGCCCTACACAGCACCATGCACCTTTCAGCTCTGTCCCCTAACATTGCAATCTGGTAGGAATCCAACAGAACATTCCTTCAGTCTACCCAGGGAAGAAATGCAACAGCTACAATGGGGAAAGGCAGCAGCAGCATGGACATGTGTGTCTAGGATCAGGCGAGGACATCTGATAAGTCAGGCTACTCCACTGCACACCCTAAGCCCTGCAGCCAGGGTAGGCCACCAAACATCCCAGGGACTCAGGGCTCACTCACAAAATGGGAAGGTACATGATCACCTGCTCTAGCCACTTGCCAGAGATGCTGTGAGGATCAAACTAGGTAACACAGGAAAGCTAGACAACCAGTTAATGCTTGGGTCATGGACTAAACCAGGATCAAAAACACACCTCCAAAATCCATGCGAGGCTGACAATGGTGGCTCCTGCCTGCAATCCCAGCACTTTGGATCACTTTGAGGCAGGAGGATCACTTGAGGCTAGGAGTTGGAGACCAGCCTAGACAACACAGCAAGATCCCATCTCTATAAAATAGTTAAAAAAAAAAAAATCAGCCGGGCATGGTGGCTCATGACTATAATCCCAGCACTTTGGAAGGCTGAGGTGGAAGAAATACTTGAGCCCAGGAATTCAAGACCAGCCTAGGAAACATTGTGAGACCCCATCTCTACAAAAAATAAGAAAATGAGCCAAGCATGATGGCACACACCTATAGTTCCAGCTACTCAGGAAGCTGAGGTGGGAGGATTGACTGAGCCCAGGAAGTTGAGGCGGCGGTGAGCTGTGATCATGCCATTGCACTCCAGCCTGAGCAACAGAGCGAGACCCTGCCTCAAAAAAAAAAAAAAAAAAAAAAAAAAAAAAATCTACAAAAAAAGGGAAATGAGCCAGTTGATGTCTGCCTGCCCTCCTCAAAACCCACCTGGCCCATACTAACATGTGGCTGCATCCCAGCCATGAGAAGGCTTTCAGGGATTCCATAAAGAGACCATGAGGAGCTATTCATACTCTTGCCATCTGACAGTGGTCAACTGAAGCAGGATACCACAGGCATACATGACCTGAGACCTTTCTAAAACTGATGTTTCCTTGCTGGGCACCATGGCTCATGCCTGTAATCTTAGCACTTTGGGAGACTGACGCAGGTGAATCACCTGAGGTCAGGAGTTCGAAACCAGCCTGGCCAACATGGCGAAACCCCATCTCTACTAAAAATACAAAAATTAGCCAGGCGTGGTGGCGTATGCCTGTAATCCCAGCTACTCGGGAGGCTGAGGCAGGAGAATCACTTGAACCCAGAAAGTAGAGGTTGCAATGAGCCGAGATTGAGTCACTGCACTCCAGCCTGGATGATAAAGGAGACTGTGTGGCAAATAAATTAATTAATTAATTAACATCTGATGTTTCCAGATCAGCTCAACAGCTATGTTTACCACATGTAAAATGCTGGGAATAGATGCCCACCTTTCTTTAGACTTCCAGTCAACACCTATAGTTCACCAATCTAACATGACACAGGGCCTTTTCCAGCAAGATCGACTAAAACTGAAATGTTAAAACCAGTTGAAAGAATCCAGATCTCCAACATAACCAGACCTCATCTCTCAAAAAATACAAAAAGAAAAAAAGAATCCAGGTCTCTAAGTGTAAACACTTCCCTTCTGAAGTTGGTCTCTGCTCGCTACCTAGATAACTAACTCAGCTGTTATCTATGATAAAGACTAGGAGAAAACAATCCATTTTCCTCCCTACAAATTTAAGAAGTGCACTTCAGTTTCTCTGGCAGTATGAGACTCCAGCACCACCATTTTAGTCAACATTATTTTCAAGGTGCTTGTTTTAAGGGGCTATTCTCATTCACACTAGTTCAAACACACTAAATATATGTGCTTCTATCAGACGGTGGAAGGTGAAAATAGGAGCTTTGAAGCCCTCCCATAAATTTAACTTTCCTATCTGTAAATGCACTAGATGGGGATAAAAATGAAAGATGGCCGGGTGCAGTAGCTCATGCCTGTAGTCCCAGCAGTTTGAGAGGTCAAGGTGGGAGGATCACTAGAGACCAGCCTGGGCAACATAGCAAGACCTCATCTCTACAAATAATTTAAAAAATTAGGCCGGGTGCGGTGGCCCACACCTGTAATCCCAGCACTTTGGGAGGCCAAGGCAGGCGAATCACCTGAGGTCAGGAGTTTGAGACCAGCCTGACCAATATGGAGAAACCCCATCTCTACTAAAAATACAAAATTAGCCTGGTGTGGTGGCACATGCCTGTAAGCCCAGCTACTCAGGAGGCTGAGGCAGGAGAATTACTTGAACCTGGGAGGCGGAGGTTGTGGTGAGCTGAGATTGCGCCATTGCACTCCAGCCTGGGCAACAGGAGCAAAACTCCGTCTCAAAAAAAAAAAAAAAAAAAATTAGCCAGGCGTGGTGGCATGCACCTGTATTCCCAGTTACTCAGGAGGCTGAGGTGGGAGGATAACTTGAGCCCAGAAGGTCGAGGCTGCAGTGAGCTGTGATTGTGATCTTGCCACTGCACTTCAGCCTGGGAGACAGAGCAAGACCCCATCTCATTTAAAAAAAAAAAAAAAAAAGAGAGAGAGAGAGAGAAAGATACAGCAGCTTCCCATGATCAGAATCTCAGAGGCATAGAATTCTGGAGTTCAGGCAGCTTAGATGCTGGCCTGGATCCTCACAGTGCAGATCAGGAGACTGAAGTTCCAACATCTACCCAAGACCACAGAGACCTCTCAGGCAGAGAAGTTACATCACTGAGGAAGTAGGCAAGGCTCTGACTCTGGCAGTGTTGCCCCCAGCCTAGTCCCTTGGCCAAGCATTTTGCATGCACTACAAAGGGGACAGTCCCTAGGAGAAAGAAGTTCTGAATGTTTGAGAACACACACTCAGCGTTGGCATGGTCACCAGAGGGGTTGGCAAACTTCAGACACCAAACCTAAAGTCTGATGAGGAAAGCCTTTCCAAGGTAGCTGCAGTCATGTTACTTCATAACTTACACACCTGCTTCGTCACAATCACTGGGAAAAAAAGGGAGACTGGGAGAAAGAAAAAAAATTAAGTATCTCCCCTATGATTTCCTGTGTCTGCTTGGATCACCCTAAAATAGGGAGTCTCCCTAATGCTGACTTTTTTTTTTTTGTTTGGTTTTGGGACAGAGTCTCACTCTATTGCCCAGGCTAGAGTGCAGTGGTGCAATCTCAGCTCACTACAACCTCCACCTCCCATGTTCAAGTGATTCTCATGCCTCAGCCTCCCAAGTAGCTGGGATTACAGGTGCACACCACCACACCCAGCTAATTTTTGAATTTTTTTTTAGAGACGGGGTTTTACCATGTTGGCCAGGCTGGTCTTGAATTCCTGATCTCAAGTGATCCGCCCGCCTCGGTCTTCTGAAGTGATAGGATTACTGGTATGCCAGTTAATTTTTTTGTATTTTTAGTAGAGACAGGGTTTCAGCATGTTTGCCAGGCTAGTCTCCAACTCCTGACCTCAGGTGATCTGCCCATCTTAGCCTCCCAAAGTGCTGGGATTACAGGCGTGAGCCACCGTGCCTGGCTCCTAATGCTGACTTTAATGAGGACCTTCCTAAAGCTGATCCAACTAGTAGTGTTCAAGTCCTTGGACTGAAAAACAAGTTTATGAGCAGCAAGGTCACCTGATTCTGATCATGTGTATGCTGTTTACCCTGAGATGACAGGCCGGTGGCCACAGAAGCTTTCATGAATGCTGCAAAGACTCTACTATCTCTTTGAAGGCTACCAGGGCCTCCACATGACTAAATGCCATAAAAAAGAACCTCATGAATACAGCAAGAATGTGAAAGGAAGGAAGTCACAAAAACACCACATGCTCGAGGGAAACTCCATTCTGGACACTAAATTTTTAAAGTAAACTTGTTACTTGTTTGCCTAACCTTCTAGGTATCAAATTACATCATCACTAAAAAGAATCCCTGCTTTACCCCCAACACACCCACTGGCCATCAAGATCTGCTGCTTAGACCAGACCATGCCCAGTCAGGAAATAGTGGCAGCCCAGACCCATGCGGCTCCCCAGCTCACATCAGCAACAAGTGCCAGCCAAAGGACCTGAACTCTGACCACAGGGATCAGCTCCATGATCAGGGAAAGAGGGTGGTCATGAAGGGCTTACCCATCTCTTCCTTTGCTGACAATCTTCACTTCAAAGTAATAAATGCCACAGGCAGCAGGTATGGGGTGGGTGGCACGCACTGAGGCTGCATCTTTGTGATTTTTGCCATGACCTAACAGGAGAGGGCAAGTAAGAAATTTTAGCAGAAGGAAATGCAAATGGAAGCCTCATTTTTCTCTGCAACTCCTCCATGGCAACTCCACTCCTCTGTGGCCAGAGGACACGCTTACACAGGCCGAGGAATCATTAGACAACTGAATAAACACTTAAACCTTCCACCCTTGCCTCACCTCCTCCTGAGAACAGCAGTCCTGCCTGAGACACTGCCCATACAAACAAAACAAGGGTAGAGGCAATGTGAGAGATACTCAAGTGCTGCTGGCAGCCTCTCTAGAATCCAGGCAGCCCACCTGGGAGGCCAGGGGAAGAAGGATGAGGCCGACCTGGAAGACACCCCCCAAACTCTAGCACGGAACCCCAGGCTCAGTCTAGGATGCCTGGCAGGTGGGGAAGCCCATGATTCTCATGCTAATGGTAGGTATGTGACCACCCCTTTCTTCTAAGCAGTGGCAAAAGGTCCCGCTGCCGTTGGCGCCAGCCTAGGATAAGCACGGAGGCCCTGGAGTGGAAGGTCCGGCCCAGCACTGGGTTTGGACACCTGTTGCGGTTCTCTTGACGGCAGGTGTCTCGGGACAGAGAACAGGCAGTCAGCCCTCGGCCTGTTCAGCCTCACCACCCTGGACATCCTGAAAGGGCCAAGGCCTAACTTGGAGCACCTAGGCAGGGAAAGGGAGGTGATAGGGCGGGGGCCTGGCAGCAGAGCCACCCCACGGACGCTCTAGCCTTAATTCCCCCCAGCCTGACGGGCCGATACCTTTGTAGTGGACGCGGAGGTTGCCCTGGGAGAGACCAATGTAGTTGTATTTGTCCTTGGGGCTCCAGGAGCGCGGCAGCGGAGTCTCTTGCTGGTTGACCGCGGGATACAGGCGCTGCAAGCGCCGGCTCAGCTCCTGCTCCCCAGGGGACGGCAGCCCGCCCCCAGCGCCCCCGCCGGAGGAGTCCCCAGGCTGCGGGTTCCCAGCTCCCGGGTCTGCCGTCGCTGCCGCCATCTTGGAGGGAGCTACTATTGTGTCACTGGGGGCGGGGAGGAACGGGACCAGATCCGCCCCGCTCAGCCAATGGCCCGTGAGCCTCCCTGGGCCGCAGGGAAACCGAGTCCGAGTCCGGCACCCCTCTTTGGACACTGACACGCCTCACCACATTTCGAACTCCATACCCCACAATGCAGAGCTCTCGAGAGGCGGAGCAACTCGGGCTGGTAGAGAATTCTGGGAGATGTAGTATAACCGTCCTCAGCCATAAGCCTGTCCCATCGAGACGTCGGGACACCGAAAACTACAATTCCCGCCGGCAAAGCGGCTCCGGCCGCTCAGCACACTTCCCTCCCCATGGCCTCTGTTCATCCCCCTGCCTCAGTTCTGGTACCTGGGGTCAAATCGGCTGTAGTGGTTGACTCTCAGGGCACCCGCTGCCGGGTCCCAGTCCACCTTTGCTACTTTGTCCTCCTCCCAGCCCGCGGGCGCTAGGCTCGGGGGCGTGGCGCATCCCTGACTCCGCCCCCGCCGCGGGGGCCTCTGGGGCCTGGTCGCCATGGCGACCGGCTGTACACTACCACAGCTTCCCAGGCCGCGGGTGCTGATTGCCCGCCTGCCCGTGGGTCATGGCCTGCCAGCAGTCGCGGTACCACAGCTTCTCGTCCGCGTCGAGGTAGGCGCTGGCAGGGATGAGGGCAGAGAGGAGGGTTTGAGTACTTCTAGAGAGGGAAATGGCACTTGATCCGGACCTCTGCACCTCCTGCTGGCCTCTGACCATTGATCTAGGGCTCCAGCACCACAAAGTCAATGGTTGCAGGAACGGTTAGAATCGGGCTGATTTAGCCCAGTGAAGACGTTACGTGCTAGCGAAACGGCAGGCGCACTTTATCATTACTAGTAACAACCAGTTTGTATTGAATGTACTATATGCCAAATGCTTTATATACCACATTTTTAAATATTTTATTTTTGAGACAAGATCTCGTTCTGTCGCCCAGGCTGGAGTGCAGTGGCACTACTACGGCTCACTGCAGCCTCGACCTCCCGGGCTCAAGCGATCCTTCTACCTCAGCCTCCCGAGTAGCTGGGACTACAGGCATGCGCCACTACGCTCGGCTAATTTTTGGGTGTTTCTTTGTTCGTTTTTTGTAGAGACGAGGTTTCACCACGTTGCCCAGGCTGGTTTCGAACTCCTAGACTCAAGCGACCCTCCCACTTCGACCTCTCAAACTGGGATTACAAGCGTGAACCCCCACACCCGGCCTACGTACCATATTTAATCCTCACAACAACTGTATAAAGTAGTAATATTACCATTGTACAAGTAAAGAAATACTTTAGAAGCCTGGAGAGATCATCCTCTGGGTAGCTTCTGCCTGTACTCAGGTGTATAGCCTCTGGGTACTGCAAAATATGACCAGCTCCATCAGCCTGGAGAGCCATACATACGGATTAAAACAAAAATTTTGGCTAAATCGTTTTCTAGTTTTGGGACTTCAGACAGGGCCCTTCAAGTTCCAGGCCTCAGCTTATATATCTCAAACATGGGAATGATACAGCCCACCCCACAAACATTGTTGGGAACATTTAGGCAGAATATGTGAAGCTCTTGACACAGCTCTTGTATGTAATAGGCACCCAGTAAGTGTTGAATGAATGTAGTGTCCCCCCTTCTACTCATT
Source organism: Pan troglodytes (assembly GCF_028858775.2). Lineage (NCBI taxonomy): Eukaryota > Metazoa > Chordata > Mammalia > Primates > Hominidae > Pan > Pan troglodytes. The sequence goes on from NC_072416.2 coordinate 65,850,823, forward strand.
CCCAGTGGGGAAAAAAAAAAAAACACCACCCAATCCCACCTAAACTCTTCAGGGTCTGCTGCCTTGACAGAGAAAAGCCTACAAAAGCCCCTAAGAGGCCGGGCACGGTGGCTCACGCCTATAATCCCAGCACTTTGGGAGGCCGAGGCGGGGGGATCACCAGGTCAGGAGATCGAGACCATCCTGGCTAACGTGGTGAAACCTGGTCTCTACAAAATACAAAAACTTAGCCGGGCGTGGTGGTGGGCACCTGTAGTCCCAGCTACTCGGGAGGCTGAGGCAGGAGAATGGCATGAACCTGGGAGGCAGAGCTTGCAGTGAGCCGAGATCCTGCCACTGCACTCCAGCCTGGGCAACAGAGCGAGACTCCGTCTCAAAAAAAAAAAAAAATTTAGCCTGGCATGGTGGCAGGCACCTGTATTCCCAGCTACTTGGGAGGCTGAGGCAGGAGAATCGCTTGAACCAGGGAGGCAGAGGGCAGAGGTTGCAGTGAGCCAAGATCACGCCACCGCACTCTAGCCTGGGCGACAGAGTGAGACTCCGTCTCAAAAAAAGAAAAAAAAAAAAGGAAAAAGAAAAGAGAGAGAGAGAAAGAGAATTGTTACCCAGCACAGGATTAATTTAGTAAACTGCCATTCTCTATGAAAAGGATATGAAGCAGACCCAGAAAGAGAATCCCCATTCATTTTAAGAAAGAAGCACAGGGCTGGTCATGATGGCTCATGCCTGTAATCCCAATACTTTGGGAGGCCAAGGTGGGAGGATCACTTGAGGTAAGGAATTCAAGACCAGCCTGGGAAACATAGTAAGACCCTGTCCCTACAAATAATAATAATAATAATAATAAAAGTTTCAGCTACTCAGGAGGCTGAGGCAGGAGGATTACTTGAACCCAGAAGTTCGAGAGGGTGTAGTGAGCTGTGATCACACTAGTGCCTTGTAGCCTGGGCAACAAAGCAAGACCCTGTCTATTAAAAAAAAAAAAATAGCCAGGCGTGGTGGCTCACGCCTATAATCCCAGCACTTTGGGAGGCCAAGGTAGGTGGATCACGAGGTCAGGAGATCGAGGCCATCCTGGCTAACATGGTGAAACCCTGTCTCTACTAAAAATACAAAAAAAAATTAGCCGGGTGTGGTGGCGGGTGCCTATAGTCTCAGCTACTCGGGAGGCTGAGGCAGGAGAATGGCATGAACCCGGGAGGCAGAGCTTGCAGTGAGCCAAGATCTCGCCACTGCACTCCAGTCTGGGTGACAGAGTGAGACTCCATCTCAAAAAAAAAGCACAGCCAGGCACGGTGGCTCACCCCTATAATCCTATTACTTTGGGAGGCCAAGGCAGGCAGATTGCCTGAGCTCAGGAGTTTGAGACCAGGCTAGACAATATGGCAAAAACCCTGTTTCTAATAGCAATACAAAATATTGGCCAGGCACAGTGGCTCACACCTGTAATCCCAGCACTTTGGGAGGCCAAGGTGGGCGGATCACGGAGTCAAAAGATCGAGACCATCCTGGCCAACATGGTAAAACCTTGTCTCTACTAAAAATACAAAAATTAGCCAGGTGTGGTGGCTTGCACCTGTAGTCCCAACTACTCGGGAGGCTGAGGCAGGAGAACCCAGGAGGTGGAGGTTGCAGTGAGCCCAGATCATGCCACTGCACTCCAGCCTGGCAGCAGAGTGAGACTCCATCTCAAAAAAAGAAAGAAAATCAGCCAGGCATGGTGACCTGTGCCTGTAATCCCAGCTATTCTGGAGGCTGAGGCACAAGAATTGCTTGAACCCAGGAGGAGGAGGTTGCAGTGAGCTGAGATCTTGCCACTGCATTCCAGCTGCCTGGGAGACACAGCAAGACTCCGTCTCAAATAAATAAATAAATAAATAAATAAATAAATAAATAATACAGGCCGGGAGCAGTGGCTCATGCTTGCAATCCCAGCACTTTAGGAGTCTGAGGTGGGTGCATCATTTGGGGTCAGGAGTTCAAGACCAGCCTGGCCAACATAGTGAAACCCCATCTCTACTAAAAATACAAAAACTAGCCAGGCGGTAGTGGCATGCACCTGTAATCCCAGCTACTCGGGAGGCTGAAGCAGGAGAATCGCTTGAACCTGGGAGGCGGAGGTTGCAGTGACCCGAGATCGGGCCACTGCACTCCAGTCCGGGCAAGAGAGTGAGACCCTGTCTCAAAAAATAGTAAATAAATAAAATTAAAAAAATACAACATCATTAATCTACCATATTCCTTATTCACCAGCATTTAGTGATGTTGGGCCAGACTCACTGTTTCTCTTAGAGACACTGTGGGTGTCCTCATCCTTTCCCTTTAAAAAGGGGCAGCATGATGGATAGGCTAGACCTTAGCACTGTGGAACATGTCATCAGGACCCTCTGCAAGGGACCTTCGAATTGTGCATTTTCCTGGGGCAGGTTTCTCCTCCCTATCGGCTTTTCTCCTTTCACCCTCATAACCCTGGCACTTGGTGGATGGAACTCAGCAGCTTGCGTTCACTGAATACCAAGATATACCCCTGACAAACCCACTGCCTACTACCACTTAAATAACTGAGCTTGAGGCCGGGTGCGGTGGCTCACGTCTGTAATCCCAGCACTTTGGGAGGCCAAGGTGGGCAGATCATGAGGTCAGGAATTCGAGACCAGCCTGACCAACACGGTGAAACCCCATCTCTACTAAAAATACAAAAATTAGCTGGGCTTGGTGGTGCTCACCTGCAATCCCAGCTACTTGGGAGGCTGAGGCAGGAGGATCACTTGAGCCCGGGAGGCAGAGGTTGCAGTGAGCTGAGGTCATGCTACTACACTCCTGCCTGGGCGACAGAGCCAGATTACATCTTAAAAAAATAAATAAATAAATAAATAAATAACTGAGTTTGGTCCAGCTTTGAGGTAGAAATGTAAATGTTTCCCATTCCCCTCTGAGGGTTACCATAAAATATTTAATATAAAACATCTTAAGCTTTTTTTTTTTTTTTTTTGAGATGGAGTGTCTCACTCTATTGCCCAGGCTGGAGTGCAGTTGCATGATCTCAGCTCACTGCAACCTCTGCCTCCCGGGTTCAAGCAATTCTCCTGCCCCAGCCTCCCTAGTAGCTGGGACTATAGGCACGTGCCACCACGCCTGGCTAATTTTTTGTATTTTTAGTAGACAGGGTTTCACCGTGTTAGCCAGGATGGTCTCGATCTCCTGACCTCATGATCTGCCCACCTCGGCCTCCCAAAGTGCTGGGATTACAGGTGTGAGCCATCACGCCCAGCCCAAGCATCCTAAGCTTTTTGGATAAGTGTACAGGCCCTAGCAGGTGTTTGGTTTGCCTTGTTTTAAGTCTGTTTTATAATGTTGTCTCCCTTGATATTCAAAACTAACAACATCTGTTACCTACTGAACTTTTCCATTCAACAGCTTCTCAGAATTTATAGAATTCCCCAATTTTCTTGCTTACCTTGCCTTTCCTGGTGCTTCCAGCATGAGCAAGAACAGAGTTTGGAGAATTGATTAGTCTTTTTTTTTTTTTTTTGAGACAGAGTCTCTCTGTGTTGCCCAAGCTGTAGTGCAGTGGCTCCATCTCGGCTCACTGCAACCTCCGACTCCCGGGTTCAAGAGATTCTCCTGCCTCAGCCTCCTGAGTAGCTGGGACTACAGGTGCCCGCCACCACACCCGGCTAATTTTTGTATTTTTTTAGTAGAGACAGGGTTTCACTATGTTGGCCAGGCTGGTCTTGAACTCCTGACCTCGTGATTTGCCCACCTCTGCCTCCCAAAGTGCTGGGATTACAGGCTTGAGCCACTGCACGGCGAATAATATATTAGTCTTGATAAGAAGGTATTGGTTTAACCCAGTGAGCACTTGGGGTTGATCTGTTGTATCTTGTTGGTCTCCAAGACTGTCTCACACCCAAGCTCATCTGGGCAGACACTCTTCCTTCTCCTCACCGACTGCTTACTCCATATGTTTTGCTCACACTTGTCCAATGTTGAGAAGCAATAGAGGACTAGGGTTTGGAATATTACTGCTCCATGGACTATAGCTGAGCAGCATTACAGGGCAGAGTTTCTCAACTGGGTTCACATTAGGGCTCTCAACTTCCCTGGAGTTTGGGTAGTCCTAATCCTACTTTTATGAGCAAAGACACTGAGGTTCAGAGATGTTAAGCGGCATGCCCAAAATCACCAGCAAGCAAGAGGAGTGAACACAAGATCTATCTGGCAACATAAATCACACACCCCCACCCCATGGATTGTTGGAATTACTTCTTCCTTTTGTTCCACCTGAGCCTGCCTGCTCACAGTAGCCCTTCCTGTTGGTCCCCAAATGCCTTCCTAGGATGGCTGTTCTAAGAGGCTTTTCCTGTTCTACTGTCATAATGAACATCTATGCAGTTCATTGCAGTATACATGGTATTTTGCATATCTCATTTTTTTTTATTTATTTAAAAAAAAGAGGCCGGGCACGGTGGCTCACACCCGTAATCCCAGCACTTTGGAAGGCTGAGGCGGGCAGATCACGAGGTCAGGAGATCGAGACCATCCTGGCCAACATGGTGAAACTCCATCTCTACTAAAAATACAAAAATTAGCTAGGCACGGTAGCGTGCACCTGTAGTCCCAGCTACTCAGGAGGCTGAGGCAAGAGAATTGCTTGAACCTGGGAGTCGGAGGCTACAGCGAGACGAGATCATGCCATTGCACTCCAGCCTGGGCAACAGAGTCAGACTCTGTCTCAAAAAAAAAAAAAAAAATTGGCTAGGTACGGTGGCTCACGCCTGTAATCCCAGCACTTTGGGAGGCCAAGGCAGGCAGATCACCTGAGGTCAGGAGTTTGAAACCAGAAATAAATAAAAATAAATAAATAAATAAAAATAGAGGCAAAGTCTCACTATGTTGCTCAGGCTCGTCTCGAACTCCTGGGCTCAAGCGATCTGCCCGCCTTGGCTTCCCAAAGTGCTGGGATTACAGGCATGAGCTACCACGCCCAGATGCACATCTAATTTTTTTTGTTTTGCTTTCAGACAGAGTTTTACTCTATCACCCAGGCTGGAGTGCAGTGGTGCAATCTCGGCTCACTGCAACCTCCGCCTCCCAGATTCAAGTGATTCTTCTGCCTCAGCCTCCTGAGTAGCTGGAATTAGAGGCACCCGCCACCACACCCAGCTCATTCTTATTTAAACTTCAGGCCGGTCGCGGTGGCTTATGCCTGTAATCCCAGCAGTTTGGGAGGTGGACGTGGGTGGATCATTTGAGGTCAGGTGTTCAAGACCAGCCTGGCCAACATGGTGAAACCCCATCTCTACTAAAAATACAAAAATTAGCTGGGCATGGTGGCAGGGGCCTGTAGTCCCAGCTCCTCAGGAAGCTGAGGAAGGAGAATTGCTTGAACCCAGGAGGTGGAGGTTGCAGTGAGCTGAGATGGCGCCACTGCACTCTACCCTGGGTGACAGAGTGAGACTGCATCTCAAAATAAATAAATAAATAAAATAAACTTCATAACTTTGTAAGATAGGCAAAGCAAGAGTTGTCTCTGGCCAGGCACAGTGGCTCACGCCTGTAATCCCAGCATTTTGGGAGGCCAAGGCAGGTGGATCATGAGGTCAGGAATTCAAGACCAGCCTGGCCAACATGGTGAAACCCCGTCTCTACTGAAAATACAAAAATTATCCATGTGTGGTGGCAGGTGCCTGTAATCCCAGCTACTCAGGATGCTGAGGCAGAGAATTGCTTGAACCCGCGAGATGGAGGTTGCAGTGGGCCAAGATCGCACCACTGCACTCCAGCCTGGGTGACAGGGTAAGACTCCATCTCAAAAAAAAAAAAAAAAAAAAAGAGTTGTCTCCACTTCTTTGTGAAGAAACCAGGCTGAGAAATATTAAATGACTTGCTCAAGGGTGGTCCTATTAGAACCCCAGATGTCAACCCTTAGACCCTATCAGCTGCCAGTAAGTGCAGGACTCAGACTCACACCCCAGATCCTGGACCCCAGACCCTGTGCTTCTTGTCCTACAGCACCTGCCCTTTGTATCACAGCCCCAGAGTATGCCAGAGTTGTGTACATGAAACCAATACCACAGCCACAGTTGAACACTGAACAGAAGTATAGGCCCATGGGGTTCTCTGGGTTCATGGGGAGGATGTCCTGCTGCTGCAGTAGTTGGTGAAATTTTGGTGATGAAAAGAATGTTTCTGGGAATGTAAGCAAATGGTTTGGACCCAAGGCCAGGGACTTGCTTGGCAGTGTCTCTGGGAATCCGGAGGCAGCACCCAGAGCCTGGCTCAGGGAGACGGCTATGCCTTGTGGATCTAGGAAGGATGGGAGTTCTCTTCCCACTCTGGACTCTGTCACCCACCATCAGCTTTCCCTTCTCTGTGCAGATTACAGCCACGGCCTTCAGGAGTGACCATAGATGAATCCTTTCTCACAGAAGACAAGAGCACCCAGAATCGCAAGCTTCTTCAGAAACGAAGGACGCTGGTTAGTGACAATGTTGTTTTGGAACCCCAAATGTCAGCCCCCAGACCCTATCCGTCTCCCTTCCTGCAACCCAAGAGTACCACCCACCTGAAACATACCCACCTGAAACATGCCCACCAGAGTGGCTTCTTCTCAGTCAGAGAGTGTGGCTCAGAGAGGCCAGGCCCACCAGGCTTTGGGGAGAAGTGTGTACACTGGCTGCCTGCTCCTCATCTGAAAAGCCTTCCCGGATCTCCCTAGGCAGAGAGAGAACTCGCCTCTGCCCACAGACATCCCTCCCCAGCAGCTCAGCATTCTGCAGCAGCCCTTACTTCTCATCCCTCCCGCCAACACACCAGGCACTGTGCTACCTGCTGGGACGGTCACACCAGATCTGCCAAGGTCCTTCATGGCTGTGACTGTTATCTTTCTATCTTTATGGCCCTAGAATCTAACAGGCTACCTGAATGTCTGCCAAATGTTGATAGCTCCATAATTGCTGAGTAGGTGTGTGAAAGCAGGAGGAAAGAGATGCGTCTCTACCATGTTCACTCCGGATCTCTCCGCCATTCCTCTTTTTTAAAGTTTGTATATAAAAATGAATGCTGTACCAAAGGTATCAGAAGAGAAATGAAATTTAAATTAAAAAAAAAAAAGAGCCGGGCGCAGTGACTCATGCCTATAATCCCAATACTCTGGGAGGCCGAGGCAGGCGGATCACCTGAAGTAAGGAGTTTGACCAGCTTGGCCAACATGGCGAAACCCCATATCTACTAAAAATATAAAAATTAGCCATGCATGGTGGTGCATCTGTAGTCCCAGCTACTCAGGCGGCTGAGGCATGAGAATTGCTTTAACCTGGGACGTGGAGGTTGCAGTGAGCCGAGATCACACCACTGCACTCCAGCCTGGACAACAGAGCAAGACTACATCTCAAAAAAAAAAAAAGAATGCCATCTTTTTTTTTGAGACAGGCTTTTGCCTGTCAGGGTGCAGTGGTGCAGTTATGGCTCGCTGCAGTCTCAAATGCCAGGGCTCAAGTGATCCTCCTACCTCACCCTCCCAAGTAGCTGGAACTATAGGCACATGCCACCATACCCAGCTAATTTTTTTGGCAGGGGGGGACAGAGTTTTGCTTTGACACTCTGGCTGGAGTGCAGTGGCACAAACACAGCTCACTGCAGACTCCACCTCCCATGCTGAACCAATCCTCCCACTCAGCCTCCTGAGTAGCTGAGACTACAGGAGTGCGCCACCACACCTGGCTATTTTTTGCATTTTTTGTAGAGGCAGAGTCTAACTACATTGCCCAAGCTGGTCTTGAACTCCTGGGCTCAAGCTATCCTCCTTCCTTGGCCTCCCAAAGCACTAGGATTACAGGTGTGAGCCACCACACTGAGCTCAATACTGTTTTTTTTTTTTTGAGATGGGGTCTTGCTCTGTCACCCAGGAAGGAGTACAGTGGCGCGATCTCGGCTCACTGCAACCTCCGCCTCCCGGGTTCAAGTGATTATCCTACCTCAGCCTCCTGAGTAGCTGGGATTACAGGTGCACACCACCATGCCCGGCTAATTTTTTTTTTTTTTTTTTTTTTTTGAGACGGAATCTCGCTCTGTCGCCCAGGCTGGAGTGCAGTGACGCAATCTCGGCTCACTGCAAGCTCCGCCTCCCGCGTTCACCCCGTTCTCCTGCCTCAGCCTCCCCAGTAGCTGGGACAGACGCCCGCCAACACACCTGGCTAATTTTTTTTGTATTTTTAGTAGAGATGGGGTTTTACCGTGTTGGCCAGGATGGTCTCGATCTCCTGACCTCGTGATGGCCGCCCGCCTCGGCCTCCCAAAGTGCTGGGATTACAGGCGTGAGCCACTGTACCTGGCCCCAATGCTGTCTTATTAAGTACTTTTGGGCTCTTGTTGATATGATCATAGGATTGTTATTAATCAGCAGATAGCCATTGTCCAAATCTCATAAAGGAAAAAATACATTTGAGTAAACTTACAACTCTGGCTCACAGTGGAACAGCATGGGCTGTATGGTGGTTTTACTTCTGTGACCCTGACCCTCGTGGGGAATTTGGAAACACATGGGCCACACACTTTGTGGGGCTGGGGACTCCCAACACCCCTGCGGGAGTGACTCCAGGGAGGAGAAAGGAGGGGTCAGTATGGATTATTCGCAGAGACCAAGCGCAGCCCAAAAGACCTGATGACTAGGGGAGAGCTCTGAGGCTCCCGGGCAGCCTTCTCAGCTGCCACCTTCTGTGGGCCAGGCTTTTTCATTCTTTCTTTTGCGCGGCATCAACCACCAGGGGACAGTGTTCCCTCCCGCCGTCCCTCCGGGGCCGCCTTACCGTTTTTACCTACAGGGGGAAGCAGAGAGCACGGAGCGCCCGGGAGCACTGCGTTCCAGCCACCTGGGCGGAGATCCCTCAGCTGTTAATAACCTAGCCGAGACGCGGCCCTGGCAGCTGGTTCTCCAGCTTCCACTAGCCTCTGCAAGCAAAGGAGGGTAGCCACATTTTCTCCCGGTAGAAACAGTAGCCAGAACACGAGGACTGGTCTTTTTTTTTTTTTTTTAGTATTAATTAATTTATTTTTTGAGACGGAGCCTCGCTCCTCGCCCAGGCTGGAGCGCAGTGGCACAGTCTTGGCTCACTGCAACCTCCACCTCCCAGGTTCAAGCGATTCTCCTGCCTCAGCCTCCCTAGTAGCTGGGACTACAGGCACGTGTCACCACACCTGGCTAATTTTTTGCGGGTTTTTTTTGTTTTTTGTTTTTTTGAGACAGAGTCTTGCTTTGTCGCCCAGGCTGGAGTGCAGTGGCGCGATCTCGGCTCACTGCAAGTTCTGCCTCCCGGGTTCACGCCATTCTTCTGCCTCAGTCTCCTGAGTAGCTGGGACTACAGGCGCCCGCTACCGCGCCCGGCTATTTTTTTTTTTTTTTTTTTTTGTATTTTTAGTAGAGACGGGGTTTCACCGTGGTCTCGATCTCCTAACCTCGTGATCCACCCGCCTCGGCCTCCCAAAGTGCTGGGATTACAGGCGTGAGCCACCGCGCCCGGCCATTTTTTGCGTTTTTAGTAGAGACGAGGTTTCACCGTGTTAGCCAGGATGGTCTCCGTCTCCTGACCTCGTGATTTGCCCGCCTTGGCCTCCCAAAGTGCTGGGATTACAAGCGTAAGCCACCGCGCCCGGCCAAGGACTGGTCTTTTACAAGTC